>NW_027512911.1:600000-1200000 GCF_048772815.1 Callospermophilus lateralis
GAAGCAGATCGAGCTTTGATTGTCTCACTACAAATAAAGCTAAAGCTAATGAAAACAACATATATTTTAAGTGCCCAACCTCAAAGGCAGGTTCTCAAAAAGTCTTTAGGCCAGCAGAGCTCCATGTTTGTGGAGTGTTTACCCTGTCCCTTACTTTTGGAAACTCCTCTACCACCTCCAAAGATGTGAAATCTGGAGCATTTTCCATTCCTGATAGGTATTCACAGATTTTCTAACTCTTCTCCTCTAATTGTGTCTTACTTGGGGCGAAGGTAATGTCAAGGCATTGTTCTGGAGGAGAGTGGGAAGAATTTTCTGTAGCATATATTTGCATACACATTGGATTCAGTTTTCTATTTTCCATTCAAAATACTGAATCCCTGACTCTAACCCATACCCGACCAGACTCTGACTACTAATTCTAATATGATGGAGAAAACTAACCCAAACAGAATAGAAATACAAGCAGTTCAGAGTAGGCCTGGTGTATTGTTGGACTTGCCTTTTGCATGATACAGAGTTGGAGTTATGAATCTAGTCGATTTGTTGTTGAAATAGTTGTCCATGTATTTTTAAGGTTAACAAATATGTGAATTCCTGTCTCCCTTTCTCTGTATTCTTATATGCACATATAGATTCCTACCTGGTACCACACGTACATTCTTTGAGGTGGCTGACTTGGCAGATACAAATTGTTAGAAGAGATCACTCCTACTAAACTTGTTGGAATTGGATATTCAACCTATGGGTGAGCTTGCTAGTTGAACAGCATTATACATAAATCCATGTTCAGTAAAATTAATATTTTTAGATCTCTGGATGATGCATATTTTATAATGAATTTTGATTGACATATATATTGCTACTTTTTTGTCTGTGTGTGTGTTTTGTATATATATATATATATATATATATATATATATATATATATATATACACTCTCCAGATTTTTCAAAATATGAAATATATGTGTCTTATATACACTCCCTAAATTCATTCATGTTTATGTATGTGGATTTATAATCAACTATTCACAAGATTATTCTGAGAAATATTCATCCACCTGAAATTTGCCTAATGATCTCAAATGTCAATCCTATTTGTGACTACATATTTGTTTCTTCCTAAGATTATATATGTAAACTCAACCCTGTTCAAAATATCTAATCCTATCACTCATTTTATACTTTGCCTGTTTTCGTAATGTCTCTATTGATATCTGCTTTCCTACATATTTTCCCCAGTTCATCATTGTGACTGACTCTTCACCTGTGCTGACATTTACATTCACTCTCTAATCGAAACCCTATTGCTAAAGAACTTTTTTTCCAATTCCTATACTCACCCTTCTTCCTAAAAGTACTGACTATCTTCCTAATGCTATAGACTATCCCTTTTTGACTGGATGTTCTCTTCTACATTCAATCATCCAAGTAAATGTGGGGCGAGCTTCAGAGGAGGAGACAACCAACAGACTATCTCATGCAACATCAAAGCGTTTTTTGGGTGTCCAGCATGCTGGGGCTCAGAGATCACTTGAATCGAGCTGATAGCCCTGAGAATAGCTTAAGTAGAGCTTATATACTTTCCCTGGAGAGGGCAGGGAGGGAATTTTATTGATGGGTCAGGGCGAGTGGGTGGTTTGCGTGCAACTGGGTGAGGGAGTACATTCTGCAGTTGCGCAGTTGGGGACAGAACATTCTGGGAACAAGATTTGCAAGCATTTCTCAAGATTTCAACAGTGTTTTGTTAAGCATACAGAAAAACAAGAAGTGACAAGTACCTATTTTATTAACCTTTAATTCCCCACTTCTTCTTCTGGCTACTTTTAATCATAAAAATGATCATTGGAGGGTGTCACATTCTATGTCTGCTAGTGAGGTATTACCATAAGTTTAACTCGTCCAATTTGAGCCTGAAGAAAAGAAATTACACGGTTGAGCAAACAGGGTTTTATTGTTAGCAATAATATGAGGATTATTATTGGACCTGCCAGGTTGATAAAAACGTAGTTAACCAGGAGGAGTGTGTGAACCAAGACTCAAGCCACCCTTTTTGGGCCTCTCTCTCTTGTTGATGCTTTTCAAGGTGTCTTTTAAATTTACTCATAGATTTTATTACAACTCCAGTATGGTCAGCATAAAAACAACATTCTTCCCTCAATGCATCACAAAGGCCCCCTTCTCTAATAAATAGGAGGTCCAACCCTCAACTGTTCTGTAAAACAACTTCAGAGAGAGAGGTTAAAGATTCATGCAAAGCTCTGATGGGGGTTTCTAATATCTTAGTTTTGCTCTATTGCTGCTTCTAATTGGGTCATTTGTTGTGTCCCATGGACAATGGCAGTGGCTCCTGTGCCCACCCGTGCAGCAACTCCTATTCATAATAGGATGGCTAAAGTGAGCGATACATGTTCCCAGTGGAACCGGTTGTATGCCCCCCCCATTTGATCTTCAAACGAACCTGCATCATGATAGAGCACTCTGGGAAACATCTGCACCATTTCAAAATTAATCCCATCTGTTGACCATTTCATGAAAACATAAACAATGTTTAAGTATATAGAATTATGCTGTTGTAGGGACAGACAAGGCAAGGCACCTAAGATAGCACTGAAGACAGGGAAACAGTCCTATTTTGTTGCAACCGGATTCAGAGGGCATTGCTTCTGTTGTAATCAATTAATCCCCTGAAACTCAAGTTTAGGTATTTTCAGAATTTTGTACCCAGCATACAAGGATGGGGCTCAGAAGTTTACAGTCTGCAGAAGTTCAAAAAAGCAGTATTTGTTTCTGATTTTTTCTCTATTCTGGGCAAGTTAAATTTTCAAGGACACATGGGAGGGGGAGAGCTTTTTATTCCCTTTCTTATTTTCCCCCTGCCAGCTGTTACAACGGAGCCCATTTGGTAATTTCTTTATCTTAGAAATGTAGCCATTTCTGTGAAGCCCCAGCTGAAGGCCAGAGGCCTTGTTCACATATTTTGTGAAAAACAAGTTAGGGGTTGTCTAGCTTAGAAGTACTGAGTTTTTTAGCCAGTGGCCAAGTAGAACAGGGCAATACAAAAAGAGAAAGTTTATCTACATTGAACTCTTTATAGAAACTCTATGCTGAAAGTTCTAAATTCAGCCATGGTAAAGACTTCTGGAGAAGGACATTTAAGACTTTTCTGTGGGCCTGGTACAGAGGGGGAATACGGGGAAGGTGGGGCTGAGAGAAGCTCCGAGGATCTGAGAATGAGGAAAAAGAGAGATGTAAAAGAATAATTGGAAAGGGGTTTGGGAATTTCCTAGCAACAAAACTTCAGCAGTAGAACAGGTAGAGCAGAGCAGAAAACGGGAGTGAGTATCCCAAAATTCTGTGAGGGACTTTAAATTTTAGTAACCTGTTTTCAGTGATGACAAAGCAACTTTAATGGCCATTTATATTACATCTTGGATAAGGGTCTGAGAGCTCTACTCAGCTCGTTTGAGCTTTGGGTTAGCTGGAAAGAGGACCTGGTGGGACCCGGTGAGGGCACTGACAGGAGAAGAGAGGAATGAGTCGGTGGAGGGGTACCTCAGTACCTGCTACCTCACTAGTGGGCAATTGTCTGAGAACTGGTGGAGGTTTGGGTTTCTGATCTAGTAATTGGAGGGGAGAAATCAGGTTGCTGAGGTGGGAGTGACAGCAGAGAGTCTGGAGCAGAAGGCTGAGGATAAAAATCCATTGGAGAAGCATAGTTCAGGATGTGAGTGAAGGAGGGAAAAGGCTTCCACATAGGGGAATCTCCTTTCACCCTTTTGAGCACTTGCAGAAGTTAAAAAGGTCACGCAAAATTTGAGGATCTAGAGACCCCTCTGGGGGCCATCCTTTTTCTGTTTTCTACTTGGTAATATGGCCAATGCTGTGTACTGAATTTGATGAAGTATTGGGGTTCCATCAGGCAGCCCCTGTATGATCACATCTCCATGAAATACAGAAGAAGTCGGCTTTTCCCCCACACAGCCATTACTGTTTGTGGCTTTGATAGTTTGCTGGGCAAACATAGTAATCTAGGCTAGCCAACCGCATCTGGCTCGCGTGTCCCTACATCCATAATGTTTGTTTCCATTATCTATGGTACGGAAGGGATTTAATGGTATTTTAGTGGGATTTTCTTCATCAGGGATATCCCAATAAAAAAGACCTATGGCCAGCTGACAAATGTCTGGGTGGAGAGATGGCCACCAGGTCCCTAAGGGGGCTGTATGCGAGATAGATTATACTCTTTTCCAGTAGGATTTGTGATCAGCCATCGCTGCTTAACAGGCTGATGAGGGTTAGGACTACTTGTGGCCAAGGGGAGAGTATATAACCTTATCCACATGGCGAATACACAATTTGAAACTGTTGCCAGTCTTTTATAGTTTCCAGAAAGATTCTGGACAAGGAGCAGGCTTGAGATGAGAGGCATGGATCCAGGAAGTGATTCTGTATACCTTTACCACTGTAGGTGTTATAAGTAGCACCTGGTATGGTCCTTTTCAGCAGGGCTCCAGGGATGACACCTGATGTCATCTTACATACATGAAGTCTCTTATTTGATATGGATGTGGAATCCCCTGGTACACAGTTTGGTAGGCAGTGGCCAGCTATTTTCACAGGTATCACTGAGTTCTTTCAAGAGCTTTAAGTCTGTCAACCAAGAGGGTGTGAAATGGATCCTTAGGTCTTACAGTTGGGCTTAGGACCCTTACTGGACGAGGGCCACCATAGAGAATTTCTCAGGGGGTAAGGCTACTCAAAGAAACAGAAGGATTTTTTCTTGCATGAAACATTGCATAAGTCAGGAGCATAGTCCAATCTTTTATGCTGGTCTCTAAGCTTAATTTCGTTAAGGTCTCTTTAATTGTTCTATTCATTCTTTCTACTTGTCCTGAACTCTGGGGTCTATAAGCACAATATAACTTCCAATTAATCCCCAGGTTCCTGGCTAACCCCTGACTTACCTGGGCCATGAACATCGGTCCATTATCAGATCCTATTACAGGCTTAGCTTCCTCCAATGGTAGAGAGGCTTAGTCAGAAGCAGGGGAATCACTTAGAGTGTGTTGTGTGTTAGGGGACGAGGGCAGTGGATAAGGAGGGGAAGAAGAGTCCAGTAGAGTCAAATCTTGTGACTCAGGGAGAACAGAGGGTGGAGGAGGTGGAAGAGGTGAGGGTTTGAGAGATCATGGGGGAAGGAGTATGAGCAGAGGCATGGGCAAGGAAAGGCTTCACCCATGGAGGAGGAGATTTGCAGAGGTCGGCAAAGTTAAGATATATGGCTGTTGATCAGGATGGCTATGTGGCCCTGGCTGAAAGACAATATCTCTGACTTTTTAAATTAGTGGGAAGTAGAAAGATATTTCTAGGGGCCATACGACTCCAAAATGGGCCATTCTGAGGCACAGAGAGTCTGCCAGGTCTAGCGTTTTACTAAAAAAAGAAAGATACTGAGCCCTTAAGCGGACTTTGGTTCAGTGATCAAGGGTCAGGGACAGAGGCATTGAAGTGCTCTGTCCCATAATGAAAGGTACACAAACAGTAAAAGCAAAGTCACATGACACAGATAAGACAAGACCATGAAGACAGGCAATGGACGTCCAACACTGAGACCAGGAATGCGTAGCCGGCAAAACCCGATAGGATGGCAATACCTAATCTAAAACAAAATATCACTGAGTCGATGAAGCAATTGTTCCTTGATTCTCCGAGTCCTCTGCGGGGTCCCCCATGGAGGTGCCCTATGTCTCTGTGACACGTCTCTCAGCCACCGTTGGAGAGACCCCAGGCTCTTCATCGCCAGCAATTTTGCCAAGCCCTAACATGACACCTGAAACCAGAAAGAGGCGCCTTACTTGCTCCGAGAGGAGCCCGTTGGGGGTCTCTCATCCGCCACTGCCAGAACTTGGTGGAACCTCAATATGTAAAGGTCAGGCGAGTGTCGGAGGAAGAGACTACCAAGAGACTGTCTCATGCAACAGCAAAGGGTTTTTTTGGGGTCCAGCTTGCTGGGGCTCACAGCTAACTTAAATAGATCAGAGAGCTCTGAGAACAGCTTATGCAGAGCTTACATACATTTCTTGGAGAGGGAAGGGAGGGAAGTTTACTGATGTGTAAGGGTGAGTGGACGGTTCGCGTGACACCGAGTGAGGCAGTACATTCTGCAGTTTGGCAGTTGGGAACAGTACATTCTAGAACAAGATTAGCAAACATTTCTCAAGATTTCAACAGTGTTTTGTTAAGCATACAGAAAAACAGGAAATTACAAGTACCTATTTTATTAACCTTTCACTACCGACTATCCCTTTTTGACTGGATGTTCCTTCTACATTAATTCATGCAAGGTACAAGGACCTATGCCATTGCATATCGATTTATCTGAGACATCTCTGCAGAACGTAATTCAATGCTGCATATCCCAATCAAGGGCCCAATGCCCTTCTGGCCTTCAAATCATACTTAGATTTCTTTTTTCATACATATATTACACCTATATATTCTTATACACATAGCAAGTTCCCAATAACATTATTCATCCAGCACAATGATTTCTAACCCAAATCAAACATGTTTTTAACCATAATCATACACTGTTCCCTCAATCTAACTTTATAGAAGAGCAGGGAAAGAGTTGATTTTACAATAAAGAAATGTAGGGAAACTTCCACCTGCTGAGAACCTCAAAGGCCCATGCAGAAATGATCCCTGGAGAAGATGTAGGCAGCTATGAAGGACCTGAGAGAGCAAAAGTCATCTTCCATGGCAAACAACCCGGTCAGGATAAAAGGTTTTGTCTGAATCAGATTCTCTTCTTAATGTAGAGAACATGGACCAAAACAGGCCTGTGTGGAGATCTATTCCTGGGTGCCTATGGTTGATATACCATTCTAACTTGTGAAAGTGTCACAGGAAGTAGGGGCAGCCTCAATCTCATGGGACCCTTGGAAGCAACAGTTAAGACAAAGTGGTTTCCAAGACAGGGACCTCATTCAGTTCAGGAAGGAAATGACCTCACCTCACTTCCTTGGTGATGGAACTTTCTGAACTTTGGATCCAGGAAGCCAGGCACACAGAGCCAGTCCCAGTCCCCATCCCTGTGGTCTCACTTATTTGAATTTACCAAGGACAGTCAGTCTTTCTTGGTACCTTCAGACGTGAGAAGAACAAATGCCAGGAAAGCTCGGAAGCGTTGCTTTTCTTGAGAAAGCAGTTAGTGGCTCACCGTTGGCTCCTGAGAAGTTCACAGAGTTTGCCAAGGAGACCAGATCTGAGACAGGACAGGCTATTTTGGGGGAACATATTATGGCCTACAAGTCAGAGGACACTCCGGATGGTCAAAGACCTACTTGGGGGAAGAAGGTGCCTTTGTGGGTGTGGTTGTGGGTTTGTGGTTTTGTCTCATTTTCTGAGAATAGGTAGGAAAGTCAGTTTGTTTCGTTGGAAGTGGACTGTTTCTAGTAAGTCGTTTAACATGGCGAGTGTTTCTCTGTCTGTGTATCTCACTGTGTCCGTGGTTGTAGACATTAGAAAAGAGAATTCATGAATGGATGTGCCTTGTCTAGTAGAAAGCTTCTCAGCATTCATATTGCCCCATTTATGAATGGACTGTAGCTTGCCTTATTGATGTGCAACACCTGCTATCTTCCTAAGTTCCTGTTTTCTTCCTGAATTCCGGCCAATCTCAAGAAAAGGCCTATGGTTTTGTGTCCAAGATCTTTACCACCTCAAAGCTCTGTGACATAACAATGTACTGGATAGCTGTAGGGAATGGGGAGCATCTCAGAAAACTCAGATATCAGTGTGACCAGGAAAGTCTCAGTGGAGAAACCCTGCTTTGGGCCTTTTGCTTACCAATTGTTCTGTTGCCCTGAATGTCAGGAAGGTCTTTGCCTCTGGCCACCCCTTTTTGAAGCCTGAAGAAAACAGTTTTCAAATGGAAATGATTGGGCATACCTGTGGCTCTTTTCTTAAGTGCTTTGAAAAGGGATGTGTCTGAATCAGACCCCTGGCCCTGTGTGTGGCTGTGACTTAGATTCTCAGCACCTGATGGATCTAAAGAAAGTTCCCATGTTTGCATCCAAATGAAAAATGGCCAAAAGAGCAGTCATTGGGATGAAGTCTCTTGACTTCCTCTGTAAGGTTCCTGAACTCCATCAAGTGAAAATAGGGATCCTTTGGGTCAAATGAGTTCTTCAAAACCTGCAGAGGCTAGCCCATAGGTGTTTGGTTTTATCATGACTAAAATTCACATAAAGAATCTAAACCCCACAGTCAGTAGGCCTCAAATTGGAGAATTGGAGCGGTATTAATGGCAGGCCTATTTGATCACTCCTGGTTCACAGGATGGGTGTCCAGGCCACCATGACTTTAGGCAAATGAGGGTCAAAGGAGCTTATTTTGGACACTGTCTTGGTCTGCGCCCCTCATTTAAACATCCAGCCAAATTATGATGAGTGTCAATATGGAAGAAGATGAGGGCCATATGGGGGTGTTCTTGTTTTAATTGTGGTAATTTGTGTGGTAGTTGGAAGAGATGACTGGGATCACCTGGGCTTGAACTCTGGTGTGATTCCCCTTAAAGAATGAGTTCTGGATCTGACCTCAGAGAAGTATTGCCGTGAATTCTCTTGGGATTTTACTAGGCCACGCGTGAGAATCGCCTTTGGAAACTGAGATCTAGGCCCAGGATGGCTTTCCACGGAGTTCGGGGATTCTGAGCCAGGATATCACATGATTTACTTCTTGAAGACTTGGCAGCCCTAGTTGAGAGTCCAAACACATATGGACCTCACATTGTAGACCACAATGTGTCTGTATTCATGTGACCTTTTTGCCAGTCTTTTGGAAGGCTTTTCTGTGAGTGTTCTCCAGAGCTTTCATTGAAATGAGCTTCCTCACCATTTAATGGTTCCTGAATTAATGGAAACCCACAGTGCCTCTAACTTCATTTTTGAAATATGACTAGATTAATACCATGAAATTTCTGAAATTCCCATGACCAGGTGGCACTGGATAAACTTTGGATTTCCTGTTGCTGATCATGAGTGTACCAAAGAGTGCCTTGATTGACTGGGTTTCGTGAAAATGGTGTAGAACAGAGATGCCAGTAATTTGGAGCCTGCTGAGTAGTGGGCGTAGAGAAGTGGACTGTAGGTGTGTAAATAAATATTTTTGGTAGGACCACCTGGATCTTCCATTGGCTTTGAAAGACTTGCGACTGACATGGTGCAGGCAGCAGACCTTTATATGTAAAGGCATCTTGTCATATGGAGAGGTTTCAGGGCAATGTTCAGAATCAGGATGCTATAGTCAAGGGGAAAGCTATGTAGGATAGAAGCCTGGTTCGTACATTCTCTTCGTGACCCTGACCAACCACACATGACAGAACTCCTCCAGCATTTTTATCCCAGTTGAACTCCTTGTATTTCGTGAAGCAAGTACCAAACTCCCAGTGCAGCAGTAAGAAACACCCTGGAAAGTGGAGGATCACCAAATGGCTTCACAGTCCACATGGGAGACACTTCAGCCCAGTGGCCTCAGTTTACCTACAAAGAGAGAATTCAGCACCACTGCCTCATGATCATTGGAAAATAAGAAACCATGTTCTCCAGGTAACATAGATGCAGACCCAGATTTCATGGTGTCACTACAAACGAAGCTAAATCTCCTGACAATTACATATATTTCTTGTTCCCAACCTCAGAGGAAGTTTCTCAAGAAGTCTTTAGGCCAGCACAGCTCCATGTTTCTGGATTGTTCACCCTCTCCCTTACTTTTGGAAACTGTTCTACCACCTCCAGTGTTGTGAACTCCTGAGCATTTTCCATTCCACATAAATTCACAGATTTTCTAACTCCTCTCCTCTAATTGTGTCTTACTTTTAGCGATGCTTATGTCAAGGCATTGTTCTGGATGAGAGAGGGAAGATTTATGTGTATCACATTTTTGCATACACATTAGATTAATTTTCCTTTTTTCCATTTGAAATACTGAATCCCTGACACTAACCCATACCCTACTAGACTCTGAATACTAATCCTAATATCATGGAGAGAAAGAAACCTAACCGAATAGAAATACAGGCCTTTCATAGGAAGCATGGTGTATACTTCTATTTGCCTTCTGCATTATCAAGAGTATGTGTTTTAAATCTAGTCAACTTTTCATTGTAATATTTCTCCATGATTTTTTAAAATTATCACATATATAAATTCCTGTCTCCCTTTCTCTGTATCCTATTCAGCACATGTATTTTTTTATGCATATATATAATATCCTACCTGGTATCACACGGACATTCTTTTGAGCTCCCTGACTTTGGAATATAAAATTGTGAGAACAGATGACTCTCCCTAAATAATGATGGAACTGAAAATTCAACCTATGGGTGAGCTTCCTAGTGAAAAACACTATACATAAATCCATGTTCAGTAAAATGAATATTTTTGGATATGTGGATGAATTATATTTCATGATGAATTTCGATTGGCATATATATAGCTAAATATTAATGTGTGTGTGTGTGTGTGTGCATGTGTGTGTGTGTGTGTGTGTGTGTGTTTGTGTATTTTTTTTAAATCTGGAAAAAATATATATATATATATATATTTTTTTTCCTCCAGATTTTAAAAAAATATGAAAAATATGTGTCTTATTATACACTCCCTAAATTCATTTATATTCATGTATGTGGGTTCAAAATCCAATCTTTACAAGATTATTTTCAGCAATATTTATATTCCTGTAATACATATTTGTTTCTTACTACTGAAAACTAAGTTCCGTAGGTGGTGCATACAAATCCTAATATTTCTACAGTACCTGACCCAGTTTAACATCAATGCAAGTAGATTGCTATGGGACATGATGTGTATTTTGAAGTTCATTTTTATTCAACACTGGTATATTACTATTTTATCTGTTTATGGACATCATAGGATATATTTTTTCATCCACAACTTCACAAAATAATAGGCATTTGGTTCACATTCATTTACTTACTACTTAAGAACACATGTATTCCTCCATGTTTCTTTACTGGTCTTTACACTAGACTTCTTTCTAAACACATTATTTTTGATTCCATAATCATTTTTGAAGCAATACTCACCCTTCACGATAAACCGTAACCCTAATATTACCATTACATATATAACTGGTTGGAATGATTGTATATATATCAATATAAGATTTCCAATATATTTTCAGATGCAAACTCAATCCATTATTTAAAGTTGGAACTAGTTATATACTTTATCACAAAATGGTCTATTCATGCAACATCTCAATAATCATCAACACAAGGTACACCTATTTGTATCACCAGTACTAATTTATAAGTTTCCAGAATATTACTTCCCATAATGGTGGAAGAAATACTCATGTCACCTTATCTACATATACAATTTATCACGGTAGTATTCTGGACACAAAATGCAAAGGTCACACATATGATTGTACCAAAGCCTAAATGGAAAGTGACCATGGATTACTAAAAACATCCATGTCCAGGGTGCCTAATGCTCTCAAATGTCAATCCTATTGATTATTACATATTTGTTTCTTCCTAAGATTATATATTCAACCTCAAGCCTGTTGAAAATGTCTAATCCTATCACTCACTTTATACTTTGCCTGATTTCCTAATCTTTCTATTGATATCTGCTTTCCTACATATTTTTCCCAGTTCATCATTGTGACTGTCTCTTCACATGTGCTGACATTTACATTCACTCTCTAACTGAAACCCTATTGCTAAAGAACTTTTGGTCCAACTCCTAGAGTCACTCTTCTTCCTAAACCTACTGACTATCTTCCTAATCCTACAGACTATCCCTTTTTTGACTGGATGTTCTCTTCTACATTCAATCATCTGAGGTACACGGTCCTATGCCATTGTATATCGATTTATCTGAGACCTCGGTGCAGAACATAATTCAAGCTAAGTATACCAATCAAGGTTCTGTTGCCCTGAATGTCAGGAAGGTCTTTGCCTCAGGCCACCCCTTTGTGAAGCCTGAAGAAAAAATTTTCAAATGGAAATAAATGGACATCACCTGTGGCTCTTTGCTTAATTGCTTTGGAAAGGGATTTGTCTGAATCTGCCTCTTGGCCCTGTGTGAGGCTGTGGCTTAGATTCTCAGCACCTAATGGATCTAAAGAAAGATCCCATGTGTGCATTCAAAACCAAAATGGCAAAAAGAGCAGTCATTGTGGATGAAGATTCTTGCCTTTGTCTGTTAGGTTCCTGACCCCCTTCAAGTGAGAATAGGGATCCTCTTTGTCAAATGAATTCTTCAATGCTCTGCAGATATGCTTGGGTTTTCTCATGACTCCAAATCACATAAAAAATCTATACCTGACATTCAGTAAGCCTCAAATTACAGAAACAGAGCGGAATTAATGGCAGGCCTTTTTGATCACTCCTGGTTCACAGGAAGGGTGTCCAGGCCACCCTGACTTTAGGGAAATTAGAGGCAAGGGAGCTTATTCTGGAAACTGTCTTTGGTTCCGACCCTCATGAAAACTTCCATCCAGAACTTTTGATGAGGGTCTTTATGGACGAAGATGAGGGCCATGTGGGAGTTTTTTTGTTCTAATTGTGGTCATTTGTGTGGGGGTTGGAAGAGATGTCTTGGTCCACCTGGGCTTGAACTCTGGTGTGATTTCCCTTACAGCCTGAGTTCTGGAACGTACCTCATAGAAGTATTGAAATGAATTGTGTTGGTTTTTAGGAGGCCACGCATGAATGTCACCCTTTGAAACTGAGATCTAGGCCCAAGGTGGATTTCCACAGAGCAATGGGAATCTCAGCCAGGAAATCACATGATATTATTCTGAAAGACTTTGCAGCCATTGTTGGCCCTCGGAAGCAAGAAGGAGTGGCCATACTCATATCGATTAAAATCAACTTAAAACCTAAGTTAATCAAAAGTGATAAAGAAGGACACTATATACTGTTAAAAGGCACCATTAACCAACAAGACATAACAATTATCAATTTGTATGCATCAAACAATGGTGGTGCAAAGTCATAAAACAAACTCTCCTCAACTTCAAGAGTCATATAGGCTATAACACAATAATTACGGGTGACTTCAGCACACAACTCTCGCCATTGGACAGATCCTCTAGAGAAAATCTGAATTAAGAAACTATAGAACTTAATAGCACAATCAATAACCTAGACTTAACCAACATATATAGAATATATCAAACATCATAAAGTGGATACATGTTCTTCTCAGCAGCACATTGGTCCTACTCAAATATAGACCATATATTATGCCATATGGAAACTCTTAGTAAATATAAAAGTATGGAGATAATACCATGCACCATATCTGATCATAATGGAATGAAACTTGAAATTAATGATTGAAGAAGGAAGGAAAAATTCTACATCACATGGAAAATGAACAATATGTTACTGAATGATCAATGGGTTACAGAAGACATAAAGGAGGAGATAAAAAATTTCTTAGAGACAAATGACAATACAGACAAAACATACCGGATTCTATGGAAAACAATGAAAGCAGTTTTAAGAGGGAAATTCATTTCTTGGAATTCTTTCCTCAAAAAAAAAAGAAAAAAAACAACAAATAAATGATCTCACACTACATCTCAAAAACCTAGAAAAAAAAAGCAAAACAACAAATGTAGTAGAAGACAAGAAATAATTAAAATTAGAGGAGAAATCAACAAAATTGAAACAAAAAAATTGAAAAAATAAAAGTTGGTTCTTTGAAAATAAATTAAATCGACAGGGCCTTAGCCATGCTAATGAAGAGAAGTAGAGAGAGAACTCAAATTACTAACATATGGGATAAAAAAGGCAACATCACAACAGACGCTACAGAAATTGAGATAATTAGAAAGTATTTTGAAACCCCATATTCCAATAAAACAGAAGATAATGAAGATATTGATAAATTTCTTATGTCATATAATCTGCCAAGTTTGAGTCCGGAAGACTCACACAATTTAAATAGACCAATAACAAAGGAAGAAATAGAAGAAACCTTCAAAAGACTACCAACCAAAAAAAGCCCTGGATCAGATGGTTATACAGCAGAGTTCTACAAAACGTTCAAAGATGAATTAATACCAATACTTTTCAAGCTATTTCAAAAAATAGAAAAAGAAGGAGTTCTTCCAAATTCATTCTATGAGGCCAACATCACCCTGATCCCAAAACCAGACAAAGACACTTCAAAGAAAGAAAACTACAGACCAATATCTCTAATAAACTTGGATGCAAAAATTCTCAATAAAATCCTGGCAAATAAAAAACAAAAGCATATAAAAAAATTGTGCTTCATGATCAAGAGGGATTCATCCCAGGGATGCAAGGCTGGTTCAATATACGGAAATCAATAAATGTAATCCATCACATCAATAGACTTAAAGAGAAGAACCATATGATCATCTCGATAGATGCAAAAAAAGCATTCTACAAAGCACAGCATCCCTTTTTCTTTAAAACTCTATAAAACACTAGGAATAACAGGAACTTACCTCAACATGGTAATAGCTATATATGCTAAACCTCAGGCTAGCATCATCCTAAATGGAGAAAAACTGATGGCATTCCCTCTAAAATTTGCAACAAGACAGGGATGCCCTCTATCACCACTTCTATTTAATTTAGTTCTTGAAATACTATCCAGAGCAATGATACAGACAAAGGAAATTAAAGGCATAAAAATAGGAAAAGAAGAACTTAAATTATCGCTATTTGTGAATGACATGATAATATATTTAACAGACCCAAAAGGGTCTACAAAGAAACTGCTAGAGTTAATAAATGAATTCAGCAAATTGGCAGGATATAAAATCAACACGCATAAATCAAAGGCATTCCTGTATATCAGCAACAAAACTTCTGAAATGGAAATGAGGAAAACCACTCCATTTACAGTATACTCAAAGAAAATAAAAAACTTGGGAATCAACCTAACCAAAGAGGTGAAAGATTTATACAATGAAAACTACAGAACCCTAAAGAGAGAGATAGAAGAAGATGTTAGAGGATGGAAAAATATGCCCTGTACATGGATAGGCAGAAATAACATCATCAAAATGGCGATATTACCCAAAGTTTTCTACAGGTTTAATGCAATGCCAATCAGAAACCCAATGGCATTTCTTGTAGAAATAGATAAAGTAATCATGAATTTCATATGGAACAACAAAAGACCCAGAATAGCGAAAGCAATTCTAAGCAGGAAGTGTGAATCCAGAGTTCAAACTGTACTACAAAGCAATAGTAACAAAAACAGTGTGGTACTCGTATCAAAACAGGCAAATGGACCAATGGTACAGAATAGAGGACACAGAGACATATCCACAAAATTACAACTTTCTTATATTTGAAAAGGGGCCTAAAAGCATGCAATGTAAGAAGGATAGCATCTTCGACAAATGGTGCAGGGACAATTGGAAATTCATATGCAACAAAATGAAACGGAATCCCTTTCTCTCACAATGCATAAAAGTTAACTCAAAATGGATCAAGGAGCCAGATATAAAATCAGAGACACTGCGTCTGATAGAAGAAAAAGTTGGCTACGATGTACATACTGTGGGGTTGGGCTCCAAATTCCTTAATAGGACACCCATAGCCCAAGAGTTCATAAAAAGAATAAACAAATGGGACTTACTTAATCTAAAAAAGTTTTTTCTCAGCAAGAGAAACAATAAGAGAGTTAAATAGAGAGCCTACATCCTGGGAATAAATTTTTACCCCTTACACTTCAGATAGAGCCCTAATATCTAGAATATACAAAGAACTCAAAACAATTAAACAATGAGATAACAAATAACCCAATCAACAATGGGCCAAGGATCTTAACAGACACTTCACAGAGGAGGACATACAATCAATCAACAAGTACATGAAAAAATGCTCACCATCTGTAGCAGTCAGAGAAATGCAATCAAAACCACCCTAAGATACCATCTCACTCCAGTAAGATTGGCAGCCATTATGAAGTCGAACAACAATAAGTGTTGGTGAGGATGTGGGGTAAAGGGTACACTTGTACACTGCTTGTGGGCCTGCAAATTGGAGAGTCCAATATGGAAAGCAGTATGGAGATTCCTGGGAAAGCTGGGAATGGAACCACCATTTGACCGAGATATCGCCCTTCTCAGACTCTTCCCTGAGGATCTTAATAGAGAGCAGTATAAGGATACTGCCACATCGATGATCATAGCGGCACAATTCACAATAACTAGACTGTGGAACCAAACTAGATGCCCTTCAATAGATGAATGGATAATAAAAATGTGGCATCTATACACAATGGAGTATTACACAGCACTGAAAATGACAAAATCATAGAATTTGCAGGGAAATGAATGGCATTAGAATAGATTATGCTAAGCGAAGCTATCCAATCCTTAAAAAAACAAATGCCAAATGTTTCCTTTTATATAGAGAGAGCAAATAAGAACAGAACAGGGAGGAAGAACATGAGAAAATTATTAAAACTAAACAGAGATGAGTGGGGGGAGAGAAAGGGAGAGAGAAGGAAAATTATATGGAAATGGTAGGAGACTACTAAATGTTACACAAAATTACATATAAGAGGTTGTGAGGCTAAAGAGGGGAAAACAAGGGAGAGAATTAAACAACAGCAGATGAGGTAGAGAGGGAAGATGGGAGGGGAGGGGGAATAGTAGGGGATAGGAAAGGTAGCAGAATTCAACAATAACTAGTATGCTATTATGTAAAAACGTGAGTGTGTAACTGATGTGATTCTGCGATTTGTATTTGGGGTAAAAATGGGAGTTCATAACCCAATTAAGTCAAATGATGAAAGATGATATATCATGAGCTTTATAATGTTTTGAACAACCAAAAAAAAAGAATTGAATTTCCAATATTTGAGTCATATAACAACTTTATTTTTTAATAAAATTGTCTTTTATTTGTTATCTTACTTGCTGGTATCTGCCTTTCAGTTTTAAAAAACTATGTGCTTTAGCCATTCATCCATGTAGTATGTAACAGAAAATTTTGAGTGTCTCCATATAACCAGATTGGCAAGGCATCAAGGTTTCCTTCACAAACAAGGTGAAGGCTTTGCCATTAGAAATTTAATATTCTGCAAAACAATTTTTTTTAACTTTCCAATTAAATTTCCAAAAAAATTTAGAAAAAAAAAGAATCTAAACCCCACAGTAAGAAGGCCTCAAAGTGGAGAAGTGGAGCATTTACGGCAGGCCTATTTGATCACTGCTGGTTCACAGGAAGCGTGTCCAATCAACCCTGATGTTAGGCAAATGAGGGGCAAGGGAGCTTATTTTGGGCACTGGTTTGGATGTGCCCCTCATGGAAAACTCCATCCAGAGGTTATGATGTGTGTTTATATGGAAGAAGATGAGGGCCATGTGGGAGTGTTTTGGTTTTAATTGTGGTCATTTGTGTGGTAGTTGGAAGAGATGACTGGGTCCACCTGGGCTTGAACTCTGGGGTGATTCCACTTAGAGAATGAGATTTGGAACTGACTTCAGAGAAGTATTGCCATGAATGTTGTTGGGATTTCAGGAGGCCACGCATGAGAGTCGCCCTTGGAAACTGAGATCTTGGCCCAGAGAGGCTTTCCAGAGAGCACTGGGAATCTCAGCTAGGATATCACAGGTTTTATTCTGAAAGACCTGGCAGCCATCGTTGAGAGTCAAAACACACATGGACCTCACATTGGAGACCTCAATGGGCCTGGCTTCATGTGACAATTTGGCCACTCTTTGGAAAGCCTTGCCTGTGAGAGATCTCCAGATCCTTCATTAAAATGAGCTTCCTCAACATTTAATGGATCCTGAATGAATTGAAACCCACAGTACCAACAACTTCATCTGTGAAAAATAGTTAGATAAATACCATGAATTTTTAGAAATTCTCATGACCAGGTGGCACTGGAGAACCTTTGGATGTCCTGTTGCTGATCATGAGTATACCAGACAGTGCCTTGATTGACTAGGTATCATGAAAATGGTGTAGAACGGAGATGCCAGTAAGTTGGAGCCTGATATGTAGTGGGCCTAGAGCAGTGGTGTGCAGGTGTGTGATAAAACATCTGTGGTGGGGCCTGTGGATCTGCCATTGACTTTCAAATGCCTTGACACAGACACGGTGCAGCCAGCAGACCCTTCTATATAAAGGCATCTTGTTATATGGAGATTTTTCACGGCAATGTTTAGAATCAGGTTGCTATGGTCAAGGGGCAAGCTATGTGGGATAGAAGCCTAGTTGGTGCATTCTCATGCAGACACTGACCCACCACACGTGACAGAACTCCCTCCAGCACTGTGTCCCACTTGAACTCCTTGTATTTCGTGAAGCAAATACCAAACTCCCAGTGCAGCAGCAAGAAACACAATGAAAAGTCGAGGATGACCAAATGGCTTCACAGTCCACATGGGGTGACACTTAGCCCCCGTGGCCACAATTTAGCTACAAAGAGAGAATTTAGCACTGCTGCCTCATGTTCATTGGAAAATAAGAAACCATGTCCTCCTGGTCACATAGATGCAGACCTAGCTTTGATGGTCTCACTACATCGGAAGTTAAAGCTCCTGAAAACAACATATATTTCAAGTGCCCAAGCTCAGAGGCAATTTCTCAAGAAGTGTTTAGGCCTGCAGATCTCCATGTTTGTGGAGTGTTTACCATGTCACTTACTTTTGGAAACTGCTCTATCAACTCCAAGGTTGTGAACTCCTGAGCATTTTCCATTCTAAATATATATTCACAGATTTTCTAACTCTTCTCCTCTAATTCTGACTTACTTGGGGCAAAGGGAATGTCAAGTCATTGTTCTGGATGAGAGAGGGAAGATTGTTTTGTAGCACATATTTGCATACACATTGGATTCATTTTCCAATTTTCTGTTTGAAATACTGAATCCCTGACACTAACCCATACCCTACTAAACTCTGACTACTAATCCTAATATAATGGAGAAAAATAACCCAAACAGAATAGAAATACAAGCATTTCAGAAGAAGCATGGTGTATAGTTGGAATTACCTTTTGCATGATATAAGGTAGGAGTTATGAATCTAGTCAATTATTTGTTGAAATAATTTTCCATGTGTTTTTAAAGTTAAGAAAAATGTGAATTCCTGTCTCCCTTTCTCTGTAGCCTATTAAGCAAATGTATTTTTATATGCACAAATAGAATCCTACCTGGTTTCACATATACATTCTTGTGAGGTGGCTGACTTGGCAGATACAAATTGTGAGAAGAGATCACTCCTCCTAAACGCTGTTTTAACTGAAAATTGAACCCATGGGTGAGCTTCCTAGATGAACAACACTATACACATATTCATGTTCAGTAAAATGAATATTTTGGGATATGCGGATGAGTTATTTTTCATGATGAATTTCAATTGGCAAATATATTGCTACATTATAATGTGTGTGTTTGTGTGTCTATATATACATTATATATATATATTCTCCAGATTTACCAAAATATGAAATATTTGTGTCTTCTTATACACCGCCTGAATTCATTCATATTCATATATGTGGATTTATAATCAACTTTTAAAAAGTTTATTCTCAGAAATATACATCCACTGAAATAAATATTTGTTTCCTAGTACTGAAAACTAACTTCAGGGAAGGGTGCTTACAAATCCTAATATTTCTACAGTAACTGACTAAGTTTAACATCAATGCAAGTAGATTCCTATTGGATATGATGTGTTTATTAAAGTTCATTTTAATCAAACCTGGTACGTTATTATTTCTTCAGTTTATAGACATCATAAATTATATCCTTTCATTCACAAGTTCACAAATTTATAAACATTTGGTTCACTTTCAATCACTTCCTCCTTCAGAACACTTATATTTCTCCATGTTTCTTGACTGGTCTTTTCACTAGACTTCTTTCTAAAGACATTATTTTCGATTCCATAATCATTTTTGAAGCAAAACTCACACACTATTCATGATAAAAGGTAACCCTAATATAACCATTAGATATATAAGTGGTTGGAATGAATGTATGTATATCAATAAATGATTTCCTCTATTTTTTCAGATATCAATACAATCCATTATTTAAATTTGGAACCAGTCATATAATATATTCACAGTATGGTCTATTAATGCATCATCTCTATATTCATCAACACAGGGTAAGCCGATTAGTATCCCCAGTACTAATTTATATCTTTTCAAAATATTTCCCCCAGAAATGGTGGAAGAAATACTCATGTCACCTGATCTTCATGTACATATTATCACAGTAATATTCTGGACACAAAATGCGAAGGTCACCCTTATGATTGTACCAAAGCCTCAATGGAATGTGAACATGGATTACTAAATATATCCATGTCCAGGTTGCCTAATGCTCTCAAATGTCAATCTTATTGGTGACTACAAATTGGTTTCTTCTTAAGATTATGTATTCAACCTCAACCCTGTTGAAAATGTCTAATCCTATCACGTTATACTTTGCCTGATTTCCTAATGTCTCTATTGATGTCTGCTTTCCTACATATTTTCCCCAGTTCATCATTGTGCCTGACTCTTCACATATGGTGTCATTTATATTCACTCTCTAACCAAAACCCTATTGCTAAAGAACATTTGGTCCAAATCCTAGACTCACTCTTCCTGCTAAACCTACTGACTATCTTCCTAATCCTACACACAATCCCTTTTTGACTGGATGATCTCTTCTACATTTAATCATCTGAGGTACAGGGTCTTATGCCATTGTATATCAATTTAACTGAGACCTCGGTGCAAAACATAACTCAAGCTAAGGATCCCAATCAAGGGTCCAAATCCTTCTGGGCTTCAAATATTACCTAGATTTCTGTTTTCATACTTATGTTCTACCTCTATATTCTTATAAATGTCGCTGGTTCCCAATACCATTATTCATCCAGCAGAATGATTTCCAACCCAAATCGAACATGCTATTAATCCTAACCATACAATGTTCTCTCAATCTCACTTTACAGAAGAGCAGGGACAAAGTTGGTATTACAATACAGGAAGTTAGGAGATCTTCCAACTGCTGAGTACCTCAAAATCCATGCAGAAATGATCCCTAGAGAAGATGCAGGCAGCTATGAAGGACCTGAGAGAACAAAAGTCATATTCCATGGCAAAAAACATGGTCAGGATGAAAAGATGTGTCTGAGTCAGCCTCTCTATTCTTTATGTAGGGAAGATGGACAAAACCAGGCCTGTGTGGAGAGCTGTTCCCAGGTGACTATGGTTTCTATACCATTCTAACATGAGAAAGTATCACAGGAAGTAGGGCAGCCTCCATGTCAGGAGACAATAGGAAGAAACTGTTAGGACAAAGTGGTGGCCAAGACAGTGACCTCATTCATTTTCTGAAGGTAGTGACCTCACCTCACTTCCTTGGTGACGGAGCTCTCTGAATTTTGTGATCCAGGAAGCAAGGCACCCTGAGCCAGTCCCAGTCCCAGTCGCAGTGGGCTCATTTCTTTCGATTTTCCAGGAACAGAGTCAGTCTTTCTTGGTACCTACTGATGTAAGGGTTGCCAAATACCAAGAAAGCTCTGAAGAGGGGTCTTTCCAGAGAGGATAGGAATTGGCTCACCACTGCGTCCTTACAACTTCACAGATTTGACCAAGGAGACCAGATCTGAGACAGAAAGGCCATTTCTGGGGAACATTGTATGTCCTACCAGTCAGAGGACATTCCAGATAGTCACAGACCTACTTGGAAGAAGGAGGTGCATTAGTGGGTGTTGGTTTGTGTTTGTGGTTTTTTCACATGATCTGAGAATAGGTAAAAAAGGAGGTTTGTTTGGTTTGGAGTGGACTGTTTCTAGTAAGTCATTTGACAAGGAGACTGTTTCTGTGTCTGTGTATCCCATTGTGTTTTTCTTTGTAGATATTAGAAAAGAAAATAGCTCATTGGGTGTGTCCTGTCTAGTAGAAAACTTCCCAGTATGCATCCTTCCCAATTAATGAATGGACTGAGGCTTGCCTCATCCATGGGCAACACCTGCTATCTACCTAAGTTCTCATTTTTTTCCTAAATTATGGCCACTCTCAAGATTAGTATCATGTATTTTTGTACAAGATACGTACCACCTCCAAGCTCTGTGACATGGCCATGTACTGGATAGCTGAAGAGAATGGCGAGCATCTCAGAAAACTCACATATCAGAGTAACCAGGAAAGTCTCCTAGGAGAAACCCTGCTTGGGGGCTTTTGATTACCTTTTGTTCTGTTGCTCTGAATGTCAGAAAGGTCTTTGCCTCAGGCCAAACCTTAGTGAAGCCTGAAGAAAAGAGTTTTCAAATGGAAATGAATGGGAATCACCTGTGGCTTTTTACTTTATTGCTTTGGAAAAAGATTTGTCTGAATCAGCCTCTTGGCCCTGTGTGAGCCTGTGGTTTAGATTTTCAGCACCTGATGGGTCTAGAGAAACATCCCATGTGGGCATTCAAAACCAAAATGGAAAAAAGATCAGGCATTTTGGATGAAGCCTCTCGCCTTCCTCTGTAATATTTCTGACCTCCATCAAGTGAGAATAGGGATCATTTGTGTCAAATGAGTTCTTCAAAGCCCTGCAGAGGCTGGACAATAGGTGCTTGCGTTTTCTCATGACTCCAATTCACACAAAGAATCTATACCCCACAGTCAGTAGGCCTCAAATTTGAGAAGTGGAGCAGTATTAACAGCAGTCCTATATGATCACTTCTGTTTCACAGGAATGTTGTCCAGGCCACCCTGACTTTTGGCAAATGAGGGGCAAGGGAGATTATTTTTGACACTGTCTTGGGCTGTGCCCCTCATGGAAACCTCCAGCTAGAGTTTATGATTAGTGTCTATATAAAAGAAGAAGAGGGCCCTGTGGGAGTGTTTTGGTTTTAATTGTCATCATTTGTGTGGCAATTGGAAGAGATGCCTGGGTCCACCTGGGCTTGAACTCTGTTGTGATTCCCCTTAGAGACTGAGTTGTGGAACTGAACTCAGAGAAGTATTGCCATGAATTGTGTTGGGATTTTTGGAGGCCACGCATGAGATTCGCCATTGGAAACTGAGATCTAGGCCCAGGGTGACTTTCCACAGAGCACTGGGAATCTCAGCCAGGATATCACAAGATTTTATTTTGAAAGATTGTCAGCCATAGTTGAGAGTCAAAAAACACATGGAATTCACATTGTAGACCTCAATGGGCCTGGCTTCATGTGACCTTTTGCCCACTCTTTGGGAAGCCTTGCCTGTGAAAATTCTCCAGAGCTTTCATTGAAATGAGATTCCTCACCTTTTAATGGTTCCTGTATAAATTAAATCCCACAGTGCCTCCAACTTCATTATTGAAAAATATCTAGATAAATACCATGAATTTTTTGAAATTACTATGACCAGGTTGCACGGGAGAACCTCTGAATGTCCTCTTCCTGATCATGATTGTACCAGACAGTGCCTTGATTGACTGGGTTTCATGAAAAAAGTGTAGAACATAGATGCCAGAAAGTTGGAGCCTGCAGACAAGTGGGCCTAGAGCAGAGGAGTGTAGGTGTGTGAAAAAAACATTTGTGGTGGGGCCACGTGGATCTGCCATTGGCTTAGAAAGACTTGTGACTGACATGGTACAGCCAGCAGACCCTTCTATGTAAGGGCATCTTGTTATATGGAGAGGATTCCTGCCAAAGGTCAGAATCAGGTTGCTATTGTCAAGTTGAAAAGCTATGTGGGATTGAAGCCTCACTGGTGCATTTTACTAACCCACCACACGTGAGAGTACATCCTCCAGCACTGTGTCCCAGTAGAACTCCTTGTATTTCGTGAAGCCAATACCAAACTCACAGTGCAGCAGTAAAAAACACCACGAAAGTGGATAATGACCAAATGGCTCTACAGACAACACAGTTAGATACTTAGACCCCAGTGGCCAAAGTTTACCTACAAAGAGAGAATTCAGCACTGCTGCCTCATGTTCACTAGAAAACAAAAAACCATGTCATCCAGGTCACATAGATGGAGACCCAGAATTGATGGTCTCACTACAAAGGAAGCTAAAACTCCTGACAACAATATATATTTTAACTGCCCGACCTCAGAGGCAGTTTCTCAAAAAGTCATTGGGCCAGCAGAGCTCCATGTTTGTGGAGTGTTTACCCTCTCCCTTTTTGTAACCCGTTCTACCTCCTACAAGTTTGTGAACTCCTGAGCATTTTTCTTTCCACATATGTATTCACAGATTTTCTAACTTTTCTCCACTAATTGTGTCTTATTTGGGGCGAAGGTAATGTCAAAGCATTGTTCTGGATGAGAGTGGGAAGATTTTTGTGTAGCACATATTTGCATACACATTAGATTCATTTTCATATTTTCCATTTGAAATACTGAATCCCTGACACTAACCCATACCCTACTAGACTCTGACTACTAATCCAAATATGATGGAGAAAAAGAAACTTAACAGAATAGAAATACAGGCCTTTCATAGGAGGCATGGTGTATACTTGGACTTGCCTTCGGCTTTATCAACGGTATGTGTTATAAATATAGTCAACTTTTCATTGTAATACTTCTCCATGAGTTTTTAAAATTAACACATATGTAAATTTCTGTCTCCCTTTCTCTGTAGCCTATTCATCACATGTATTTTTTAATGCATCTTTAGAATTCTACCTGGTATCACATGTACATTCTTGTGAGCTTGCTTATTTTGGAAGATACAAATTGTGAGAAGAGATCACTCCCTCTAAATACTGATGGAACTGGAAATTCAACCTATGGGTGAATTTCCTAGATGAACAATATTATGCATAAATAAATGTTCAGTAAAATGAATATTTTTGGATACGTGGATGATATCTATTTTATTATGATTTTCGAATGGCATATATATTGCTACATTTTAATGTCTGTGTATGTGAGTATCTATCTATCTATCTATCTATCTATCTATCTATCTATCTATCTATATAGATATAGATATCTACTCTTTAGATTTTCCAAAATATGAAATATATGTGTCTTACTATACACTTTCTAAATTTACTCATGTGTGTGTATGTGGATTTATAATCAAATTTTCACAAAATAATTCTTAGAAATATTCATCCACCTTAAATACATATTTATTTCCTAGTACTGAAAACTAAATTCAGTGAATGGTGCATACAAATCATAATATTTCCACAGTGACTGACCCAGTTTCACCTCAATGCAAGTAGACACATATGGGACCATGATGTGTATTTTGAAGTTCATTTTTATTCAACACTGATACATTACTATTTCTGCAGTTTATGGACATAATAGGATATATTCTTTCATCCACAATTTCACAAATTTATAGGCATTTAGTTCACTTTCAATCACTTCCTACTTCAGAACACATGTATTCCTCCATGTTTCTTGACTGTTCTTTTCATGAGATTCTTTCCAAACACATTATTTTTGATTTCCATAATCATTTTTGAAGCAAAACTCAGACACTCTTCATGATAAACCATAATGCTAATATTACCATTAGATGTATAACTGGTTAGAATGAATTTATGTATATCAATATAAGATTTCCTATATATTTTCAGATATCAAATCAATCCATTATTTAAAGTTTGAACCAGTTATATTATTTATTCACATTATGGTCTATTAAGGCATCATCTCTATATTCATAGACCGATGGTATACCTATTTGTATCCCAAATACTAATTAATAAGTCTTTAAAATATTGCTTTAAGAATATTGGAAGAAATACTCTAGCCACCTGATATACATATACATTTCATCACAGTAATATTCCTGACACAAAATGCAACGGACACACTTATGATTGTACCAAAGCCTATATTGAAAGTGAGCATGTATTACTAACAACATCCATGTCCTGATTAACTAATGATCTCAAATATCATTCCTATTGGTGAGTACATATTTGTTTCTTCCTAAGATTAAATATTGAAACTGAACCCTGTTAAAAATGTCTCATCCTATCACTCACTTTGTACTTTGCCTGATTTCCTAATGTCTCTATTGATATCTGATTTCCTACACATTTTCCCCAGGTCATCACTGTGACTGACTCTTGAAATATGCTGACATTTACATTCACTCTCTAACAAAACCAATATATCTAAAGAACTTTTGGTCCAACTCCTAGACTCACTGAAATGGGTTCTTCAAAGCCCTGCAGAGGGTAGCCCATAGGTGCTTGGGTTTTCTCATGACCCCAATTCACATAAAGAATCTATGCCCCACAGAGAGTAGGCCTCAAATTGGAGAAGTAGAGCAGTATTAATGGCAGGCCTATTTGATCACACCTGATTCACAGGAAGGGTTTCCAGGCCACCCGGAATTTAGGCAAATAAGGGGCAAATGAGCTTATTTTGGACACTGTCTTAGGCTGCGCCCCTCATGGAAACCTCCAGCAAGAGGTTATGATGAGAGTTTATATTGAAGAAGATGAGGGCCATGTGGGAGTGTTTTGGTTTAATTGTGGTCATTTGTGTGGTAGTTGGAAGAGATTACTGGGTCCACATGGGCTTGAACTCTGGAGTGATTCCCCTTAGAGACTGAGTTCTGGAAATGAACTCAGAGAAGTATTGACATGAATTGTGTTGGGATTTTAGGAGGCCACACATGAGAGTTGCCCTTGGAGACTGAGATCTAGGCCCAGGATAGCTTTCCAAAGAGCACTGGGAATCTCAGCCAGGATATCACATGACTTTATTCAGAAAGACGTGGCAGCCATTGTTGAGAGTCGAAACACACATGGACCTCAATTGTAGACCTCAATGGGCCTGGCTTAATGTGACCTTTTGGCCACTCTTTGGGAAGCCTTGCCTCTGAGAGTTCTCCTGAGCTTTAATTGAAATAATCTTCCTCACCATTACATGGTTCCTGAATAAATTGAAAGCCACAGTGCCTCCAACTTCATCCTTGAAAATTGGCTATATAAATACCATGAATTTTTTAAATTCCCATGAACAGGTGGCACTGGAGAACCTTTGGATATCTGTTGCTGATCACGAGTGTACCAGACATTGCATTGATTGACTGGGTTTCATGAAAATGGTGAGAACAGAGATGCCAGAAAGTTGGAGCCTGCTGACTAGTGGGCCCAGAGCAGTGGTGGGCAGGTGTATGATAAAACATCTGTCGTGGGGACACGTGGTTCTGCCATTGGTTTCCGAATGACTTGTGAATGACATGGTGCAGCCAGCAGAACCTTACAAGTAAAGGGACCTTGTTATATGGAGAGGTTTCAGGGCAATGTTCAGAATCAGGTTGCTATGGACATGGGTGCAAGCTTTTTGGGATAGAAGCCTGGTTGGTGCATTCTCCTGCAGACCCTCATCCACTACACGTGAGAGTACTCCCTCTAGCACTGTGTCCCAGTTTTTCTCCTTGTATTACGTGAAGCCAATACCAAACTCCCAGTGCAGCAGTAAGAAACACCACGAAAAGTGGAGTATGACCAAATGGCTTCACAGATCACATGGTTAGACACTTAGACCCCAGTGTCCTCAGTTTACTAACAAAGGGAAAATTCAGAACTTCTGCCTCATGTTCAATAGCATATAAGTAACCATGTCATCCAGATCACATAGATGCCGACCCAGGTTTGATGGTCTCAATACAAAGGAAGCTAAAGCTCCTGACAACAACAAATTTTTCAAGGGCCCAAACAAAGAGGCAGTTTCTCAACAACTCATTAGGCCACCAGAGTTCCATGTTTGTGGAGTGTTTACCCTGTACCTTACTTTTGGAAATTCCACTACCACCTCCATGGTTGTGAACTCCTGAGCATTTTCTTTTCCAGATATATATTCACAGACTTTCAAACTCTTCTCCACTAATTGTGTATTACTTGTGGCGAAGGAAATATCAAGGCATTGTTTTGGAGGACAGTGGGAAGATTTTTGTCTAGCAAATATTTGCATACACATTAGATTCATTTTCCTATTTTCCATTAGAAATACTGAATCCCTGTCACTAACCCATACCCTACTAGACTCTGACTACTAATCTTAATATGATGTAGAAAAAGAAACCTAACAGAATAGAAATACAGGCCGTTCATAGGAGGCATGGTGTATACTAGGACTTGCCTTCTGCTTTATCAAGTGAATGTGTTATAAATCTAGTCAACTTTTCATTGTAATACTTCTCCATGAGTTTTTAAAGTTAACACATATGTACATTTCTGTCTCCCTTTCTCTGTACCCTATTCATCTCATGAAATTTATTATGCATATTTAGTATCCTACCTGGTATCACACGTACATTCTTGTGAGCTTGCTGTTTTAGGAAGATACAAATTGTGAGAAGAGATCACTCCCCCTAAATACTGATGGAACTGAAAATTCAACATATGGGTGAATTTCCTAGATGAACAGCATTATACATAAATCCATGCTCAGTAAAAAGAATATTTTTGGATATGAGGATGATATATATTTCATGATGAATTTTGATTGGCATACATATTACTACATTTTAATGTCTGTGTTTGTATCTTTATATATATATATATTTTTTTTCTCCAGATTATTCAAAATATGAAATATATGTGTCTTATTTTACACTCACTAATTTAACTCATGTTCCTATATGTGGATTTATAATCAAATTTTCACAAAATTATTCTCAGAAATATTCATCCACATGAAATACATATTTATTTCCCAGTACTGAAAACTAACTTCGGTGAAAGGTGCTTACAAATCCTAATATTTGTACAGTAACTGACCCAGTTTAACATCAATGCAAGTAAAATCCTATGGGACATGATGTGTATTTTGAAGTTCATTTTTATTCAACACTGGTACATTACTATTTCTTCAGTTTATGGACATTATAAGATAATACTTTTCATCCACAAGTTAACAAATCTGTACGCATTTGGTTCACTTGCAATTACTTCCTGCTTCAGAATATATGTATTCCTCCATGTTTCTTGACTGTACTTTTCATGAGATTATTTCCAAACACATTATTTTCGATTTCCATAATCATTTTTGAAGCAAAACTCCCACACTCTTCATGATAAACCATTATGCTAAAATTACCATTAGATGTATAACTGGTTAGAATGAACTTATGTATATCAATATAAGATTTCCTATATATTTTCAGATATCAATTCAATCCATTATTTAAAGTTTGATCAAGTTATATTATTTATTTACAGTATTGTCTATTAAGGCATCATCTTTATAATCATAGGCACAGGGTACACGTACTTGTGTCCCCAATACTAATTTATAAGTCTTAAAATGTTGCTTTCAGAAATGTTTGAAGAAATACTGTAGTCACCTGATATACATTTACATTTCATCACAGTAATATTCCTGACAAAAAATGCAACGGACACCCTTATGATTGTACCAAAGCCTAAATTTAATGTGAGCATGTATTACTAACAACATCCATGTCCTGATTAACTAATGATCTCAAATATTATTCCTATTGGTGACTACATATCTGTTTCTTCCTAAGATTATATATTCAAACTCAACCCTGTTAAAAACGTCTTATCCTATTACTCACTTTGTACTTTCCCTGATTTCCTAATGTCTCTATTGATATCTGCTTTCCTACACATTTTCCCCAGTTCATCACTGTGACTGACTCTTCACATATGCTGACATTTGCATTCACTCTCTAACCAAAACCCTATATCTAAATAACTTTTGGAACTATCCCTTTTTGTCTGGAGGATCTCTTCCTCATTCAGTCATCCAAGGTACAAGGTCCTATGCCATTGTATAACGATTTATTTGAGACAACTTTGCGGAAATAATTCAAAGCTAAGTATCCCAATCAAGGGCCCAGTGTTCATCTGGGTTTCAAATCTTTCCTAGATTTCTGTATTCATACTTATATTACACCTATATATGCTTGTAAATATCGGAGGTCCCCAATACCATTATTCATCTCGCAGAATGATTCCTAACCCAAATTGAACATGTTATTAACCCTAACCATGCACTGTTCCCTCAATTTAACTTTACAAAGACCAGGGACAGAGTTGGTGTTATAATACAGGTAGGTAGGGGATCTTCCACCTGTTGAGAACCTCAAGTTCCATGCAGAAATAAACCCTGAAGAAGATGTAGGCAGCTATGAAAAACCTGAGAGAGCAACAGTAATCTTCCTTGGTAAAATACCTGGTCAGGATGAAGCGATGTGTCTGAATAAGCCTCTCTTTTCTTAAAGTAGAGAAGATGGACCAAACCAGGTCTGTGTGGAGAGCTGTTAACATGTGCCTATGGTTGATATACCATTCTATCTTGTGAATGTGACACAGGAAGTAGGGGAAGCCTCTCTCTCGTGGGACCCTTGGAAGCAAATGTTAGGATAAAGTGGTTACCAAGGTAGTGACATCATTCAGTTCCTGAAGGAAGTGACCTACCTCACTTCCTTGGTGATGGAACTCTCTGAACTTGGGATCCAGGAAGCCAGGCACTCAGAGCCAGTCCCAGTCCCAGTCCCAGTGGGTTCACTTGTTTGGATTTACCAAGGACAGAGTCAGTCTTTTTGGTACATACTGATGTGTGGATGGCTAAATGCCAGAAAAGCTCTGAAGAGGGGCCTTTCCTGAGAAAGCAGGTAGTGACTCACTGATTGATGCTGAAAACTTTACAGAGTTGGTAAAGGAGACCTGATCTGAGACAGGACAGTCCATTTCGAGGGAGCCGAGTAAGGCCCATCAGTCTGAGGACACTCTGGATAGTCACAGACCTACTTGGGGGAAGGAGGTGCCTTTGTGGGTGTGGGTGTGAATTTGTGTTTTTTTATCATGTTCTGAGAATAGGTAGGAAAGGCAGTATGTTTGGTTTGGAGTGGACTGTTTTTAGTAAGTCATTTGACTTGGCGAGTGTTTCTATGTTTGTGTATCCCACTTTTTCCGTGGTTGTAGATATTAGAAAAGTGAATGCATCAATGGATGTGTCCTGTCTAGTAGAAAGCATCTCAGCACACATCCTTCCCAATTTATGAATGGACTGTGGCTTGCCTTATATGGACAACACCTACTTCTTTCCTTAGTTCCTGTTTTCTTCCTGAATTCTGGCCACTCTCCAGAATAGGCTCATGTTTTTTTTGTCCAAGATATGGACCTCCGTCGAGTTCTGTGACATGGCCATGTACTGGATAGATGAAGGGAATTGGGAGCATCTCTGAAAACTCGGATATCAGTGTGACCAGTAAAGTCTCAGTAGAGAAACCCTGCTTTGTGCCTTTTGCTTACCTACTGTTCTGTTGACCTGAATGTCAGGAAGGTCTTTTCCTCAGGCCACCAGTTTGTGAAGCCTGAAGAAAAGTGCTTTCAATTGGAAATGAATGAGCATCACCTGTGGCTCTTTGCTTAATTGCTTTGGAAAGGGATGTGTCTGAATCATCCTTTCGGCTCTGAGAGAGGCTGTGGCTTTGATTTTCAGCACCTGATGGATCTAAAGAAAGATCCCATGTGTGCATCCAAAACCAAAATGGCAAAAAGATCAGTCATTGTGGATGAAGTCTCTTGCTTCCTCTGTTAGGTTCCTGACCTCCATCAAGTAAGTATAGGGATCCTTTGAGACAAATGAGTTCTTCAAAGCCCTGCAGCAGTGCTTGGGTTCTCACATGACTCCAAATCACATAAAGAATCTATACCTCACAGTCAGTAGGCTTCAAAATGAAGAAACAGAGCAGTATTACTGGCAGGCCTATTTGATCAATCCTGGTTTACAGGAAGGGTGTCCAGGAAACCCTGACTTTAGGAAAATGAGGGGCAAGGGAACTTATTTTGGACACTGTCTTGGGCTGCGCCCCTTATGGAAACCTCCAGCCAGAGGTTATGATGAATGTCTACATGGAAGAATATGAGGGCCATGTGGGAGTATTTTGGTTTTAATTGAACATATTGTTAACCCTAACCATACACTGTTCCCTCAATCTAAGTATTCAGAAAAGCAGGGACAGATTTTGTCTTACAATACAGGAATGCAGGGGATCTTCCACCTGCTGAAAACTTCAAAGTTCCATGCAGAAATGAACCCTGGAGAAGATGTAGGCAGCTATGAAGGATCTGAGAGAGCAAAAGGCATCTTCCATGGCAAACAGCCTGGTCAGGATGAAGGGTTGTGTCTGAATCAGATTCTCTCTTCTTAATGTAGAGGAGAGGCCTGTGTCGAGAGCTGTTCCCAGGTGACTATTGTTTCTTTACCATTCTAACTTGTGAAAGTGTCACAGGAAGTAGGGACATCCTCCATGTTATGAGACCTTAGGAAGCAAATGTTAGGACAAATTGGTTGCCAAGGCAGTGACCTCATTCAGTTACTAAAGGAAGTGACCTCACCTCACATCCTTGTTGATGGAACTCTCCAAATTTGGGTTCCAGGAATCTAGGCACCCAGGCCCAGTCCCAGCACCAGTTACAGTGTTCTCACTTGTTTGGATTTTCCAAGGACAGAGTCAGTCTTTTGTGGTACCTACTTATGTGAGAATGGCCAAATTCCAGAAAAATTCTGAAGAGGGGCCCTTCCGGAGAAAACAGGTAGAGGCTCACTGCTGGCTCCTGACAACTTCACAGAGTTGACCAAGGAGTCCAGATCTGAGACAGGACAGACCATTTCTGGGGAACATAGTATGGCCCTCCAGTCAGAGGACACTCTGGATAGTTCCAGACCCACTTGGGGGAAGGAGGTGCCTTTGTGGTTGTTGGTGTGGGTTTGTGGTTTTTTCTTTTGTTCTGAGAATAGTTAGGAAAGGGGGTGTGTTTGGTTTGGAGTGGACTGTTTCTAGTTAGTCCTTTGACAAGGCGAGTGTTTTTAGGTCTGTGTATCCCACTGTTTTCGTGGTTGTAGACATTAGAAAAGATAATGCCTCAATGGTTGTATCCTCTCAAGGAGAAAACTTCCCAGCATTCATCCGGCACAATTTATGAATCGAGTGTGGCTTGCCTTATCAATGGGCAACACCAACTATCTTCCTACGTTCCTGTTTTCTTCCTGAATTCTGGCCACTCTCCAGAATAGGCTCATGATTTTGTGTCAAATATATGTACCACTTCCAAGCTCTGTGACATGGCCATGTACTGGTAGCTGAAGGGAATGGCAAGCATCTCAGAAAACTCAGATATCAGTGTAGCCAGTAAAGTCTCAGTGGAGAAACCCTGCTTTGGGCCTTTTGATTACCTATTGTTATGTTGCCCTGAATATCAGGAAAGTCTTTGTCTCAGGCCACCCCTTTGTGAAGCCTGAAGAAAACAGTTTTCACATGGAAATGAATGGGCATTACCTTTGAGTTTACAATAAAACCTTCACAGATTTGGCTCTCATTAAGTTAAAAATACTTTTAGATTGTATCTCAGTGTAAAAAGTAACATGGAACTGTACATATCTTATTGATAACAAGTCCAATTATAGAACACAAATGATATACATAAATCTCCAACACTCCAACATGTTTTTCTTTTAAGCCTAGAATTACCATACAACCTTAGAACACCAGCTTGATACAATGGTCTTTGCAAGCTTCTACCTTACAGACTTGTATACCTGGAAGATATGAACACATTAACACCACAATTACATTGATGTTTTTGTATTAAACAAGTTTAGATTTTAAAGAAATAACATGGCACAATTTTATAAAAACAGTACTTGTTTTACCAGCTGTTTAATTTTTTAAGATTACTTGCTCAAAACTTACACATATAACCAAGTTACACACACCTTTTTTTATTATTTACTTAAACCCTTTTAATTACTTAATCATATAGACTCTCTTATCCAGAAACAAGTTTTTCCTCTATTATATCTATATCTAGAACCTTTTAGTTTCTCTTTTCCATCTACTAACCTCTTTCTGTTCACATTTCAATACAATGCTTTTCAATTTCTGAATTTAAGCAGATTATTTTATAGACATCTACATTTTATTAGGGCCTTTTTGAAAACCTAGAAAACTTATTGGCCTAATTTTAAAGACATCTTTATTTTTATCTGTTTACCCAATTTGAATTAAAACATATGAATCACGTGAATCAAAGACATTTGGATACATTTTTAAATTTTTCATGAGCGCTCCTCATCTGTCAATTGTCATATCCCTGCATGATATATGGACATACACACATACAGACATACCAACATACAACACGTAACACAAATGTAACACATAACACAATAGTAAAGGCCTTGTAGCTTTTTTCAGGTGAAATCTCCATTGCAATGCTGAAAACTCCAGAGTCGATCAAAAATAGAACTGATCAGAAAACATTAACCCATCAGCAGAATCAAGATCATGAGCTCAAAAAAAAAAATTACAGAATCTAAGAAAAGCAAGAGTCCTAAAAATGATGACTGGCCAGTAATTAGTAAATACCATATTATATACTTTTTTGGTTAGGTCTAGTTTGAGTTCAGGTAAAAAGACACATTTACTCTTTTTATCTGTCTCCTGCTGAGTGCTGCAGGCTTCTTTTATTTGCATATCAAAGTAAGTCCTGGCTGAGGTCTGGAAAACTGGAAAGACTGGAATTCTGAGAAGAAACCTCACGCCTAAGGCATTTATCTATAAGTCATAATTTCCAGGTTTGGATGTTGAAAATTTTGATGCAAGTTTAAGATGTAATTCTCAAAATTTTATTTCTTTAGATTTTTCTACACTAGAAAAACTTGCTCACACAAAACTGAAAATAGGATCATTTTTTGATAATATTAATGCCACCATCAGAAGAAGTTTCTATAGGATCATTAAGCCCCTTTCTTTGTTATGAAGTTTCTAATAGTATTAAGTTAAATTAAATTGGCTGAAAAATTTTTAAAAAGAACCACATGCTACCATGTGTATCCGAAATTAAGCTTTAAAAATTTCCAAGACTGTTGCTAATTAATGTCATTTCAATAAGCCAGACCAACGTTTTAATTTAGTACCATTTTTTAAAATCTTACACACTGATGGGAATAGATACCATATCATAATTTATTATCTCTTCCCAAGTTAATGCACTGATATATCTAGTGAAATTTTTTCAGGCTGTCTAGTTCAAAATTAAAACTCTTTATTTTTTTTTTTTACCCTAAGTATTTAAGTATCCTAGCATGAACTACCTGAAATCAAACTAAACAATTGTTTAAACCCAACTTTTAACTGTAAGATTGTGCAATGCTTTAGAAACCCATTTAGATACCAGATGGTTAAAATAAAAAAATCATTTCTAGATACACATTCACCCTAGATCATCCCCAAGAAACAATCTATAATATCAACATATTAATGCATTCATTGTCCCTTTTGTTAAGTAAACAGAGGTGGAGAAATCCTTAAAGTGCACGTAAGGAATAAGGGAGTTCCCCACAGCAAAATGGATCTGGCAGCTGCTGGGAGTCCCTTAGCCTCACCATTTACTTACAGGATTAGTTCCTCTGGTTTGCTTTGACCCCAGGCACCAGGCATATTCTATGTCTCCCAACTTTGCAGTAGTCAGCTCCCAAAAATTTCATTCTCTGCTTCAGTTGTTTTGAGTGCTAGGCTTCCCCAAGAGGGCAGAGTGGGGTTTATTTAAAGTCCCCTCTGGGGTGTCAAAATTTATGACTGAAGGCTTGGTTCCCATCCCAAATCCAATTAATGCCAATTTAATAATGATTACAGGGTTTTGAGAAAAGTTTAAGCGAGATATCAAAGTTCTTAGACCCCAGACATTTCCCTCTGCAGTGGGCATGCTCAATCCAACTACGGGAAGAAAAGAAATCACTGCTTCCGTAATCTTGCTTAACAAAGGGGAGTAAAGTTTATCAAAGTTCTTTGAAGCACAGCTAAGAGAGGTGAAAAGGTGAGAACAGAAAAACTGGCGGTTCTATTGACTTTTGGTCCCTCACAGGAGAAGCATTAGTTTAAAATTTAGCTAAAGTAACTTCCACATATGTAATGCAGGTTGGAACTCGGGACTCTGCATCGGACCAAACAATGCCATCACATTTAACAGAAGCACAGATAAAATGACACACAAAGACCATCATGCAGCTCCCGTTTGTTCACAACCCCAAGATCTACAATCTTGTGACTCAGAGAGAATGGAGGGAAGAGGGGGAGGAGTAGAAGGTTTGAGTGATAGGATCCTGGGTGAAGGGGTCGGATTGGAGGCAGGGACCAGGAATGGCTTCAAGGACAGAGGCATGGAATGGCTTTGTCCCATAATGAGAGTTTCTCAAACAGAGACAAGGACAATACAAACGTGACACAAACATGTACACACAGTTAACATTTAACACGAGTTCAGAAGTAAAGATTAGAACCTAGTAACTGGCAAAACCTGATGGGTTAGACCACAAAGACAGACAGTGAATTCAACCTGAGAGAAAAAAGTAGTCAGCAAGATATGATGGGTTGCCAGCAGAGTCACCTAATGTGGGCTCATTCGTCCCTCCTCACCTAATGAGAGCACATCCGTCACTCCCTGAGTCCTCCAAGGCATCCCTTGCAAGGACATGGCCTGTGGCTTTAGGACACGTTTGTCCACCACTGACAGGGGGAACTTACGTTCTCCACTGGAAGCCACTCTGCCAACCCAAAGCAAAAACGGAAAAATGGAACCTGAACAAAAAGCTCTGAGTGATCACAAGGAAAAATGAAAAGAAGCGCCTTACTTACCTCCAGAGGGGTCTGTTGGCGTGTCGTTGCCCTATGCTGCGTGATTCCCAGCCAACGCACCAAATGTAAGGGTCCGGTGAACGTCGGAGGAAGAGACCACCAAGAGAACGCGGCTCATGCAACAGAAAAAGGCGTTCATTGAGGATCCAATCCAGCATGCTGGGGCTACGTGCTCACTCAAGAAGGGAGAGCAGCCCAGAGCCCCGAGCAGGGGTTGAGCAGTGCTTAAGTACACTTTTTGGGGAGGGCGGGACTTTACATATATCACAGTCTCCTTTAAGAAATCAACATACACCGCAGAAAAATCAAACAACAATTCCTAAACATGATTAGTTCATTCATTGGCAGGAACAGGTCAGGCGGGAGTGATAGGTGAGTTCTAAAGCGAGGTACACATTCAAACAGATTGGTTTAGGCCTTGCGATGCCTATGTGCCAGGCCACACAGGGTCCTAGGTTATTAAACAACCAGGCGGTCAGGGGGAATATTTACTGGGCAGTCCGGAATTGTACTACAAGCTACAGGAATTTCAGGTTTTGCATGTAGCATAGGAACTTAACAATACCTGGTCCTTTACATTTTAACTCAGGTCTTGCAGCTTAGAAACTTTACAAAACCCGGTCTTTTACACTTCAACTTTTACACTTTAATTTCAATTTATTTTACCCTTTCAGATCACTCCTGGTGCACAAGAAGGGTGTCCAAGCCACCCTGAATTTAGGCAAATGAGTGGAAAGGGAGCTTATTTGGGACACTGTCTTGGGCTGTGCCCCTCATGGAAACCTCCAGCCAGATGTTATGATGAGTGCCTTTATAGAAGAAGAGGAGAGCCATGTGAGAGTGTTTTGGTATTAATTGTGGTCATTTGTGTGACGGTTGGAAGAGATGACTGGGTCCACCTGGGCTTGAATTCTTGTGTGATTCCCCTTAGAGACTGACTTCTGGAACTGAACTCAAAGAAGTATTGCCATGAATTGTGGTGATATTTTAAGAGGTCAAGCATGAGAGTCGCCCTTGGAAACTAAGATCAAGGCCGAGGGTGGCTTTCCACAGAGCACTGGGAATTTCAGCAAAGATATCCCATGATTTTATTCTTAAAGACTTGGTAGCCATAGTTGAGAGTCAAAACACACATGGACCTCACATTGTAGACCTCAATGGGCCTGGCTATATCTAACCTTTTGGCCACTCTTTGGGAAGCCTTGCCTATGAGAGTTCTCCAGAGTTTCATTGAAATGAGCTTCCTCAACATTTAATGGTTCTTGAAACCCACAGTGCATACAAACACAATAGAAATACAAGCAGTTCAGAAGAGGCATGGTGTATAGTTGGACTTGCCTTTTGCATTATGTAGGGTAGGTGTTATAAATCTAGTTAATTTTTAATTGAAATAGTTCTCCTTGTGTTTTTAAAGTTAATAAATATGTGAATTCCTGTATCCTTTTCTCTGTAGCCTATTCATCACATGTATTTTTATATAAACATATTGAATCCTACAAGGTATCACATACATTCTTGTGAGGTGGCTGACATGGCAGATACAAATTATGACAAGAGATCACTCCTCCTAAACGCTATTGGATCAAAAAATTCAGCCTAAGGGTAACCTTTCTAGTTGAGCAACATTATTCATAAATCCATGTTCAGTAAAATTAATATTTTTGGATCTGTGGACGATATATATTTCATCATGAATTTCAATTGGCATATATATTGCCACTTTATAATGTCTGTGTGTGTTTTGCTCTTTGCTTAATTGCTTTGGAAAGAGATGTGTCTGAATCAGCCTCTTGGCCCTGTGTGAGGCTGTGGCTTAGATTCTCAGCACCTGATGGATCTAAAGAAAGATCCCATGGGTGCATCCAAAACCAAAATGGCCAAAAGAGCAGTTATTGTGGATGAAGACTCTCACCTTCCTCTCTAATGGCCCTGACATCCATCAAGTGAAAATAGGGATCCTTTGGGTCAAATGAGTTCTTTAAAGCCCTGCAGAGTTTAGCCCATAGGTGCTTGGGTTTTCACATGAATCCAATTTACATAAAGAATCTAAACCCCACAGTCATTTGGCCTCAAATTGAAGAAGATAAGGGGCATGTGGGAGCATTTTGTTTTGAATTGTGGTAATTTGTTTGGCGCTTGGAACAGATGACTGGGTCCACCTGGGCTTGAACTCTGGTATGATTCTCCTTAGAGATGGAATTCTGGAAGTGACATCAGAGAAGTATTGTCATGAATTGTGTTTGGATTTTACTAGGCCATGCAACCTAGATCTCAGGTATTAATTGTGGTGCAGGGAGATCTAGGTGCAGGGTGGCTTTGCCCAGAGCACTGGGAATCTCAGCCTGGATATCACATGATTTTATTCTGAAATTCTTTAAAGCCACAGTTGAGAGTCAAAACACACATGGACCTCACATTGTAGACCTCAATGGGCCTGACTTCATGTGACCTTTTGGCCACTCTTTGGGAAGACTTGCCTGTGAGTGTTCTCAAGATCTTTCATTGAAATGAGCTTCTTCAACATTTAATGGTTCCTGAATGAATTGAAACCCACAGAGCCTCTAACTTTATCCTCAAAAAATGGCTTGATAAATACCATGAAACTTTTGAAATTCCCATGACCAGGTGGCACTGGAAAACTTTTGGATGTCCTGTTGCTGATCATGAGTGTATCTCACAGTGCCTTGACTGACTGGGTTTCATGAAAATTGTGTAGAACAGTGATGACAGTATGTTGGAGCCTGTTCATTAGTGGGCCTAGAGCAGTGGTGTGAAGGTGTGTGATAAAACATGTGTGTTGGGGCATGTGGATCTGCCATTGGCTTCCAATTGCCTTGTGACTGACAGGGTACAGCCAGCAGACCCTTATATGTAAAGGCATCTTGTTATATGGATAGGTTTCTGGGCAATGTTCAGAATCAGGTTGCTATGGACAAAGGGGCAACCTATGTGGGACAGAATCCTGGTTGGTGCATTCTCATGCAGACTGTGTCCCTCCACACGTGACAGAACTCCCTCCAGCACTGTGTCCCAGTTGAACTCCTTGTATTTCATGAAGCAAATACCAAACTCCCAGTGCACCAAGGAGTAACACCACGAAAATTGGAGCATGACCAAATGGCTTCACAGTCAACCCGGGGAGACACTTACACCCCAGTGGCCATAGTTTAACTACAAAAAGAGTATTCAGCACTGCTGCCTCATTTTCATTGGAAAATTAGAAACAATGTCCTTCAGGTCACATATTTGCACACCCAGATTTGATGGTCACACAACAAAGGAAGCTAAAGCTCGTGAGAACAACATGTATTTTAAGAGCCCAACCTCAGAGAGTTTCTCAAGAAGTCTTTACACAAGCAGAGCTCAATGTTTGTGGAGTGTTTACCCTGTCCCTTACTTTTGGAAACTCCTCTACCACCTACAAGTTTGTGAACTCCTGAGCATTTTTTATTTCTGATATGTATTTACAGATTTTCTAACTTTTCTCCTCTAATTGTATCTTACTTGGAACTAAGGTAATGTCAAGGCAATCTTCTGGATGAGAGTGTGAACATTTTTGTGTAGCACATATTTGCATACCAATTAGAGTCATTTTCCATATTTCCATTCGAAATACTGAATCCTTGACACTAACGCATACCCTAATAGACTCTGACTACTACTCCTAATATGATGGAGAAAAATAACACAAACAGAATAGGAATACAAGCAGTTCAGAGGAATCATAGTGTATAGTTGGACTTGTTTTTTGCATGATTAATTGTAGGTGTTATAAATCTAGTCAATTTTTAATTGAAATAGTTCTCCATGTGTTTTTAATGTTAACAAATATGTGAATACCTATCTCCCTTTCTCTGTAGCCTATTCAGCACATGTATTTTTAAATGCACATATAGAACACTACCTGGTATCACACCTACATTTTGTGAGGTGGCTAATTTGGCAAATACAATTTGTGAGAAGTGATCACTCCTGTTAAACTCTGTTGGAACTGAAAATTTAACCTAGGGGTGTGTTTCCTAGAAGAACAACATTATACATAAATACATGTTCTAAAAGAAATAATTTTGCATCTGTGGAGGATATACATTTCATGATAAATTTGATTGCTAATTTATTGTCTGTGTGTGTTTTTTTGTATATATATATATATATATATATATATATATATATATATATATATACACACTCTCCAGATTTTTCAAAATATGAAATATATGTGTCTTATATACACTCCCTAAATTCATTCATGTTCATGTATATGGATTTATAATCAACTTTTCACAAGATCATTCTCAGAAATATTCATCCACCTGAAATACATATTGTTTCCAGTACTGAAAACTAACTTCAGTTAATGTTGCATACAAATACTAATACTTCTACAGTAACTGACCCAGTTTAACATCAATGCAAGTACATTCCTATGTGACATGATGTGTATTTTGAAATTCATTTTAAATCAACACTGGTACATTACTATTTCTTCAATTTATGCACATCATAGGATATATATTTCATCCACAAGTTAGCAAACTTATAGGCATTTGTTTCACTTTCAATCACTTCCTGCTTCAGAACACATGGATTCTTCCAGGTTTCTTGACTGGTCTTATAATGAGACTTCTTTCGAAATATATTATTTTTGATTTCTTTTATCACTTTTGAAGCAAAACTGACACTTACTTCATGATAAACCATAACTATAATATCACCATTAGATGTATAACTGGTTGGAATGAATGATTTTATAACAATATAGTATTTTTTATATATTCTCTTATATCAGTTTATTCCATTATTTAAAGTGGAACCAGTTATATTATTTATTCACTATATTGTCTATTCATGCATTATCTCTATATTCATAGACACAGGGTACACCTCTTAGTACCCCCAATACTAATTTATTAGTCTTCTAAATATTGCTCCCAGAAATGGTGGAAGAAATACTCATGTCACCTGATCTACATATGCATGTTATCATAGTAATATTCTGGACACAAAATGCAAAAGTCACACGTATGATTGTACCAAAGCCTAAATGGAAACTGAACATGGATTACTAAAAACATCCATATCCAGGTTGCCTAATGCTCTCAAATGTCAATCCTATTGGTGACCACATTTTTGTTTCTTCCTAAGATTATATATTCAACCTCAAAACTGTTGGAAATGTCTAGTTTTTTCACTCACTTTACACTTTGCCTGATTTCCTAATGTCTCTATTGATATCTACTTTCCTACATATTTTTTCCAGTTCAACATTGTGACTGACCCTTCACATGTGCTGACATTGACATTCACTCTCTAACCGAAACCCTATTGCTAATGAACTTTGGTCCAAATCCTATACTCTATCTTCTTCCGAAACATACTGACTATCTTCCTGATCCTATCGACTATCCCTTTTTGAGTGGATGTACTCTACTACATTCAATCATCTGAGGTACAAGGTCCTATGCCATTGTATATCGATTTTTCTGAAACATGTATGCAGAACATAATTCAAAGCTACGTGTCCCAATCTATTGCCAAATGCACTTCTGAGCTTCAAATCTTACCTAGATTTCTGTTTTCATACTTATATTTAACCACTATATTTCTATATATTGCAGGTTCCCAATAACCTTATTCATCCCGCAGAATGATTCCTAACCCAAATCGAACGTGTTATTAACCCTAACCATACACTGTTGCCTCAATCTAACATTACAAAAGAGCAGGGACAGGGCTATTCTTTCAATTAGGGATGTAGGTAATCTTCCAACTGCTGAGAACCTCAAAGTTCGATGCAGAAATGATCCCTGGAGAAGATGTAGGCAGCTATGAAGGACCTGCATGAGCAAAAGCCATCTTCCATGGCAAACAACCTGGACAGGATGAAGGGATGTGTATGCATCAGACTCTCTCTTCTTAATGTAGAGAAGATGAACCTAACCAGGCCTGCGTGTAGAGCTGTTCCATGGTGTCTATTTTGATATACCATTCTAACTAGTCAAATTGTCACAGGAAGTAGGGGCACCCTCCAACTCATGGAACCATTGGAAGCAAGTGTTAGGACAAAGTTGTTGCCAAGGCAGTGACCTCATTCAGTTGCAAAGAAAGTGACATACCTCATTTCCTTGGTGATGGAACTCTCTGAAATTGGGATGCAAGAAGCCAGGCACCAAGAGCCAGTCCCAGTCCCAGTCCCAGTGGGCTCACTTGTTTGGATTTACCAAGTACAGAGTCAGACCTTCTTGGTACCTACTGATGTGAGGATGGCCAAATGCCAGTAGAGCACTGAAGAGGGGCCTTTCTTGAGACAGCAGGTTGTGGCTAACAGCAGGCTCCTCGCAGAATAACAGAGTTGGCCAAGGAGACAAGATGTGAGACCAGACAGGCCATTTCGAGTGGAACATAGTATGGCCCACCAGTCAGAGGACACTCCAGATAGTTAAAGACCTATTTTTGGGAAGGAGGTGCCTTTTTGGTTGTGGGTGTGAGTTTGCGGTTTTGTTTCATGTTCTGAGAATAGGTAGGAAAGGTGGTCGGTTTGGTTTGGAGTCGACTGTTTCTAGTAAGTCAATAGACAAGGTGAGTGTTTCTATGTCTGTGTAGCCACTGTGTCCGTGGTTTTAGACATTAGAAACGAGAATGCATCAATGGAGGTGTCCTGTCTAGTAGAAAGATTCACAGCATTCATCCTGCACAATTGATTAGTGGACTGTTGCTTGCCTTATGGATGGGAAACACCTACTAACTTCCTAAGTTGCTGTTTTCTTCCTGAATTCTGGCCACTCTCCAGAATAGTATCATGGTTTATTGTCCAAGATATGTACCACCTCCAAACTCTGTGACATGGCCATGTCCTTGATAGCTGAAGGGAATGGGAACATCTCAGAAAACTCAGATATCAGTGTGACCAGTAAAGTCTCAGTGGAGAAACCCTGCTTGGCTCCATTTGCTTATCTATGTTTCTGTTGCCTTGAATGTCAGGAAGGTCTTTGCCTCAGGCCACCCCTTTGTGAAGCGTGAAGAAACAGTTTTCAAATGGAAATGAATGGGCATCACCTGTGGCTCTTTGCTTAATTGCTCTGGAAAGGGATGTGTCTTAGTCAGACACTAGGCCCTGTTTGAGGCTGTGGCTAAGATTCTCAGCTCCTGATAGATCTAAAGAAGATCCTATGTGTGCATCCAAAACCAAAATGGCAAAAAATCTCTCATTGTGGATGAAGTCTCTTGCCTTCTTCTGTTTGGTTCCTGACCTCCATCAAGTGAGAATAGGGATCCTTTGGATCAAATGAGTTCTTCAAAGTCCTGCAGAACTGCTTGGGTTGTCTCATGATGCCAAATCACATAAAGAATCTATACCTGACAGTAAGTAGGCCTCAAATTGGAGAAGCAGAGCAGTATTTATGGCAGGCCTAGAGCAGTTGTGTGCAGGTGTGTGACAATACATCTGTGGTGGGGTCATGTGGATCTTACATTGGCTTCCAAATGGCTTGTGTCTGACATGGTGCAGCCAGCAGAACTTTGTATGTAAAGGCATCATGTTACATGGAGAGTTTTCAGGGCAATGTTCAGAATCAAGTTCCTATGGTAAAGGGGGCAAGCAATGGGGGATAGAAGCCTGGTTGGTGCATTCTCCTGCAGACCCTGACACACCATACGTTACAGGACTCCCTCCAGCATTGTGTCCCAGTTTAACTCCTTGTATGTCATGAACCAAATACAAAACACCCACTGCAGCAGCAAGAAACACCACGAAAAGTGGAGGATGACCAAATGATTTCAAAGTCCAGACGGGGAGACACTTATCCCCCATTGGCCACAGTTTAGTTACAAAGAGTGAATTCAGCACTGCTGCCTCATGTTCATTGGACAATAAGAATTCATGTCCTCCAGGTCACAAAAATGCAGACCCAAGTTTGATGGTCTCACTACAAAGGAAGCTAAAGCTTCTGAAAACAACATATATTTCAAGTACCCAACCTCATTGTCAGTATCTCCAGAAGTGTTTAGGCCAGCAGAGATCCATGTTTGTGGAGTTTTACCCTGTCCCTAAGGTTTGGAAACGTCTCTTCCACCTCAAAGGTTGTGAACTACTGAGCATTTTCCATTCTACGTATGTATTCACAGATTTTCTAACTCTTCTCCTCTAATTGTTTCTTACATGGGGCGTGGTTATTTCAAGCCATTGTTCTGAATGAGAGTGGGAATTTTTTGTGTGTAGCACGTATTTGCATACACATTGGATTCATTTTCCAATTTTCCATTCGAAATACTGAATCCCTGACATGAACCCATACCCTACTAGACTCTGACTACTAATTCTAATATGATGCAGAAAAGTAACACAAACAGAATTGAAATACAAGCAGTTCAGAGGAGGCATGGTGTATAATTGATCTTGCCTTTTGCATGATAAATGTCAGGTGTTATAAATCCAGTCTATTTTTAATTGAAATAGATCTCCATGTGTTTTTAAAGTTAACAAATATGTGAATTCCTGTCTCCCTTTGTCTGTAGCCTATTCAGCACATGTATTATTATATGCACATATCAAATCCTACCTGGTGTCACACCTACATTCTTGTGAGGTGACTGACTTGGGAGATACAATTTGTGAGAAGACATCACTCCTCCTAAACGCTGTTGGAACTGATAATTCAAATAATGGGTGAGCTTCCTAGTTGAAAAATATTATACATAAATCCCTGTTAAGAAAATTGAATATTTTTGGATCTGTGATTGATGTATATTTCATAGTGAATTTAGATTTGCATATATGTTGCTACATTTTAATATCTGTATGTGTCTGTGTGTGTATACACACACACACTCTCTCTCCAGATTTTTCAAAATATGAAATATATGTATCTTATTTACACTCCCTAAATTCATTTATGTTCAAGTATGTGGATTTATAATCAACTTTTCACAAGATTTTTCTCAGAAATATTTATCCACCTGAAATACATATTTGTTTCCTAGTACTGAAAGCTAACTTCAGTGAATGGTACATACAAATCCTGTTGATAGCCACAGCCAAGGGTCTCCAGTAAATACCATATGTACTACTGCACAACCTACAGGCATGGTCCCTAAGCCACATGCTCGTTGTTTAAACAGAGAGGGGGAGATGTTGAGAGCCACAGCCAAAGGGGCCCCAGGAAACCTCCAGCTACCAGCAAACTTCCAGCTGCCGGCTGATGATTGGCTCCACAGCGGCCCCAGCAACATCTAGCTGATTGGCTCCTCTGCGGTGATGCTCATTGCAGATGCTCATTGAGCTGTTTCCCCGCCCTTTCAGACTGCCAGTGGATGATTGGCTGACAGGGGCCCCAGCAACATCTAGCTGATTGGCTCCTCTGTGGTGATGCTCAATGGGATGTTTCCCTGCCCTTTCAGACAACGGAGCTGCTCATTGGTGGACTTTTTTGTCTCCGCCCATGTGACCCAGCCAATCGGCCTCAAAAGGAGGAGGCTTGTGGTTGAGGGAGAGGCTTGTGGGAAGACTGTGGTGGCAGTTGGGCTCTGAGGGTTTTTCCTGAGAAGCTGTTTTGTTTGGCTTGTGTGGTTCTAAAAATAAAGTTTGTTTCTTTTGACAATTGGCTCCTGAATTGTGCCCAGCCAGACTGATGATAATCATGTAAAATGTTGATTTTAAATCGCATACATGAACTTGAATGAATTTAGGGAGTGTATAATAAGACACATATATTTCATATTTTGGAAAATCTGGAAAATCTGGTATATATATATATATATATATATATATATATATATATATATACACACACACACACACAACAATAAAATGTAACAATATATATGCCAATCGAAATTTATCATGAAATATATATCATCCACATATCTAAAAATATTCATTTTACTGAACATGGATTTATGAATGATGTTGTTCACTAGGAAGCTCACCCATAGTTTGAATTTTCAGTTCCATCAGTATTTAGGGGAAGTGATCTATTCTCATAATTTGTATATTCCAAAGTTAGTGAGATCACAAGAATTTACGTGTGTTACCAGGTAGGAGTCTATATATGCATAAAAATATACATGTTCTAAAGAGGCTAAAGAGCAAAGGAGACAGGAATTTACATATGTGTTAACTTTGAAAACTCATGGAGAAATATTACAATGAAAAGTTGACTAGATTTATAACACATATCCTTGATAAAGGAGAAGGAAAATCCAAGTATACACCATGCCTCCTACAAAAGGCCTGTATTTCTATTCTGTTAGGTTTCTTTTTCTCCATCATTTTAGGATAGTAGTCAGAGTCTAGTAGGGTATGGGTTAGTGTCAGAAATTCAGTATTGAAAATGGAAAATAGGATAATGTATCCAATGTGTATGCAAATATGTGCTACACAATAATCTTCCCACTCTCACCTAGAACAATGCCTTGACATTACCTTTGCCCCAAGTGAGACACAATTAGAGAAGAAGAGTTAGAAAATCTGTGAATACATATCTGGAATGGAAAATTCTCAGGAGTTCTCAACCTGGGAGCAGGTAGAGGAGTTTCCAGAAGTAAGGGATTGGGTAAACACTCCACAACCATGGAGCTCTGCTGGAAAAAAGACTTCTGGAGAATCTGCCTCTGAGGTGTGGCACTTGAAATATATATTGTTGTCAGGAGCTTTGTCTTCATTTGTAGTGAAACCATCAAAGCTGGGTCTGAATCTATGTGACCTGGAGAACATGGTTTCTTATTTTCCAATGAACCTGAGGCAGCAGTGCTGAATTCTCTCTTTGTAGGTAAACAGAGGCCAGTGGGCCAAAGTGTCTAACCATGTGGACTGTGAAGCCATTTAGTCATCCTCCAATTTTCATGGTGTTTCTTGGTGCTGAACTGGGAGTTTGGTATTTGCTTCAAAAAATACAAGGAGTTCAACTGGGACACAGTGTTGGAGGGAGTTCTGTGACATGTGCTGGGTCAGAGTCTCCAGGAGAACACACTAACCCGGCTTCTATCCCACATAGCTTGCCCCCTTGACCATAGCAACCTGATTCTGAACATTTCCCTGAAACCTCTCCATATAACAAGATGCCTTTGCATATAAGGGTCTGCTGGGTGCACCATGTTAGCTAAAAGCCATTTGGAAGTCAATGGCAGATCCACATGGCACCACCATAAATATTTTATCACACACCTGCACACCACAACTCTGGGCCAACTACTCCGCAGTCTCCATCTAACCGGCATCTCTGTTCTACACCACTTTCATTATACCCAATCAATCAAGGCACTGTCTGGTACACTAATGATCAGCAACAGGACATCAAAGGTTCTCCAGTGCCACCTCATCATGCGAATTTCAAAAATTTCATGGTATTTATCTAGCCATTTTACAAGGATGAAGTTGGAGGCATTGTGGGTTTCAATTCTTTCAGGAATCATTCAATGTTGAGGAAGCTCATTTCAATGAAAGTTCTGGAGAACTCTCACAGGCAAGGCTTTCCAAAGAGTGGCCAAATAGTCACATGAAGCCAGGCCAATTGAGGTCTACAATGTGAGGTCCATGTGTGTTTTGACTCTCAACTATGTCTGGCAAGTATTTCAAAATAATATCATATGATATTCTGTCTGAGATTCCCAGTGCTCTGTGGAAAGCCACCCCGGGCCTAGATCTCAGTTTCAACAGGCGACTCTCATGGGTGGCCGCCTAAAATCCCAACACAAATCATGGCAATACTTCTCTGAGGTCAGTTCCAGAACTCAGTCTCTAAGAGGAATCACACCAGAGTTCAAGCCCTGGTGGACCCAGTCATCTTTTCCGACTGCCACATAAATGACCACAATGAAAACCAAAACACTCCCAAATGGCCCTCATCTTCTTCCATATAGACACTCATCATAACCTCTGGCTTGACGTTTCCTTGAGGGGCACAGCCCAAGACAGTGTCCAAAATAATCTCCCTTTCCTCTCATTTGCCTAAAGTCAGGGTGGCCTGGACACCCATTCTGTGAACCATGAGTGATCAAATAACCCTGACTTTAATACTGCTCTGCTTCTCCAATTTGAGGCCTACTGTCTGTGGAGTATAGATTCTTGATGTGAATTGGAGTAATGAAAAAACCCAATAAGCCATTGGCTACACTCTGCAGGGTTTTGAAGAACTCATTTGACCCAATAAATCCCTATTCTCATTTTATGGAGGTCAGGAACCTTACAGAGGAAAGTGAGAGACTTCATCCTCAATGACTGCTTTTTGGGCCATTTTGGTTTTTGATGTGCCTTCTGGAATGTTACATATTTTTTTTTTTTTTGGTTTTAGTGCCTTCTGGAATATTACATAATTTTTTTCTTTAGACATTATTGCCAGAGTTCCTATCTTCATCCCAGTGCAGGTGAAATCAAAGATAATACCAATCTACAGCTTCTGCAATAGCCATACCTGTACTGCTTGCAGAACTTGCCTGGACACATTGTGAACTCACCTAAATGCATTGTGAACTATCTGTTGGTGCAGCGACTTGTGGTGGTGTTGGGGTATATTTGCTGATGATGTCATCGGTGGTACAATTTTTCCAAAAGGAGCCATCAATTGGCTTGGTGTATCTTCATCCCTTCTGCGTGTCATGATCGTCCAGCTAAAATTTGGGGGGCCAACAGAGGTGAGGCAAAGAACCTCACCCACCCCCGCTGGTACAAAGACCTCTCCACAGGTGTGGCTCTATACTGGACGGGTAGTCAGTGACGGGTAAGATCCAATTGCAATGGTACCAACTTAACGGGTAAAGACCATATGTACTATTGGACAACCTAAGGCAGGCACGGTCCCTAAGCCACATGCGTGTTGTTTAAACATAGAGGCGAAGATGTTGAGAGCCACAGCCGAAGGGGGCCCAGCAAAATTCCTGCTGCCAGCAAACTTCCAGCTGCCGGCTGATGATTGGCTCACAGCGGCCCCAGCAACACCTAGCTGATTGGCTCCTCTGCGGTGATGCTCAATGGGCTGTTTCCCTGCCCTTTCAGACCACAAAACTGCTCATTGGGGGACTTTTTTTGACTCCACCCACATGACCCAGCCAATCGCCCTCAAGAGCAGGAGTATTGTGGGAGGCGGAGAGAGGCTCCTGTGGGAGGGAGAGGTTTTGGGAAGCCAGTGGTGGCAGTTGGGGCTCTGAAGGTTTTTCCTGAGAGGCTGTTTTGTTTGGCATGTGTGGTTCTAAAAATAAAGTTAGTTTCTTTTGACAAGTGGCTGCTGATTGTGCCCAGCAAGACTGCGGCATTATCCTAATATTTCTACAATAACTGACCCAGTTTAACATCAATGCAATTAGATTCCTGTGGGAGAGGACATGATGTGTATTTTGACGTTCATTTTTATGTAACAGTGGTACATTACTATTTCTTCAGTTTACGCACATCATAGTATATATATTTGATCCACAAGTTCACAAATTTATAGGCATTTGTTTCACTTTCAATCACTTTCTGCTTCAAAACACATGTATTCCTCCAGGTTTCTTGACTGGTCTTTTCATGAGACTTCTTTCCAAACACATTATTTCCGATTTCCATAATCACTTTTGAAGCAAAACTCACACATTCTTCATGAAAAACCATAATGCTGATATAACCATTATATATATTACTGGTTGGAATGAAGGATTGTATATCAATGTAAGATTTTCTGTATATTTTCAGATATCAATTCAATCCATTATTTAAAGTTAGAACCAGTTATAATATTTCTTTACAGTATGGTCTATTCATGCATTATCTCTATAATTATAGACACAGTGTACACCATTTTTACCTCCAAAAATAATTGATACGTCTTCAAAATATTGCTCCAAGAAATGGTGGAAGAAATACTCATGTCACCTGATCTACATATACATTTTACCACAGTAATATTCTGCACACAGAAAGAAGAGGTCAAACTTATGTTTGTATCAAAGCCTAAATGAAAAGTGAGCATGGATTACGGAAAACATCAATGTCCATATTGCCTAATGCTCTCAAAAGTTCATCCTATTGGTGACTACATGTTTGTTTCTTCCTAAGATTATATATTCAAACTCAACCCTGTTGAAAATGTATAATTCTATCACTCACTTTATACTTTGCCTGATATCCTAATGTCAATTGATATCTGCATTCCTACTTTTTTCCCCAGTTCATCCTTTTGACAGACTCTCCACATGTGCTGACAATTACATTCACTCTCTATCCGAAACCCTATTGCTAAAGATCTTTTCATCCAAATCTTATACTCACTCTTCTTTCAAAACCTACCAACAATCTTACTAATCCTACAAATTATTTCTTTTTGACTGGATGTTCTCTTCAACATTCAATCAACCAAGGTACAAGGAATTATGCCATTGTATATTGATTTATCTGAGACATCTGTGCAGAATATAATTCAAAGCTAAGAATCCCAGCCAAGGGTCCAATGCAATTCTGGGCTTCAAATATTACCTAGATGTCTGTTTTCATACTTATATTTCACTTATATTCTTATAAATATCGCACGTTCCCAATACCATAATTCATCCCGCAGAATGATTCCTAACCCAAATGGAACATGTTATTAACCCTGACCATACACTGTTCTCTCAATCTAACTTTACTGAAGAGCAGGGACAGAGTTGGTCTTTCAATACAGAAATTAGGGGATCTTCCACTTGCTGAGAACCTCCAAGGTCATTAAAGAATTGATCCCTGGATTAAATGTAGGCAGCTATGAATGACGTCAGAGAGCAAAAGTCATCTTCCATGACAAACAACCTGGTTAGCATGAAGGGATGTGTCTGAATCAACATTTCTTTTCTTAATGAATAGAAGATGGACCAAACCAGGCCTATCTGGAGAGCTTTTTTTGGGTGCCTATGGTTGATATACCATGCAAACTTGTGAAAGTTTCACTGGAAGAAGGGGCAGCCTCCAACTCATTGGACTTTGGAAGCAACTGTTAGGACAAATTGGTTGACAAGGCAGAAACCTAATTCAGTTCCTGAAGGAAGTGACCTACGTCACTTCCTTGGTGAAGGAATTCTCTGAACTTGGGATCCATGAAGACAGGTATCCAGAGCCAGTCCCAGTCCCAGTCCCAATGGGCTCACTTGTTCAGTTTTACCAAGGACAGGGTCAGTCTTTCTTGGTACCTACCTATGTGAGGATGGCCAAAGGCCAGAAGAGCTCTGAAGAGGGACCTTTTCTGAGAAAGCAGGTAGTGGCTCACCGCTGGCTCCTGACAACTTCACAAAGTTGGCCAAAGAGACCAGATCTGAGTCAGGACAGGACATTTCAGGAGAACATTTTATGGCCCACCAGTCAGAGGACACTCTGGATAGTCACAGACCTACTTGGGGGAAGGAGGTGCCTTTGTGGGAGTGGTTGTGGTTTTGTGGTTTTGTCACATGTTCTGAAAATAGGTAGGAAATGTGGTTTGTTTGGTTTAGATTGGACTGTTTCTAGTAAGTCGTTTGACATGTAAGTGTTTCTATGTCTGTGTATCCCACTGTGTCTGTGGTTGTAGACATTAGAAAAGAGAATGAATTAATTGATGTGTCCTGTCTAGTAGAAAGCTTCCCAGCATTCATGCTGCCCAATTGATTAATGGACTGCGGCTTGCCTTCTGGATGGGCAAAACCTTCTATCTTCCTAAGATCCTGTTTTCTTCCTGAATTCTGGCCACTCTCCAGAATAGGCTCATGGTTTTGTGTCCAAGATATATACCACCTCCAAGCTCTGTGACATGGCCATGTACTTGATAGCTGAAGTGAATGGGGAGCATCTCAGAAAACTCAGATATCAGTGTGACCAGGAAAGTCTCAGTGGAGAAACCCTGCTTTGTGTCTTTTGCTTACCTGTTCTTCTGTTGCCCTAAATGTCAGGAAGGTCTTTGCCTCTGGCCACCCCTTTGTGAAGCCTGAAGAAAACAGTTTTCAAATGAAAATGAATGGGCATCACCTGTGGCTCTTTGCTTAATTGCTTTGTAAAAGGATGTGTCTGAATCAGCCTCTTGGTTCTGTGTGAGGTTGTGGCTTAGATTCTCAGCACCTGATGCATCAAAAGATAGATTCCATGTGTGCATTCAAAACAGAAATGGCAAATGAGTCTCTTGCCTTCCTCTATTAGATTCCTGACCTTCATCAAGTAAGAATCAGGATCCTTTAGTTCAAAAGAGTTCTTTGAACCCCTGCAGAAGTGCTTGGGTTTTCTGATGACTCCAAATCACATAAAGAATCTATACCTGACAGTCAGTAGGCCTCAAATTGGAAAAGCAGAACAGTATTAACGCCATGCCTATTTGATCAGTTCTGGTTCACAGGAAGGGTGTGTAGGCCACCCTGACTTTCGGCAAATGAGGGGAAAGGGAGCTTATTTTGGACAGTGTCTTGGTCTGCGCCCCTCATGGAAACTTCTAGCCAGAGGTTATGATTAGTGTCTATATGGAAGAACATGAGGGCCATGTGAGAGTGTTTTGGTTTTCATTGTTGTCATTTGTGTGGCGGTGGGAAAAGATGACTGCGTCCACCTGTGTTTCAACTCTTGTGGGATTCCCCATGGAGACTGAGTTCTGAAACTGACCTTAGAGAAGTATTGCCATGAATTGTGTTGGAATTTTCGGAGGCCACGCATGAGAGTCACCCTTGGAAACTGAGATCTAGGCCCAGGGTGGCTTTCCACAGAGCACTGGGAATCTCAGCGAGGATATCACTTGATTATATTCTGAAAGACTTGGCAGCAATAGTTGAGAGTCAAAACACCCATGGACCTCACATTGTAGACCTCAATGTGGCTGGCTTTATGTGACCTTGGGCCACTCTTTCAGAAGACTTGCCTGTGAGAGTTCTCTAGAGCTTCCATTGAAATGAGATTCCTCAATATTTAATGGTTCCTGAATGAATTGAAACCCACAGTAACTCCAACTTCATCCTTGAAAAATGGCTAGAAAATACCATGAAATTTTTGAAATTTCCATGACCAGCTGGCACTGGAAAACCATTTGATGTCCTGTTGCTTATCATGAGTATACAAGACAGTGCCTGGTTTGACTGAGTTTCATGATAATGGTGTAGAAAAGATATGCCAGTAAGTTGGAGCCTGCTGAGTAGTGGGCCAAGAGCAGTAGAGTGTAGGTGTGTGAAAAAACATCTGTGGTGGGGCCACGTGAATCTGCCATTGGCTTATAAATGGTTTGTGACTGACATGGTGCAGCTAGCAGACCTTTGGATGTAAAGGCATCTTGTTGTATGGAGAGGTTTCAGGGCAATGTTCAGAATCATGTTGCTATGGTCAAGGGGGCAACTATGTGTGATAGAAGCCTTCTTGGAACATTCTCCTGCCGATCCTGACCACCACACGTGACAGAACTCCCTGCAGCACTGTATCACAGTTAAACTCCTTTATTTCGTAAAGTAAATACCAAACTTTCAGTGCAGCATCAAATAACATGATTAAATGTGAAGGATGATCAAATGGCTTCACAGTCCACATGGGGAGACACTTAGCCCCCAGTAGCCCCAGTTTGCCTACAAAGAGAGAATTCAGTACTGCTGCCTCGTGTTCATAGGAAAATAAAAAAAACATGTCGTCCAGGTCACATAGTTGCAGACTCAGCTTTGATGGTCTCACTACAAAGGAAGCTAAAGCTCCTGACACCAACATATATTTCAAGTGCCCAACCTCAGAGGCATTTTCTCAAGAAGTCTTAAGGCCGACACAGCTCCATGTTTGTGGTATTTACCCTGTCCCTTACTTTTGGAAACTCCTCTACCACCTTCAAGGTTGTGAACTCCTGAGCATTTTCCATTCCAGATATTTATTATGAACTCAAACAACAACAAGTGCTGGCGAGGATGTGGAGAAAAGGGTACACTTGTACATTGCTGGTGGGACTGCAAATTGGTGCAGCCAAATTGGAAAGCATTATGGAGATTTCTTGTAGAGGTGGGAATGGAACCACCATTTGACCCAGGTATTCCCCTTCTCAGTCTATTCCCTAAAGACCTAAAAAAATGCTACAGGGACACTGCTACATTGATGTTCATAGCAGCACAATTTACAATAGCAAGACTGTGGAACCAACCTAGATGCACTTCCATAGATGAATGGATAAAAAATGAGGCATTTATACACAATGGAGTATTACTCTGCATTAAAAAATGACAAAATTTTTACAGAGAAATGGATGGCATTAGAGCAGATTATGCTAAGTGAAGCTAGCCAATCCCTAAAACCAAATGCCAAATGTCTTTTTGATATAAAGAGATTAACTAAGAACAGAGTAGGGACGAATAGAATGAGAAGAAAATTAACATTAAACAGGGATGAGAGGAGGAAGGGAAAGGGAGAGAGAAGGGAAATTGCATGGAAATAAAAGGAGACCCTCAGGGTTATACAAAATTACATACAAGAGGAGGTGAGGGAAAGGAAAAAATTATACAAGGGGGAGAAATGAGTTACAGTAAAGAGGTAGAGAGAGAAGAGGAGAGGGGAGGTAAGGGGAGGGGGATACTAGAGGTTAGGAAAGGCAGCAGAATACGACAGACACTAGTATGGCAATATGTAAATCAATGGATGTGTAACTGATGTGATTCTGCAATCTGTTTATGGGGTAAAAATGGGAGTTCATAACCCACTTGAATCACAGTGTGGAATATGATATATCAAGAACTATGTAATGTTTTGAACAAGCATAAATAAAAATTAAAAAAAAGAAAACTAACTTTGGTGAATGGTGCAAAGAAATCCTAATATTTCTACAGTAACTGACACAGTTTAACATCAATGCGAGAAGATTCCTGTGGGACATGATGTGTATTTTGATGTTCATTTTTATTCAGCACTGGTACATTACTATTTCTTCAGTTTATTCACATCATATTATAATATTTCATCCACAAGTAAGCAAATTTATCGTCATTTTTTTCAATTTCAATCACTTCCTGCTTCAGAACTCATGAATTCCTCGGTGTTCCTTGACTGGCATTTTTATGAGACTTCTTTCCAAACACATTATTTTCGATTTCCATAATCACATTTGAAGCAAAACTCACACAAACTTCATGATAAATCGTACCCTAATATTAACATTAGGTGTATAACTGGTTGTCATGAATGATTGCATATCAATATAAGATTTCTTATATATTTTCAGATATCAATTCAATCCATTATTTAAAGTGGAACAAGTTGTATTATTTATTGAAATTAAGGTCTATTCATGCATTATCTGTATATTCATAAAAACAGGGTACACCTCTTTTTACCACCAATGCTAATTTATACGTTTTCAAAATACTGCTCCTAGAAATGGTGGAAGAAAAAATCATGTCATCTGATCTACATATACATTTTATCACAGTAATATTCTGGAAACAAAATGCAAAGGTCCCACTTAGGATTGTACCAAAGCCTAAATGTAAAGTGAACATGGATTACTAACAATATCCATGTCCATGTTGCCTAATGCTCTCAAATGTCAATCCTATTGGTGACCTACATATTTGTTTCTTCCTAAGATTAGATATTCAATCTCAACCCTGTTGAAAATGTCTTATTCTATCACTCACTTTATACTTTGCCTGATTTCCTAATGTCTCTATTGATATCTGCTTTTCTACAAATTTTCCCAAGTTCATCATTGTGTCTGATTTCTTCATATGTGCTGACATTTATATTCACTCACTGCCCGAAAAAAATTGCTAAAGAACTTTTGTTACATATCCTATACTAACTCTACTTGCTAAACATAACGACTATCTTCTTTTTTTTTAATTTTTTTTATTGGTTGTTCAAAACATTACAAAGCTCATGGCATATCATCTTCCATACATTTGATTCAAATAGGTTATCAGCTCCCATTTTTACCCCAAATAGAAGTTGCAGAATCACATCGGTTACACATCCACATTTTTACATAATACCATATTAATAACTGCGACTATCTTCTTAATCCTACCGACAATTCCTTTTGACTGGATGTTCTCTTCAGCATTCAATCATCCAAGGTTCAAGTTCCTCTGCCATTGTATATCGATTTATTTGAGACATGTGTGCAGATAGTAATTCAAAGCTAAATATCCCAATAAATTGCCCAATGCCCTTCTGGGATTCAAATCTTACTTTAATTTCTGTTTTCATACATATATTTAACCTCGATATTCTTATAAATATCACAGGTTCCCAATACCATTATTAATCCAGCAGAATGATTCCTAACCCAAATCGAACATGAAATTAACCCTAACCATACACTGTTCACTCAATCTAACTTTACAGAAGAGCAGAGACAGATTGTTCTTACAATACAGGAATGTAGGGGATGCTCTACCTGTTAAGAACCTCAAAGGTCCATGCAGAAATGATCCCTGGAGAAGATGTAGGCAGCAATGAAGGACCTGAGAGACAAAAAGTCATTTTCCATGGCAAACAACCTGGTCAGGATGAAGGGTTTTGTCTGAATCAGCCTCTATCTTCTTACTGTAGAGAAGATGGACCAAACCAGGCTTGTGTGGAGAGCTGTTCTCGGGTGCCTAAGGTTGATATACCATTCTAATTTGTGAAAGTGCCAAAGGAAGTATGGGCAGCCTCCATCTCATGGGACCCTTGGAAGCAACTGTTAGGACAAAGTGGTTGCCAAGGCAGTGACCTCATTCAGTTCTTAAAGAAGTGACGTACCTCACTTCCTTGTTGATGGAACTTTCTGAACTTGGGACCAAGGAAACCAAGCACCAGAGCCAGTCCCAGTCCCAGTCCAAGTGGTCTCATTTGTTTGGAATCACCAAGGACAGAGTCAGTCTTCTTGGTACTGACTGATGTGAGGATGGCCAAATGCCAGGAAAGATATGAACACGGGCCTTTCCTGACTAAGCAGGTAGTGGCTCACCGCTGGCTCCTGACTGCTTTACAGAGTTGTACAAGGAGACCAGATCTGAGACAGGACAGACCATTACCGGGGAACATAGTATGGCAAACCTGTCAGAGTACACTCCAGATAATCACAGCCCTACTTGGGGGAAGGAGGTGTCTTTTTGAGTGTGGGTGTGTGGTTTTGTCTCTGTTCTGAGAATAGGTTGGAAAGGAGGTTTCTTTGGTTTGCAGTGAACTGTTTCTAGTAAGTCGTTTTACAAGGTGAGTGTTTCTATGTCTGTGTATCCCACTGTGTCCGTGGTTGTATACATTAGAAAAGAGAATGCATCAATGCATGTGTCCCCTCTAGTAGAAAGCTTCCCAGCATTCATCCTGCCCAATTAATGAATGGAGTGTGGTTTCCATATCGATAGGCAACACCTACTACCTTATTAAGTCCCTGTTTTCTTTCTGAATTCTGACAACTCTTCAGAATAGGCTCTTGGGTTTGTGTCCAAGATATGTACCACCTCCAATCTCTGTCACATGACCATGTACTGGATATCTGAAGGGAATGGCCAGCATCTCAGAAAACTCAGATATCAGTGTGACCAGGAAAGTGTCAGTGGAGAAACCCTGCTTTGGGCCTTTTGCTAACCTATTGTTCTGTTGCCTTGAATCTCAGGATGTCTTTGCCTCTGGCCACCCCTTTGGGAAGCCTGAGGAAAACATTTTTCAAATGGAAATGAAGGGCATCACCTGTGTCTCTTTGCTTAATTGCTTTGGAAAAAGATGTGTCTGAATCATCCTCTTGGCCCTGTGTGAGGCTGTGGCTTAGATTCTCAGCACCTGATGGATCAAAAGAAAGATCACATGTGTGCATCCAAAACCAAAATGGCAAATATTCACTCATTGTGAATGAATTCTTTTACCTTCCTCTGTTAGGATCCTGACTTCCATCAAGTGAGAATAGGAATCCTTTGGGCCAAATGAGTTCTTCAAATCTCTGCAGAGGGGCTTGGATTTTCTCATGACTCAAATTCACATAAAGAATCTAAACCACAGAGTCAGAAGGCCTCAAATTGAAAAAGCCAAGCAGTATTAATGGCAGGCCTATTTGATCATTCCTGGTTTACAGGAAGTGTGTCCAGGCCACCTTGATGTTAGACAAATGAGGGGAACAGGACCTTAATTTGGACACTGACTTGGGCTGTGGACCTCATTGAAAACTCCAGCCAGACGTTATAAGGAGTGTCTATATGGAAAAAGATGAGGACCATGTGGGAGTGTTTTGGTTTTAATTGTGGTCATTTGTGTGGCGGTTGGAAGAGATGACTGTTCCACTGGGCTTGAACTCTGGTGTGATTCCCCTTACAGACTGAGTTCTTTAACTGACCTCAGAGAAGTATTGCCATGAATTGTGTTGGGATTTTAGGAGGCCACACATGAGAGTCGCCCTTGGAACCTGAGATCTAGGCCCAGGTTGGATTTCCACAGAACATTGGGAATTTCAGCCCGGATATAACATACAATTTTTCTTAAAGACTTGGCAGCCATATTTGAGTTTAAAACACACATGGACCTCATATTGTAGATCTCAATGGGCCTGGCTTCATGTGACATTTTGGCCACCCTTAGGGAAACCTTGCCTGTGAGAGTGCTCCAGAGCTTTCATTGAAATTAGCTTCTTCACCATTTAATGGTTCCTGAATTAATTGAATCCCTCAGAGCCTCAAACTTCATCCGTGAAAAATGGCTAGAAAATTACCATGAAATTTTTGATATTTTCATGATCAGCTGGCACTGGAAATAATTTGGATGTCCTGTTTCTGATCCTGAGTATACCAGACACTGCCTTGATTGACTTTGTTTCATGAAAATGGTGTAGAACAGATATGCCAGTAAGTTGGAGCCTGGTGAGTAGTGGGCCTAGAGCAGTGGTATGCAATTGTGTGATAAAACATCTGTGTTGCGGCCATGTGGATCAGCCATTGGCTTCCAAATGGCTTGTGACTGACATGGTGCAGCCAGCAGACCCATATATGTAAAGGCATCTTGTTATATGGAGAGGATTCACTGCAATGTTCAGAATCATGTTGCTATTCTCAAGGGGGCAATCTACATGGGATAGAACCTTGGTTGGTGCATTCTCCTGAAGACCCTGACTCACCACACCTTAAAGAACTCCCTCCACCACTCTGTCCCATTTTAGCTCCTTGTATTTTTTGAAGCAAATACCAAACTCCCAGTGCAGCAGCGAGAAATACCACGAAAATTGGAGGATGACCAATTGGCTTCACAGTCCACACTGAAAGACACTTAGACCCCAGTGTCCATAGTTTACCTACAAAGAGAGAATTCACCACTGCTGCCTCATGTTCATTGGATAATAAGAAACCATGTCCTCCAAGTAACATAGATGCAGACCCAGCTTTCATGGTTACTCTACAAAGGAACTAAATCTCCTCAGAACATCAAATACTTCAAGTGCCCAATCTTAGAGGCAGTTTCTCAAAAAGTATTTAGGCCAGCAGAGCTACATGTTTGTGGAATGTTTACCCTGTCCCTTACTTTTAGAATCTTCTCTACCACCTCCAAAGTTGTAAACTCCAGAGTATTTTCCATTCCAGATATATATTCACAGATTTTCTAACTCTTATGCTCTAATTGTGTCTTACTTGAGGAGAATGTAATGTCAAGGCATTGTTCTGGATGAAAGTGGGAAGATTTTTGTGTAGCACATATTTGCATACACATTGGATTCAATTTCCTATTTTCCATTAGAAATGCTGAATCCCTGAAACTAACATATACCCTATTAGACTCTGACTACTAATCCTAATATGATGGAGAAAAATAACACAAACATAATAGAAATACAAGCAGTTTAGATGAGGTATGTTTTATAGTTGGAGTTGCCTTTTGCATGGTATAGTGTAGCAGTTATAAATCTAGTCAATTATTTGTTGAAATAGTTCTCCATGCGTTTTTAAAGTTAACAAATACGTGAATTCCTGTCCCCCTTTCTCTGTAGCCTATTCAGCACACGTATTTTTATATGCACATATAGAATCCTACCTGGTACCACACGTACATTCTTGTGAGGTGGCTGACTTGGCAGATACAAATTGGAAGAAGAGATCACTCCTCCTAAACGCTGCTTGAACTGGTAATTCAAATGTGAGTGAGCTTCCTAGTTGAACAACATTATACATAAATCCATGTTCAGTAAAATGAATATATTTGGATCTGTGGATGATATACATTTCATGGTGAATTTCGTTTGGCATATATATTGCAATTTTTAATGTCTGTCTGTGTGTGTGTATATAAATATATATATAGATACACTCTCAGGAGTATTCAAAATATGAAATATGTGTCTTATTACACACTTCCTAAATTCATTCATATTTATGTTGTGGATTTATAATCAACTTTTCACAAGATTATTCTCAGAAGTATTCATCCACCTGAAATACGTATTTGTTTCTTAGTACTGTTTCCACCCCAGATATGCATTCACGGATTTTCAAACTCTTCTACCCTAATTGTGTCTTACTTGAGGTGAAGGTAATGTAAAGGCATTGTTCTGGATGAGAGTGGGAAGATAATTGTGTAGCATATATTTTTATACACATTGGATTCATTTTCCTATATACCATTGAAAATACTGAATCCCTGACAATAACCCATACCCTACTATACTCTGTCTACTAATCCAAATGATGGAGAAAAACAACCCACACAGAATAGAAATACAAGCAGTTCAGAGGAGGCGTGGGGTATAGTAGGACTTGCCTTTTTCATGATAAATGGTAGGTGTTATAAATCTAGTCAATTTTTAATTGAAATAGTTCTCCATGTGTTGTTAAAGTTAACAAATATGTAAATGCCTGTCTGCCTTTCTCTGTAGCCTATTCAGCACATGTATTTTTATATGCTTTATAGAATCCTACCTGGTATCACACGTTCATTTTTGTGAGGTGACTGACTTGGCAGATACAAGTTGTGAGAAGAGATCACTCCTCTAAACTCTGTTGGAACTGAAAATTCAAACTATGGGTGAGCTTCCTAGTAGAACAACATTATACATAAATCCTTGTTCAGTAAAATAAATATTTTTGCATCTGTGGATGCTATATATTTTATGATGAACTTCGATTGGCGTATATATTCCTACATTTTAATGTCTGTGTGTGTGTTTTGTGTGTGTGTGTGTGTGTGTATATATATATATATATATATATATATATATATATATATATATACACATATATATAATTATGAATATATATATATATATATATATATATATATATATATATATATATATATATACTGTCCTGATTTTTAAAATATGAAATGTATGTATCTTAAATACACTCCCTAAATTCATTCATGTTCAAAAATGTGGATTTATAATAAACTTTTCACAAAATTATTCTCAGAAATATTCATCCTCCTGAAATACACATTTGTTTCATAGTTCTGAAAACTAACTTCAGTAAATGGTGCTTACAAATCCTAATATTTGTACAGTAACTAACCCAGATTAACATCAATCAAGTAGATTCGTATGGGACATGATGTGTATTCTGACGTTTATTTTCATTCAACACTGGTACATTACTATTTCTTCAATTTTTACAAATCATAGGATATATATATTTCATCCACAAGTTCACAAATTTATACGCATTTGTTTCACAATCACTTCCTGCTTCATAAAACATGTATTCCTCCAGGTTTCTTGACTGGTCTTTTCATGAGACTTCTTTCCAAACACATTATTTTAGATTTCCATAATCACTTTTGAAGCAAAACTCACACACCCTTCATGATAAACCATAACCTTAATGTGGCCATTAGATATATAACTGGTTGGAATGAATGTTTGTATGTCAATATAAGATTTCTTGTATTTTTTCACATATAATTTCAATCCATTATTTAAAGTCGGAACCAGATATATTATTTATTCACAGTATGGTCTATTCATGCATTATCTCTATATGCACAGACAAAGGGTACACCTCTTTTTACCCCCATTACTAATTTATACGTCTTGAATATGTTGCTGCCAGAAATGGTGGAAAAATAGTCATGTCACCTGATCTACATATACGTTTTATCACAGTAATATTCTGGACAAAAAAAGCAAAGGTCACACTTAAGATTGTAGCAAAGACTAAATGAAAAGTGAGCATGGATTACTAAACATCCATGTCCAGGTTGCCTAATGCTGTCAAATGTCAATCCTATTGGTCACTACACATTTGTTTCTTTCTAAGATTATATATTCAAACTCAACCCTGTTGAAAATATCTAATCGTATCACTCACTTTATACTTTGCCTGATTTTGTAATGACTCTATTGATATCAGCTTTCCTAACTATTTTCCCCAGTTCATCATTGTGACTGTCTCTTCATTTGTGCTGACATTAACATTCACTGTCTACCAGAAACCCTATTGCTAAACAACATTTGGTCCAAATCCTATACTCACTCTTCTTTCTAAACCTACCGAGAATCTTCCAAATCCTACCGACTATCCCTTTTGACTGGAAGTTCTCTTCTACATTTAATCATCCATGGTACACTGACCTAAGCCATTGTATATCGATTTACCTGACACATCAGTGCAGAACATAATTCAAAGCTACGTATCCCAATCAAGGGCCCAATGCCCTTTTGGGCTTCAAATCTTAGCTAGATTTCTGTTTTCATACTTATAATTCACCTATATATTCTTGTAAATATCGCAGTTTCCCAATACCATTATTCATCCCGCAAAAAGATTCCTAATCCAAATCGAACCTGTTAGTTAACCTAACCATACACTGTTCAGTCAATTTAACTTTACAGAAGAGCAGGGATAGAGTTGTTCTTACAATACAGGAATATAGGGGATCTTCCACATGCTGAGAAACTCAAAGGTCCATGCAGAAATGATTCCTGGAGAAGTTGTAAGCAGCTATGGAGGACCTAAGAGAGCAAAAGTCATCCTCCATGGCAAACAACCTGGTCAGGATGAAGGGTTGTGTCTGAAACAGCTTCTCTCTTCTTAATGTAGAGAAGATGGACCAAACCAGGCCTGTGTGGAGAGCTGTTCCCAGGTGCCAATGGTTGATATACCATTCTAACTTGTGAAAGTGTCACAGGAGGTAGGGGCAGCCACCATCTCATGGGACCCTTGAAAGCAATTGTTAGGACAAAGTGGTTGCCACGGCAGTAACCTCATTCAGTTCCTGAATGAGGTGACCTACCTCTCTTCCTTGATGACGGATGTCTCTGAACTTGGGATCCAGGAAGCCAGGCACCCAGAGTCAGTCCCAGTTTCTTACCCAGTGGGCTCATTTGTTTGGAATAACCAAGGACAGAGTAAGTCTTCCTTGGTACCTACAGATGTGAGGATTGCCAAATGACAAGAGAGCTCTAAAAAGGGGAATTTCCTGAGAAAGCAGGTAGTGGCTCACCACTGGCTCCTGAAAACTTCACAGTGTTGGCCAAGGTGACCAGATCTGAGAAGGACAGGCCATTTCAAGGAAACATAGTATGGCCCATAATTCAGAGTACATTCCAATTAGTCACAGACCTACTTGAATAAAGGAGGTGTCGTTGTGGGTGTGATTGTGATTTTGTGGTTATGTCTCATGTTCTGAGAATAGGTAAGAAAGGCGGTTTGTTTGCTTTAGAGTGGACTGTTTATAGTAAGTCATTTGACAAGGTGATTGTTTGTATGCCTGTGTATCCCACTGTGTCCGTGGTTGTAGACATTATAAAAGATAATGCATCAATGGATGTGTCCTGTCTAGTAGAAAGCTTGCCAACATTCATCCTGCCCAATTTATGAGTGGACTGCAGGTTGCTTTAGGGATGGGCAACACCTACTATCTTCCGAAGTTCCTGTTTTCTTCCTGAATTCTGGCCACTCTCCAGAGTAGGCTCATGGTTTTGTGTCCAAGATATGTACCACCTCCAAGCTCTGTGACATTGCCATATACTGGATAGCTGAAGGGAATAGCAAGCATCTCAGAAAACTCAGATATCAGTGTGACAAAGAAAGTCTCAGTAGAGAAACCCTGCTTTGGGCCTTTTGCTTACCTATTTTTCTGTTGCTCTGAGAGTCAGGAAGGTCTCTGCCTCAGGCCACCAATTTGTGAAGCCTGAAGAAAACTGTTTTCAAATGGAAATGAATGGGCATCACCTGTGTATCTTTGCTTAATTGCTTTGGAAAGGGATGTGTCTGAATCAGCCACTTGGCCCTGTGTGAGGCAGTGGCTTAGATTCTCAGCACCTGATGGATCTAAAGAAAGATCCCATGTGTGCTTCCAAAACCAAAATGGCAAAAATATCAGTAATTGTGTATGAAGTATCTTGCCTTACTCTGATAGGTTTCTGATCTCCATCAAATGAGACTAGGGATCCTTTGGGTCAAATGAGTTCTTCAAAGCCCTGCAGAGGCTAGCCCATATGAACTTGGGTTTTTTCATTACTTTAAATCACATTAAGAATCTATTCCTGACAGTCAGTAGGCCTCAAATTGGAGAAGCAGAGCAGTATTAAGGCCAGGCTTATTTTATCACTCCTGGTTCACAGGAATGGTGTCCAGGCCCAGCTGACTTTAAGCAAATAAGGGATAAGGGAGCTTGTTTTGGATACTGTCTTGTGCTGCGCCCCTCATGGAAACCTCCAGCCAGAGGTTATAATGAGTGTCTATATGGAAGAAGGTGAGGACCATGTGGGAGTGTTTTGGTTTTAATTGTGTTCATTTGTGTAGTGGTTGAAAGAAATGACTGGATCCACCAGGGCTAGAACTTTGGTATGATTCACCTTAGAGACTGAGTTCTGGAACTGACATCAGAGAAGTATTGTCATGAATTGTGTTGCGATTTTAGAAGGCCACGCATGAGAGTCGCCATTGGAAACTGAAATCTAGGCCAAGGGTGGCTTTCGACTGATCACTTGGAATCTCAGCCAGGATATCACATGATTTTATTCTGAAAGACTTGACAGGCATAGTTGAGAGTCAAAACACACATGGACCTCACATTGTAGACCTCAATGGGCTGGGCTTCATGTGACTATTTGGCTACTCTTTGGGAAGCCTTGCCTTTGAGAGTTCTCCAGAGCATTCATTGAAATGAGGTTCCTCAACATTAAATGGTTCCTGAATGAATTGAAACCCACAGTTTCTCCAACTTCATCCTTGAAAAGTGGCTAGATAAATACCCTGAAATTTTTGAAACTCCCATGACCAGGTGGCACTGGAGAACCTTTGGATCTCCTGTTGCTGATCATCAGTGTACCAGACAGTGCCTTGATTGACTGGATTTCATGATAATGGTGAAGAACAGAGATGCCAGTAAGTTGAGAATGCTGAGTAGTGGGCCCAGAGCAGTGGTGTGCAGGTGTGTGATAAAATATCTGAGGTGGGGCCGTGTGGATTTCCAATTGACTTCCAAATGCCTTTTGGCTGCCATGGTGCATCCAGCAGAACCTTACATGTAAAGGCATCTTATTATATGGAGAGGTTTCAAGGCAATGTTCAGAATCAGGTTGGTATGGTCAAGGAAAAAGCTGTGTGAAATAGAAGCCTGGCTGGTGCATTCTCCTGCAGTTCCTGACCCACCACACGTGAAAGAACTCCCTCCAGCAGTGTGTCCCAGTTGGACTCCTTGTATTTCGTGAAGCAAATACCAAACTCCCAGTGCAGCACCAAGAAACACCACAAAAATGGAGGATGATCAAATGGCTTCACAGTCCACACGGGGAGACACTTAGCCCCCAGTGGCCACAGTTTACCTACCAAGAGAGAATTCAGCACTGCTGCCTCATGTTCATTGGAAAATAAGAAACCATGCTCTCCATTCACATAGATGCAGACCCAGCTTTGATGGTCTCAATAAAAAAGAAGCTAAACCTTCTGACAACAAAATATATTTAAAGTACCCAACCTCAGAGGCAGTTTCTCAAGAAGTCTTTAGGCCGGCAGAGCTCTATGTTTGTGGAGTGTTTACCTCTTAGACCAGGATGTAAGAAAAGAACACTGACTCCAGTTAAAATCAAATTAAAGTAAGCTTATTATTTCCACTGGCTGGGCTGCCTCTCCCTCCAAAGATTGCGAGAGCAAGAGAGCAACCCCACCTTTACTACAGCCCAGGTTTGCAGCCCAGAAAGTTACACAAAAATGGGGTAACAGATAACAGAACTCTGACAAGCATCACACTAATGGGAGTTTACATTTTTTTTTTTTTTGCTAGCCCCAACATCAAAATTTATGAGGACCATTAGAGCCTCAGAGAGGGTCATTGTCTGGCCACAGAAGGCCAATATTTATGAGGTGTGACAAAGTTTCAGAGAGGGCTGCTATCTGGTCAGAGAGCCATGCATGGGTGAGTTTAAGGCACGGGCAGTCATTCCAAGCAGGTTCAGAATTTGTAGTAATTTACAGTAAAGCCAAAATGATTTTTTCATGGCTTTGTTGCAAGATGGCTCCCAATTTTAATAAAAGATAAGGTTGGGTCTATCATTCCCCCCTTTTCTTATGTGTCCCTTTGTAATCCTTGATAGGTTAGTGGAAAAGCACTGAGGAAATTTTAATCCCTCAGTTAACAGTCTCCAAATTTTTAGAACTCACCGAAAACCAGTCTCCCTGATATTACCTGACTTAATTAATTACTTATATTGATAGTCTATTTATTTTGGGCTCCATTGGTGTAAGTGGAGAGTCGTCTCTCATTTTGCCTTCTTCTCAGCTGAGAGAGGGTGACATGAGTGTGCATGGCGTGAGAGACATGAGTTGCCTTTTTGAAGTCAGTTGAGGAATATGAGTTGCCTTTTAGAAGTCAGTTCTTTTTGAAGTCTTGTTGAGGAAGAACAGGTTGTAAAGTCATCTGGGGATGGGTTCTTCTATGAGAGAAACAAAAAACATGAGTATTGAATAAATGTTGCAGTAGCTGGATCATGTCACTGTATGAAGTACCCTCACCAGTCTTTAATATCCCCAATTATCAGGACTGTCAACTTAATATTTAACTTTTAGTGTTACAGTTGTCCCTCCCCATAATATACAGTTTAATAATTTAATGTCATCTGATTTTGCAAAATCCTTTCACTAGTATGACCTCTGTGTCTAATAGAGAAACATTTAATTCTGTTACTCAGGGCTGGATAATCGTACTAGCAAACACCAAGCCTACCTGTAGGTTAGGAATATCTGTAGGCCTTAAACTAAAAACTTCTGCCTCTGGCAGCTCCTCTTGATAGTCTTTGTAGCCAACAGTTTTACTTATTTTGGGAGGCTAACATAAAGTGTATACCTTAAAATATTATTATTATTATTATTATTATTATTATTATTATTATTATTATTTAAAATGCCCAGGAATGGCTGTATTTTGGTTTTAACTGTCTTTGCTAAGTGTTTAAGATGAAGCAGTCAAATGACTTTTGTTTCTATCTATTGTTAGCAGTCAGCTGAGCTTTTATGGGAGTCATTCCTTGGGAAACTTGAGAGCAGCTTCTCAGTTCTGCTAGTGCAATTTGAGCTAGGTGGGTTCAGGTCTTGCTTGACCATGTGGCTTCCCTCAGAAGCATCAGGGATGTCTCCCTTTCCTGATGACTCTCCTCTTTGTAGCAAATGCACTAATTGGCTTTCTGTTCTCCAGTGGTCTCATTAATCTCCCTGATCGGGAGGTTATGTGGCCCAGAGTTGCAAAGCTCATAGAGAAGTCCCCTGTTCCCTGGATTCAGACAGACTCAAAGGGCAAGAGTCAAATATTGTGTGTTTTTTTTGGCCCTTTTCATTTAAATTTAATTTTGAATCCTAATCTGAAACAACCAGCAAATAAATTTTAACAGCCATATATTAAGAGTACTGCACTTTAATGTCTATAAGTTTATAATTATTTATATTTTATTAATTGGGATCTTATTATTCTGTCTCTCTTGTAGTTGATGACTTATTTTCTTAAATTAACCCATGTTGTGTTCTTAAAGCAACACTTCTGTAAAACACCAACAGGGAATCTTTAGATCACTTATAAAGAAATTAAAAAATAAAATTTTTTAACAAGAGTAAAAATACTTAGTTCATGTAATAGATACCCTGAATTTTTTGGTGAGTTATATATTATATCACCTTTTTGAGATCCTAGTAATCTTGACAGAAAAAAAAAAATTGAACATAACTTTAAATGAAATAAAATCTGACCTACTGCTTTCGTAGTCATTCTCACATGTAGTAAGATGGGACACAGAGTCTTATCTCAGGTAAGCAGGGCTCCTTATAAATCTTAAATGCTTTAGTTCTCAAGCTGATCTTCTTTTTAAATATCATTTTACAAAGTTTACATAAATTGTTTGAGGTCACATGAACATTAGCTCACACCATATGATATCACATTTAAAACATGAATTAAAGTACGGCTGAAAGATTTTAACCTTTACATAGATTAGGGTCTCATTAACTTAAAATACATTTAAATTGTTCCACAATGTAAAAAGTAACATAAAACTTTACATATATTATTGATAACAGGTAAATAAATCCCCAATATATATTTTATTTACCATACAACTTCAGAACACCTGCTTGATATAATGCTTTTTTAAAGTTTCTACCTTATAGAGTTGTATAACTGGAAAATATGAGCACATTAATAGCATCACAATTGCATTGAAGTTTCTACATTAACCAAGTTTAGCTTTTAAAGAAATGGCAGTACAGTGCTCTAAAATAACAGTACTTATTTAAACATTTGTTTAATTTTTAGGGTTGCTTGCTCTAGAAAATTTAAATCTTAATAAACTTAATGTTATGGGTAAACTTATGTTTAAGAAATTTTTGTCTCTTTTACACATGACTGATTTTTACAATCTTATACAGACTTTAGTACAAACTTATACAGACCTTAGTATATCAATCAGATATCAAACAAAAGTACTCATGAATGAGTAATCCCATATCAAATTTACTTATTTATCAAAATATTAGACAAATTTTTTGAACACTGTAAACCATTTTTTTTGATTGAAAGAAAAGTCCTGGAACAAAGGCATATTAGACCTTTTGTAGACATTAATAATTTATTAGATTTTTGAACACCTAGAAAAACTTGTAAGCTTAAATTTAAAGACATTTATATTTATCTGTTTACCCAATTTAAATTGAAACATTTAAATCACGTGAATTAAAGATCTTTGGATCCACTTTTTAAAATTGTTTTTATGAGTTCTTTTTAATATGAGTGCTCCTTATATATGTTAATTTGTGTATCATATATATGATATATGGAGATATATATATATATATATATATATATATATATATATATATATATAGACTTACAACACATAACAAATTGTGCACACATAATAAAAGTGAAGGCCTTGTAGCTTTTCACAGGTGAAATCTCCATTGCAATGATTTAAAAATTCCACAGTTGGTCAAAGATATTACTGATCTAATATCCTCCTAGGTCTGTAGGAGCAAAATCATGAGCTCAAAAAATAAATAAAGAACCTAAGGAAAAAATTATGAGTCCTAGAAAAATGACTGGCCAGTAATTAGTAAATACCATACAATTTACCTTTTTTTTCCCTTAGGCCTCAAATAAGTCTCCTACTAAGCTTACAGGCTTCTTTCATTTGCATTTCAAAATAAGTCCTGGCTGAGGTCTGGAAGAAGAAGGAAAAAAAGGCTATTCTGAGCAGAAACCTTAGGCCTAAGGTATTTTAACCATAATTTTCATGTTAGGATGTTGAAAATTATGATACAAGTTTAAGATACAATTCACAAAATTTTATATCTTTACAAGTTGTTTTGTCAACAGATATCATACTATGATTTAGTATCCTTGTCCAAATTAATGCACTGGTACACACAGTGACATTTTCCCAGGCTACCTAATTTAAAATTGGTGAAAAAAAGACTGAATGATTGGGAAGTTACTTGCCAACTTGGAAGTAGAGTTCTTTAGTTTTCCATTTTAAGTATTTAAGTTCTCTGGCATGAATTATCTGAAACCATGAACTAAACAAATACCTAAACCCGACTTTTAACTGCAAGATTGTGGAATGCTTCAAAAACCCATTCAGATACCAGATTGGTACAATGAAACATCATCATTTAGACACACATTCAGCTAAGATCATTTCCAAGAAACAATTTATAATATTAACACATTATTGAACATGTCTTAAAGGGCTAGGAAAAAGGCACAAGACAGACAGAAATGAACTCCAGACAATGGCTGACAGACAGAACCCTTTAAAACAGAGCAAATAAGAGAAAAATCTCCTTCTCCAGTGGCACCACAGATGTCCCCACAAGGGGACCAAATGTTTTCACAGAGGAGCAACCTGAAATATAAAATAAAGTGTCTCAATGGCGACTTTACTGCATTTAGTGTCCCCTTTTTGTTTTTCTCTTTTTTTAAGAAGACAGAGGTGGCATTATCCTTGCAGTGCAGGGAACGAAGGAGGGAATTCCCTGAAGCAACAGGGCTTCGGCAGATGCTGGGAGATACTCAGTTCTTCATTCCCCAGCAGGCATTACCATCTGCACTGGGTGTGCTCCAGGCAGCAAGCTAGGGCCTTCTCTCATTCTGCTTAACAAATGGTGGTAAAGTTCATCACAGTTCCTTAAAACACAGTCCAAAGGGGTGTCAGGCTTACTTGCTTTGTTACCCATTTTCACGTTCAATATCCTTAAGATTTTATCACAGAAATCACAAAACCAAACGCACAAAAACAAACAAACAAAAAACATATAGAACACAGAACAAAACACACACACACACACACACACACACACAAAAACAAAACAGAATCCCGGTGCCAAAACAGAAAAACAGATGAGCAATTCAACGTCTTGCTAAAGCTCTGGGGTAGGAGCGCATGCGTGTCCCTTGGCACCTCTCTAACCTTCCAGAGGAATTCCCTACAGAACGGAACAGAGGACAGAACGATTCTCATTACTATCCTGGACAGGAGTGAATGTGAGCCTCCCCAGGCCACCTCTCTGTCATTAGAAGAGATCTCCCTTAACCAGATATAAGATGTTATCAAGGTGCCACTTACCTATGGAGGCCTCCTCCACCAGGTACTTGCTAATAGTTTCAGTGCGGTGGTTCACTGCAGTGCTCCCCAGACCGACGGCTCACTCCAAGGCCTTGGAACATCTCAAGTTGTGCACCCCCTAGAGTGGCTCCCCAGCCCGTAGCCCTGGAGGGAAGGCCAGCTTCAGAATTTTCAGCAGTCTGGTCTTGTGATCTGGTCGGGCAGGGTCATCTCACTGGGGAACTCCAAAATGTTGGAATAGGATGCAAGAAAAGACCAGTGACTCCAATTAAAATCAAATTAAGGCAGGCTTATTATTAAAACTGGCCAGGCTGCCTCTCCCTCCAAAAATGTCGGGAACAAGACAGCAACACCACCTTTCCTACAGCCCAGCTATATAGCCCAGAAAGTTACACAAAAAGGGGGTTACAGATAACAGAACTTTGAAAGCATCACACTGATGGTAGTTTACATTTTTTTTGCTGGCCCCAACATCAGAAATTATGAGGACCATTAGAGACTCAGAGAGGGTCGTTGTCTGGCCTGGGAAGGCCAATATTTATTAGGTGTCACTAATGTTTCAGAGAGCACTGTTATCTGGTCAGAGAGCCAGGCATGGATGAGTTCAAGGCACGGACAGGCATTCCAAGCAGGTTCAGAATTTGCAGTAATTTATAGTAAAGCCCAAATTATCTTTTCATGGCTTTCTGGCAAGATGGCTCCCAATTCTAATAAAAGATCAGGTTGGGTCTATCAAGCCTGTCCTTTACTTTTGGAAACTCCTCTACAACCTGCAAGGTTGTGAACTCCTGACCATTTTACATTCCAGATATGTATTCACAGATTTTCTAACTCATGTCCTCCAACTGTGTCTTACTTGGGCGAAGGTAATATCAAGGCATTGTTCTGGATGAGAGTGGGAAGATTTTTGTGTAGCACATATTTGCATACACACTTAGGAGATCACTCCTCCTAAACACTGATTTGGAACAGAAAATTCAATCTATGGGGGAGCTTCCTAGCTGAACAACATTATACATAAATTCAAGTTCATTAAATAAATAGTTTTGGATCAGTGGATGATATATATTTCAAGATGGATTTAAATTGGCATATATATTGCTACATTTTAATGTCCATGTGACTTTTGTGTTTATAATGTTTTGTGATTTATGTGGATTTATAATCAAATTTTCACAAGATTATTCTCAGAAATATTCATCCAACTTAAATACATACTTTTTTCCTAGTACTGAAAAGTAACTTCAGTGAATGGTGCATAAAAATCCTAATATTTCTACAGTAACTGACCCAGATTAACATCAATGCAATTAGATTCCTATGGGACATGATGTGTATTTTGATGTTCATTTTTATTCAACATTGGTACATTACTATTTCTGCAGTTTATACACATTATATATAGTATGATATATAATGTTCAATCACTTCCTTCTTGAGAACACATGTATTCTTACAGGTTTCTTGACTATTCTTTTCATGAGACTTCTTTCCAAACACATTATTTTTTATTTCCATAATCACTTTTGAAACAAAACTCACACACCTTTCAGGATAAACCACAACCATAATATTACCATTAGATGTATAACTGGTTGCAGTGAATGATTGTATATCAATATGAGATTTCTTTTATATTTTCAGATATCAATTCAATCCATTATTTAAAGTAGAGCAAGTTATATTATTTACACACAGTATGGTTTATTCATGCATTATCTGCATATTCATAGACACAGGGTACACCTATTTGTACCCTCAATAGTAATTTATACATCTACAAAATATTGCTACAGAAATGGTGGAAGAAATACTCAAGTCACCTGATCTACATATACATTTTATCACAATAATATTCTGGACACAAAATGCAAAGGTCACACTTATGATTTTACCAAAGCCTAAATAAAAAGTGAGCATGGATTAATAAAAACATCCATGTCCTGGTTACCTAATGCTCTCAAAAGTCAATCCAATTTGTGACAACATATTAGTTTCTGCCTAAGGTTATATATTCAGACTCAAACCGTTGAAAATGTCTAAACAAATTACAGACTTCATACTTTTACTGACTTCCTAATGTCTCTATTTATATCTGCTTTCCTACATATTTTCCCCAATTCGTCATTGTGACTGACTCTTTACATGTGCTGACATTTACATTCACTCTCTACCCGAAACCTTATTTGTAAAGTACTTTTGGTACAAATCCTATACTCATTCTTCTTTCTAAACCTACTGACTATCTTGCTAATCCTACAGACTATCCCTTTTTTATTGGATATTCTGTATCTTATTCAATCATCTAGTGTATACGATCCTATTTCTTTGTATATCAATTTATCTGAGACATCTGTGCAGAATATAATTCAAAGCAAAGTATGCTACTCAAGGGCCCAAAGTCCTACTTGGCTTCAAGTCTTCCCTAGATTTCTGTATCCATACTTATATTTCACCTATATATTCTTGTAAATATCTCAGGTTCCCAATACCGTTATTCATCCAGCAGAATGATTCCTAACGCAAATAGAACATGATATTAACATTAACCATACACTGTTCCCTCAATCTAACTTTACAGCAGTGCAGGGATAGAGTTGGTCTTACAATCCAGGAATATAGGGGATCTTCCACCTGCTGAGAATCTCAAAGATCCATGCAGAAATTATCCCTGAAGAAGATATAGAATGCTATGAAGGACCTGAGAGAGCAAAAGTCATTTTCCATGGCAAACAACCTGGTCAGGATGAAGAGATGTGTCTGAATAAGCCTCTCACATTTTAATGTAGACAAAATGGACCAAACCAACCCTGTGTGGAGATCTCTCCCCCAGTACCTATTGTTGATATACCATTCTAACTTGTGAAAGTGTCACAGGAAGTAGGGGCAGCCTCCATCTCATGGGACCTTAGGAAGAAACTGTTAGGACAAAGTGTTTTCCAAGGCTGTGAGCTCATTCAGTTCATGAAGGAAGTGACCTACCTCACTTCTTTGTGATGGAACTCTCTGAACTTGTTATCCCGGAAACCAGGCACCCAGGGTCAGGCCCAGTAACAGTCACAGAGATCTCACTTTTTTGGATTTATCATGGAAAGAGTCAGTCTTTCTTGGTACTTACAGATGTGAAGATGGTCAAATGCCAGAAAAAATCTGAAGAGGTGTCTTCCCTGAGAATGCAGGTAGTGGCGGCTCAAAGCTGGCTCCTGACAACTTCACAGAGTGGGCCAAGGAGTCCAGATTTGAGAACAGACAGGCCATTTCGGGTGAACAAAGAATGGCTCACCAGGCAGAGGACACTCCGGTTAGTAACAGACCTTCTTGGGGGAAGGAGGTGCATTTGTGGGAATGAGTGTGGTTTTGTGGTTTTGTCTCATGTTCTGAGAATAGGTAGGAAAGTTGGTTTGTTTGGTTTGGAGTGGACTGTTTCTATTAAGTCATTTGACAAGGCAAGTGTTTCTATGTCTGTGTATCCCACTGTGTCCGTGGGTGTAGACATTACAAAAGAAAATGCATCAATGGATGTGTCCTGTCTAGGAGAAAGCTTCCCAACATTCACGCTGCAAAATTTATAAATGGACAGAGGGTTGCCTTATTTGTGGGCAAGACCTGAAATCTTCCTAAGTTCCTGTTTTCTTCCTGAATTCTGGCCACTCTCCAGAATAGGCTCATGATTTTGTGACCAAGATAGGAACCACCTCCAAGCTCAGTGACTTGGCCATGTACTGGATAGCTGAAGGGAATGGTGAGAATCTCAGAAAACTCAGATATCAATGTTACCAGGAAAGTCTCAGTGGAGAAACCCTGCTTTGGGACTTTTGCTTACCTATTGTTCTATAGCACTAAATGTCAGGAAGGTCTTTGCCTAAGGCCACCCCGTTTTGAAGCCTGAATAAAACAGTTCTCTAATGTAAATGAATGGGCATCACCTGTCCCTCTTTGAGTAATTGATTTCGAAAGGGATGTGTCTGAATCAGCCTGTTGGCCCTGTGTGAGGCTGTGGCTTAGATTCTCAGCACCTGATGGATCTAAAGAAAGATGCCATGTGTGCATCCAAAACCAAAATGGCCAAAAGAGCATTCATTATGGATGAAGTCTCTCGCCTTCCTCTGTAAGTTTCCTGACCTCCATAAGGTGAGAATAGGAATCCTTTGGGTCAAATGAGTTCTTCAAAGCCCTTCAGAGTCTAGCCCATTGGTGCTTGGGTTTTCTCATGACCCCAATCCACATGAAGAATCTAAACCCCACAGTCAGTAGGCCTCAAATTGGAGAAGTGGAACAGTAATAATGGTAGGCCTATTTGATCACTCCTGGTTCAGAGGAAGGGTTTCCAGGCCACCCTGAATTTAGGCAAATGACGGGCAAGTGAGCTTATTTTGGACACTGTCTTGTCCATCGCCCCTCATAGAAACCTCCAGATAGAGGTTATGATGAGTGTCTATGTGGAAAAGATGAGGGCCATATGGGAGTGTTTTCGTTTAAATTTTGGTCATTTGTGTGGCGATTGGAAGAAATCACTGGGTCCACCTGGGCTTGAACTCTAGTGTGAATCCCTATAGAGACTGAATTCTGGAACTGACCTCAGAGAAGTATTGCCATGAGCTTTGTTGGGATTTTAGGAGCCCACGCATGAGAGTAGCCCTTATAAACTTAGATCAAGGCCACAGAGCACTGGGAATCTCAGCCAAGATAATCCATGATTTTCTTCTTAAAGTCTTGGCAGCCATAGCTGAGAGTCAAAACACACATGTACCTCACATTGTATACTTCAATTGGACTGGCTTCATGTGACCTTTTGACAACTCTTTGGGAAGCCTTGCCTATGAGAGTTCTCCAGAGTTTCATTGAAATGAGCTTCCTCAACATTTAATGGTTTTTGAAAACCACAGTTCCTCCAACTTCATCCTCAAAAAAAATGGCTAGATAAACACCATGAAATTTTTGGAATTCCCATGACCTGTGGCACTGGAGAATCTTTGGATGTCCTATTGCTGATCATGAGTGTATCAGACAGTGCCTTGACTGACTAGGTTTCATGAAAATTGTGTAGAACAGAGATGCCAGTAAGTTGGAGCCTGCAAATTAGTGGGCCTAGAGCAGTGGTGTGAAGGTGTGTGATAAAACGTGTGGTGGGGCCATGTGGATCTGCCACTGGCTTCCAAATGGCTTGTGAATGACATGGTACAGCCAGCAGAACCTTCCATGTAAAGGCATCTTTTTGTATAGGGAGATTTCAAGGCAATGTTCAGAATCAGGTTGCTATGGACAAAGGGGCAACCCATGTGGGATAGAATCCTGGTTGGTGCATTCACATGCAGACCGTGACCTCCACACGTGACAGAACTCCCTCCAGCACTGTGTCCCAGTTGATATCCTTGTATTTCATGAAGAAAATACCAAAATCCCAGTGCAGCAGCAAAAACCACCACGAAAAGTGGAGGAGGACCAAATGGCTTCACAGTTCACACGGTGAGTCACTTAGCTCCCAGTGGCCATAGTTTAACTACAAAGAGAGTATTCGCACTGCTGCCTCATGTTCATTGGAAAATTAGAAACAATGTCCTCCAGGTCACATAGATGCAGACCCAGCTTTGATGGTCTCACTAGAAAGTAAGCTAAAGCTACTGACAACAACATATATTTCAAGTGCCCAACCTCAGAGGCAGTTTATCAAGAAGTCTTTAGGCCAGCAGAACTCCATGTTTGTGGAGTGTTTACCATGTGCCTTACTTTTGGAAACTGCTCTACCACTTCCAAGTTTGTGAAATCCTGATAATATTCCATTCCACATATGCATTCACAGATTTTCTAACTCTTCTCCTCTAATTGTGTCTTACTTGGGGCGAAGTTAATGTCAAGGCATTGTTGTGGATGAGAGTGGGAAGATTTTTGTGTAGCACATATATGCATACACATTGGATTCATTTTCCAATTTTCCATTCGAAATACTTAATCCCTGACACTAACTCATAAACTACTAGACTCTGACTGCTAATCCTAATATGATGGAGAAAACTAACCCAAACAGAATAGAAATACAAGCAGTTCAAAGGAGGCATGGTGTATATTTGGACTTGCCATTTGCATTATGAAGGGTAGGTGTTATAAATCTAGTTAATTTTTAATTGAAATAGTTCTCCTTGTGTTTTTAAAGTTAATAAATATATAAATTCCTGTCTCCCTTTCCCTGTAGCCTATTCAGAACATGTATTTTTATATGCACATATAGAATCCTACCTGGTATCACATGTACATTCTTGTGAGGTGGCTGACTTGGCAGATACAAATTATGAGAAGAGATCACTCCTCCTAAACCCTGTCGGATCTTAAAATTCAACCTATGGGTGAGCTTCCTAGTTGAACAACATTAAACATAAATCCATGTTCAGTAAAAGAAATATTTTTGCATCTGTGGATGATATATATTTCATGATAAATTTCGATTGGCATATATATTGGTAATTTAATGTCTCTGCATGTGTGTTTTTTGTATATATATATATATATATATATATATATATATATATATATATATATATATACTCTCCAGATTTTTCAAAATATGAAATATATGTGTCTTATATACACTCCCTAAATTCATTCATGTTCATGTGTATGGATTTATAATCAAGTATTCACAAGAGTATTCTCAGAAATATTCATCCACCTGAAATATATATTTGTTACCAGTACTGAAAACTAACTTTAGTTAACGTTGCATACAAATACTAAATTTGTACAGTAACTGACCCAGTTTAACATCAATGCAAGTAGATTACTATGGGACATGATGTGTATTTTGACATTCATTTTTATTCAACACTGCTACATTACTATTTCTTCAATTTATGAACATCATAAGATATATATTTCATCCACAAGTTAGCAAACTTATAGGCATTTGTTTCACTTTCAATAACTTCCTGCTTCAGAACACATGGATTCCTCCAGGTTTCTTGTCTGGTCTTTTCATGAGACTTCTTTCCAAACACATTATTTTCAACTTCCATAATCAATTTTGAAGCAAAACTCACACACTCTTCATGATAAATCATAATCCTAATATAACGTTTAGAGGTTTAACTGGTTGGAATGAATGTATGTATATCAATATAAGATTTCCTGTATATTTTCAGATATCAATTGAATCCATTATTAAATTTGGAATCCATTATATTATTTATTCACAGTATTGTCTATTCATGGATTATCTCTATATTCATATCACAGGGTACACCTATTTGTACCCCCAATAATAATTTGTACATTTCGACACAGAAGCAATGGTCACACTTATTATTTTACCAATGTAAATGTCAGGCGAGCATCGGAGGAAGAGACTACCAGGGACTGTCTAATGCAACAGCCAAAAGTTTATGGGGGTCCAACATGCTGGGGCTCAGAGCTCCCTTGAATAGAGGAGAGAGCCCTGAGAACAGCTTAAGCAGAGCTTATATACTTTCCTTGGAGAGGGCAGGGAGGGAAGATTATTGATGGGTCAGCGCGAGTGGGCAGTTTGTGTGCAAATGGGTGAGGGAGTACATTCTGCAGTTTTGCAGTTGGTACAGAACATTCAGGGAACAAGATTAGCGAACAGTTCTCAAGATATCAACAGTGTTTTGTTAAGCATACCGTAAAACTGGAAGTGACAATTACCTATTTTATTTACCTTTCATTCCCCACTTTCTTTTGGTTACATTAAATCATAATAGTGATCATTGAGGATGTCACATTTTATGTCTGCTAGTGTGGTATATTGATTTCTGATTACCATAAGTTTAACTTGTCCAATTTGAGCTTGGAGAAAGGAAACTACACGGTTGAGCAAACAGGGTCCTACAGTTAGCAATAATGTGAGGATTATTAATGGACCGGCCAGGGCTGATAAAAGCATAGTTACCCAGGGGGACTCTGTGAACCAAGACTCAAACCACCCTTTTTGGGCCTCTCTCTCTTGTTGATGCTCTTCAATGCGTCTTCTTAATTTAATCATAGATTCTTTTACAACTCCAGTATGGTAGGCATAATAACAACATTCTTCCCTCAATGCAGGACAAAGGCCCCTTCTCTCATGAAGAGGAGGTCGAACCCTCGCCTGTTCTGTAAAACAACTTCAGAGAGAGAGGTTAAAGATTCTTGTAAAGCTGTGATGGTGGTTTTTTAATATCTTTAAGTTTTGGTCTATTGCTGCTTCTAATTGGGTCATTTGTTGTGTCCCATGGATTAGGGCAGTGGTTCCAGTGCCCTTCTCTGCAGCAACTACTGTTCCTCATAGGATGGCTAAAGTGAAGGATACAGGTTGCCAGCGGAACCGGGTTGTATGCCCCCCTATTTGAAATTTAAATGATCCTGCCTCATGATAGAGCACTCGGGGAAACATCTGCACCATTACATAATTAATCACATCTGTTGATAATTTTATGAATAAACAATGTTTAAGTATATAGAATTATACTGTTGTAGGTATGGACAAGGCAAGGCACCTAAGATAGCACCAAAGACAGGGAAACAGTCCTATTTGGTTGCAACCGGATATAGAGGGCATTGCTTCTGTTGTAATCAATTAATCCCCTGAATCCCAAGTTTAGGTAGTTTCAGAATTTTGTACCCAACATGTAAGGGAAAAGACTCAGAAATTCACAGTCTGCAGAAGTTCACAAAAAGAAGTTTTTGGTTCTGTTTTTATTTTCCTCTTCTCTGGGAAAGATAACTTATTAAGGACTCCTGGGAGGGGGAGAGCTTTTTTCTTCTCTTTTATTTTCTCCCTGCCAGCTGTTACCATGGAGCCCAGTTGGTAACTTCTTTATCTTGGAAATGTAGCCATCTCTGGAAGCCTCAGCTCATGGCCAGAGGCCTTGTTCACATATTTTGTGAAAAACTAGTAAGGGGGTGTCTAGCTTAGAAGGGCTGATTTTTCCAGCCAGTGGCCAAGTATAACAGAGCAACACGAAAAGAGGAAGTTTATCTACACTGAACTCTTTTATAGGGACTTTGTTGCTGAAAGTCCTAAAGTCAGCCACGATGAAGACTTCTGGAGAAGGCCATTTAAGATTTTTCTGTGAGCCTGGTACAGAGGGGAAGACGGGGAAGGCGGGGGGTGAGAGCAGTTCTGTGGTTCTGAGAATGAGGAAAAAGAGATATAAAAGAATAATGGGAAAAGGGTTTGGGATTTTCCTGGCAACAAAACTTGAGCAGTAGAACAGGTAGAGCAGATGGGAAGACGGGAATGAGTATCTAAAAAGCCTGTGAGGGACTTTAAATTCTTAGTAACCTGTTTTTAGTGATGACAAAGCAACTTTAAAGGCCATTTTCATTACATCTTGGATAGGCGTCTGAGGGCACTCCTCAGCTGGTTTGAACTTTGGGTTAGCTGGTAAGAGGACCTGGTGGGACCCGGTGTGGGCACTGACAGGAGAAGAGAGGAGTGAGTGGGTGGAAGGGTACCTCAGTACCTGCTGCCTCAGCATGGGGGCAATGGTCTGAGAACCAGCGGAGGTTTGGGGTTTTGATCTAGTAATTGGAGGGGAGAAATCAGGTTGTTGATGTGAGAGTGACAGCAGAGAATCTGGAGCAGAAGGATCTATTGGAGAAACATATTTCGTGATGTGAGCAAAGGAGGGAAAAGGCCTACACATAGGGGAATTTTCTTCAATCCTTTTGAGCACTTGCCGAAGTTGAAATAGTCACACAGAATTTGAGGATCTAGAGACCCCTCTGGGGGCCATCGGTTTTGGATGTCTAATTGGTAATATGGCCAATGCTGTGAACTGAATTTGATGAGGAGTTTGGGTTCCACCAGGCAGCCCCTGTATGCTCACATCCCCATGACTTACGGAAGAAGACGGCTTTTCCCCCACACAGCCGTGGTTGTTTGTGGCTTTGATAGTCCACCGGGCAAACATAGTAATCTAGGCTAGCCAACCTGCATCAGGCTTGCGTGTCCCTACATCCATAATGTTTGTTTCCATTATCTATGGTACGGGAGAAATTTAATGGAATTTTAGTGGGATCCTCTTCATCAGAGATATCCCAATTGGAAAGACGTATACCCAGATGACAAATATCTGGGTGGAGATTTGGCCACCAGGTCCCTAAGGGGGCTGTATGTGAGACAGACCATACTTCTTGTCTAATAGGATTTGTGATCAGCCATCGCTGCTGAATGGGCTGATGATGGTTAGGACTAGTGGTGGCCAAGGGGAGAGTCTATAGCCTTATCCACATGGCAAACATGCAATTTGAAAGGGTTACCAGTCTTTTCCACTTTCAAGCCAGAGTCTGGACAGGGCACAGGCTTGAGATGAGAATTAGGATCCAGCAAGTGATTCCGTCTACCTTTACCACTGTAGGTTTTATAAGTAGCACCTGGTATGGTCCTGTCCAGCGGGCTTCCAGGGATGACACCTGATGTCATCTTATGTAGATGAAGTCTCTTTTTTGATATCGATGTGGAGTCTCCTCTTCACCAGGTTGGTAGGCAGTGGCCAGCTGTTTTGACAGGTATCCCTGAGTTCTTTCAATAGCTTTAAGTTTGTCAAGCAAGGGGGTGTGGAAGGGATCGGTAGGTCTTAGAGTTGTGGTTAGGTCCTTACTGGAGGAGGGGCCCCATAGAGAATTTCATAGGAGGTGAGGTTACACAAAGAAACAGAGGGAGTATTTCTTGCATGAAACAGTGCATAAGGCAGGAGCATAGTCCAATCTTTGATGCCCTCTCTAAGCTTAATTTCGTTAAGGTCTCTTTAATGGTTCTATTAATTTTTTTAACCTGTCCTGAGCTCTGGGGTCTATAAGCACAATGTAACTTCCAATTTATCCCCAGGATCCTGGCTAACCCCTTACTTACCTGGGCCATGAACGCCTGTCCATTATCAGACCCTATTACCTTAGGTAGGCCGTATCATAGAAAAATATCTTTCAGAATTTTCTACCACCATTTGTGCCTTTTTTTTTTGTGAGGAAGGCTTCAATCCATCCTGAAAATATATCTACAAACACTAGGAGATATTGAAGTCCATACCTTGCTGGCTAAATTTCAGTAAAGTCCACTTCCCAGAATTTCCTGGTCTGGTTGCTCATAGGTGCTTTCCTGCAGGAAGCTTGGAAGGGTAATTGTTCTATTGACAGAACGGACAGGGTTTTGTTACCTGTTCAGTTATGTCCTTTCGCTGTGAGTCGGTTAGTGGAAAACTCTGTTCTTGATCCTTCAGGAATGCCTGCAGTTTCTTTGGACCAAGGTGTGTGAATTGATGTACATTTTTAACGTAGTGTAGGGCTTTCTGAAATTGCAGGGTTGGCTCAGTGAAGTTGAGGAGTTCAGTGCCAGTGTCGTAAGATGTTATCAAAAGCTTGCTGGTGCTCAGGGGTCCATTGGAATTGGGCATCTCCCTTTAACAGCGGGTATAAAGGAGAAGTTAAGGACGCAAACACAGGAATCCATAACCTGCAAAACCCAGTAGTCCCAAGAAACTCTTTGTGTTGTCTGCTGCTGGGGGGGGGGTATCTGCACAACCGTTTGTTTTCTGGGCTCAGTGAGCCAACGTTTACCACCTCTAAGGGAATAGCCCAGGAAGACTACTTCTTGCTGGCAAATTTGGGGTTTTTTGGAAGAAGCTCTATACCAGTGTTGAGCAAGCTTACATAATAGTGCTTGGTTCCCAGACTCACAGTTTTCCTTGGTGTTGGCTGCAGTAGCAGGTCATCCACGTATTGAAGCTGGGTGACTTTTGGGTGCATAGTTCTGAAGTTGTTGACATCTCTGTGGAGGGCTTCATCAAAGAGAGTGGGGGAGTTTTTGAACCCCTGTGAGAGTCTAGTCCATGTTAGTTTACCATACGTTCCGGTTTCTGGGTCTACCCACTCAAAAGCAAACAGAAACTGACTGTCTTTATGCAGAGGCATGCAAAAGATAGCATCTTTATGTCCATACCATTTCTACTCAGGGTTCAGAGTGATAAGCAGATTGTACAAATTATTTACCGTGTGGTGAATGTCCTGCACTCTGTTGTTGATCTCTCTTAGGTCTTGAACGGGGATAGTCCCCAGTTCCTGGATTTTTTACTGGTAGCAGGGGAGTGTTCCAGGCCGATTGACAGGGCCTTAGGACCCTAAAGCCAGATATTTCTGAATATGGGGCCTTAACCCATCTTTAGCATTTTTGCTCAGAGGATGTTGTTTGACATTGATTGGGGAGGCTGAGGTTTTTAACTCCACTGTTCTTGGAGGTTGTTTCATGGCTAGGCCTAACCCAACAATTTTTGCCCAGGCATCTGGGTAATCTGTTATCCATTTCTGGGGTAGCTTGCCTGTTTGATCATTCTTGGGGTGTGTGAAAACTGGATGTTCATCTTCGACTGACATTTATAAAGCCATGACTATAGGAGTTTTTAATGAAGGATTTAGAAATTTCATTTTGGGGCCTCGGGGTTAAAAGTTGTTTTGGCCCGGAGCTTACTGAGCAGATCTCTGCCCATCAATGGGGCCAGGCATTCTGGGATTACTAGGAAGGAATGTTGGATTTTTCCTTTCCCCATGTCCATGGTCCTCTTAGTTGTCTAAGTCTGATATTTACTGCTGTTAGCCCTTTGAACTAGAGACCTTTTATTTGATAGAGGGCCCAGTGGGGCCTTAAGGGCTGAGTATACTGCTGCTGTATCCACTTCAAAGTTTATGGGGTCCCCTTCACTTCAAAAGTTACCCTGAGCTCGGGGAAGGGATCTGAGCCCCGACATTCTCAGTCAACCTCCAGAGTCAGAAAGGCTGTCTGGCGTGGCTGTCTCTTTCTAGGGCACTTTTTGGCTCAGTGTCCTTTTTCTTTACAGTAGGCACATTGATCTGAGGCCAAGGGTGGCCTCTGGTGGGGACCCAGGTATCGCTTCTTGTCTCCCTGTTTCTTAATTTCTGGCCTATTTATTGTTGTGACCAGGACCTTAGTTAATACCTTCATCTGTCTTTTTCATCTGTCATCCTCCCTTTGCTCCCTTTCGTTCTCTCTGTTTCTCTCTTATAGGATACTTTCTCGGCTACCCTGAGTAAATCTCTCAAAGTCATATCTTGTAATCCATCTAAGTATTGTAACTTTCTTTTAATATCCAGATCAGCTTGCCCAATGAAGGCCATCATGACATATGTCTTTTGATCCTCTGCCTGAAGATCGAAAGGAGTATATCTCCTATATGCCTCCATAATTCTCTCTAGAAACATAGAGGGATATTCATCAGGCCCTTGAATAATCTCTCTTACCTTGGCCATATTATTTGGTTGGCTAGCGGCCGGTTGGAAACCCACTATTAGGGCCCGGCAATAAGTGGACAGATGCTCCCTACCTTCAAAGGTGTCGGGGTCCCAGTTGGGTCAGTTCAAGGGTAAGCCGGCTTTGATTATGTTGGGAAGTTGTGTTGGTCACCCATCTGGTCCGAGGATATTTTTTTCTAGCTTCAAGAAAGTTTCTCTCTCGTTCCTCTGTCATGAAGAGAATCCCTAGGATTTTTTGGCAGTCATCCCAAGTAGGCAGGTGTGAAAACGCCAGGGAGTTCTTTGAGTTCTTTTAGCCGGGCCAGCTTCCTCCAGGGAAGGAGGGGCTGTGTGTGTGACAAGGGGGAGTCATCTGGTGGGCGCTGGGCCGGCCTAGCTTTCTCCAATGGCGGAGAGGCTGAGTCAGCAGCAAAGGAATCACTTAGAGGTTGTTGGGGGTTGGTGGACGACGGCAGCGGATAAGAAGGGTAGGAGAGTCCAGTAGAGTCTTGGGACTCAGGGAGAACAGAGGTTGGAGGAGGAAGAGCAGTGGGTTTGTGAGATAGAATCATGGTGGAAGGAGTAGGAGTGGGCGCAGAGACAAAGAAAGGCTTCACCCATGTAGGAGGAGATTTGCAGAGGTCCTGCAAAGTTAAGATATATGGCTGTTGATCTGGATGTCTATGTGGCCCCGGTTGAAAGACAAAATCTCTGACGTTTCAAATTAGTGGGAAGTAGATGTTTCTAGGGGCTATCCAACTCCAAAGGTGGGTCATTCTGAGGCACAGAGGGTCTGCCAGGTCCAGCAATTTACTGAAAAAGAAAGATTCTGGGCCTTGCGCAGACTTTGGTCCAGTGATCAAGGGTCAGGAAGAGAGGTGTTGAAGTGCTCTGTCCCAAAATGAGAGATACACAAACAGTGAAAGAAATCACACACTACACTGACAAGACAAGACAATAAAGACAGGCAATGGACGTCCAATACTGAGGCCAGGACTGAGTAGCCGGCAAAACCTGATGGGCTGGCAATACTGAATCCGAAGCAAAATATCACTGAGTCAAGGAGACTATTGTTCCTCGATTTCCTGAGTCCTCTGGGGCATCCCCCAGGGACGTGGCCTGTGGCTCTGTGACACGTATGTCAGCCTCTGTCAGAGAGAGCTCACGCTCATCACCAATAGCCATTTTGCCAAGCCCTAACCTGAAACCTAAAACCAAAAAGAGTTCCCTTACTTACCCTGAAAGGAGCCCCTTGGGGATCTTTCATCCGCCGCTGCCGGATCTTGCTCGTGCCTCCAGATGTAAAGGTCGGGCAAGCATCAGAGGAAGAGACCACCAGAGGAATGTCTCATGCAACAGTAAATGTTTTATTATGGGTCCAGCATTCTGGGGCTCAGAGCTCACTTGAATAGAGCAGAGAGCAATGAGAACAGCTTAAGCAGAGCTTATATGCTTTCCTTGGAGAGGACAGGGAGGGAAGTTTATTGATGGGTCAGGGCAAGTGGGTGGTTTGCGTGCAAACGGGTGAGGGTATACATTTGCAGTTTGGCAGTTGGGGACAGCACATTCTGGAAACAAGATTAGCAAACAGTCCTCAAGACTTCAACAGTGTTTTGTTAAGCATACAGAAAAACAGTAAGTAACAAGTACCTATTTTATTAACCTTTCACCAAAGCCTAAATGGAAAGTGAGCATGGATTACTAAACACATCCATATCCAGGTTGCCTAACGCTCTCAAATCAATCCTATTGGTGACTACATATTTGTTTCTTCTTAAGATAATATATTCAACCTCAACCCTGTTGAAAATGACTAATCCTATCACTCACTTTATATTTTCCTGATTTCCTAATGTCTCTATTGATATCTGCTTTCCTACATATTTTCCCCAGTTCATCATTGTGACTGACTCTTCACATGTGCTGACATTTACATTCACTCTTTATCCGAAACCCTATTGCTAAAGAACTTTTGGTTCAAATCCTATACTCACTCTTTTTTCTAACATACCGACTATCTTCCTAATCCTAAAGACTATCCCTTTTTGACTGGATGATCTCTTCGACAAGCAATCATCCAAGGTACAAGGTCCTATGCCATTGTATATTGATTTATCTGAGACATCTGTGCAGAACATAATTCAAAGCTAAGTATCCCAATCAACAGCCCAATGCCCTTCCTGGATTCAAATCTTATCTAGATTTCTGTTTTCAAACTTATATTTCACCAATATATTCTTGTAAATATCGCAAGTTCCCAATACCATTATTCATTAAGCAGAATGATTCCTAACTCAAATGAAACATGTTATTAAGCCTAACCATACATTGTTCCCTCAAACTAACTTTACAGAAGAGACGAGACAGAGTTTATCTTACAATACAGTAATGTAGGGGATCTTCCACCTGCTGAGAACATCAAAGGACCATGCAGAAATTATACCCTGAAGAAGTTGCAGGCAGCTATGAAGGACCTAAGAGGGGAAAAGTCATATTCCATGGCAAACAACAGGGTCAGTATGAAGGGATGTGTCTGAATCAGCCTCTCCTTTCTTAATGTAGAGAACTGATGAAACCATGCCTGTGTGGAGGGCTGTTTACAGGTGCCTATGGTTGATATACCATTCTAACTTGTGAAAGTGTCAAAGGAAGTAGGGGCAGCCTCCATTTCATGGGACCTTTCGAAGCAACTGTTAGGACAAAGTGGTGGCCAAGGTAGTGACCTCATTTAGTTCCTAAAGAAAGTGACCTCACCTCTCTTCCTTGGTGATCAAAAAATCTGAAATTGTGATGCAGGAAGCCAGGCACCCAGAGCCAGTCCCAGTCCCAGTCCCAGTGGTCTCACTTGTTTGGATTTACCAAGGACAGAGTCAGTCTTCCTTGGTACCGACTGATATGAGGATTGTCAAATGGCAGAAGAGCTCTGAAGAGGGGCCTTTCCTGAGAAAGCAGGTATTGGTTCACCGCTGGCTCCTGACAACTTCACAGTGTTGGCCAAGGAGACCAGATCTGAGAAAGGACAGGCCATTTCAGGGGAACATAGTATGGCCCACCAGTTAGAGGACACTCCAGATAGTCACAGACCTACTTGGGTTAAGGAGGTGCCTTTGTGGGTGTTCAGTGAGTTTGTGCTTTTCTCTCATGTTCTGAGAATAGGTAGGAAAGGCAGTTTTTTTGGGTTGGAGTGGACTGTTTCTAGTAAGTCGTTTGACAAGGCTAGTGTTTCTAAGTCTGAGTATCCCACTGTGTCCGTGGTTGTAGACATTAGAAAAGAGAAGGCATCAAAGGATGTGTCCTGTCTAGTAGAAAACTTCCCAGCATTCATCCTGCCTAATTGAAGAATGGACTTTGGTTTGCCTTATGGATGGGCAACACCTACTAAATTCCTAAGTTCCTGTTTTCTTCCTGAATTCTGGCCACTCTCCAGAATAGTCTCATGGTTTTGTTTCCAAGATATGTACCACCTCCAAGCTCTGAGACATGTCCATATACTTGATAGCTGTAGAGAATGGGAACATCTTAGAAAACTCAGATATCAGTGTGACCCGGAAATTCTCAGTGGAGAAACCCTGCTTTGGTTCATTTGCTTACCTATGGTTCTGTTGTCCTGAATGTCGGGAAGATCTTTGCCTCAGGCCACCCCTTTGTGAAGCCTGAAGAAAACAGTTTTCAAATGGAAATGAATGGGCATCACCTGTGGCTCTTTGCTTAATTGCTTGTAAAAGGATGTGTCTAAATCAGCCTCTTGGCCCTGTATGAGGTTGTGGCTTAGATTCTCAGCACATGATGGATCTAAAGATAGATTCCATGTGTGCAATCAAAACCAAAATGACCAAAAATCTGTCATTGTTGATGAGTCTCTTGCCTTCCTCTGTTAGGATTCTGACCTCTATCAAGTGAGAATAGGGATCCTTTAGGTCAAATGAGTTCTTTGAAGAACTGCAGAGGTGCTTGTGTTTTCTTGTGACTCCAAATCACTTAAAGAATCTATCCCTGAGAGTCAGTAGGCCTCAAATTGGAAAATCAGGCCTATTGGATCACTCCAGGTTCACAGGAAGGGTGACCATGCCACCCTGACTTTAGGCAAATGAGGGGCAAGGAAGATTATTTCGGACACTCTCTTGGGATGCGTCCCACATGAAAAACTCCAGCCAGAGGTAATGATGAGTGTCTCTCTGGAAGAAGGTGAGGACCATGTGGAAGTGTTTTGGTTTTAATTGTAGTCATTCGTGTGGCAGTTGGAAGAGATGACTGGATCCACCTGGGCTTGAACTCTGGTGTCATTCCCCTTAAACACTCAGTTCTGGATCAATCATCAAAGAAGTATTGCCATGAATTGTGTTAAGAATTTAGGAGGCCATGCATGAGAGTCTCCGTTGGAAACTGAGATCTAGTCCTAGGGTGGCTTTCCACAGAGCACTGGGAATCTCAGCCAGGATATCAAATTATTTTTTTCTGAAAGACTTGGAAGCCATATTTGCTAGTCAAAACACACATGGACCTCAATTGTAGACCTCGATGGGCCTGGATTCATGTGACTTTTAGGCCACTCTTTGGGAAGCCTTGCCTGTGAGAGTTCTTCAAATTTTTCATTGAAATGAGCTTCCTCACCTTTGAATGATTCCTGAATGATTTGAAAGCCATAGTGCTTCCAACTTCATAATTGAAAATTGGCTAGATAAATACCATGAAATTTTTGAAATTCCAATGACCAGGTGGCAATGAAGAACATTTGGATGTCCTGTTGCTGATCACGAGTGTACCAGAAAGTGCCTTGATTGACTGGTTTTGATGAAAATGGTGTAGAACAGAGATCTCAATAATTTGGATCCTGCTGAGTAGTGGGTCTAGAGCAGTGGTGAGCAAATGTGTGATAAAACATCTGAGGTGGGGCCATGTGGATCTGCCATTGGCTTCCAAATGGCTTGTGACTGACATGGTGCAGCCAGCAGACCCTTATATGTAAAGGCAACTTGTTATATGGAGAGGTTTCAGTGCAATGTTCAGAATCAGGTTGCTATGGTCAAGGGGGCATCCTATGTGGTATACAAGCCCTGTTGGTGCATTCTCCTGCAGACCCTGATCCACCACACGTGACAGAACTCGCGGCAACACTGTGTCCCAGTTGAACTCCTTGTATTTCGTGAAGCAAATACCAAACTCCGAGTGCAGCAGGAAGAAACATTAGGAAAAGTGGAGGATGATAAAATGGCTTCGCAGTCCATATGGGGAGACACTTAGCCCCCAGTGGCCACAGTTTACATACAAGAGAGAATTCAGCACTGCTGCTTCATGTTTATTGGAAAATTATAAACCATGTCCTCCAGATCACAGAGATGAAGACGCAGCTTTGATGGTCTCACTAGAAAGGAAGCTAAAGATCCTCACAAAAACATATATTTCAAGTGCCCAACCTAGAGACAGTTTCTCCAGATGTCTTTAGGCAGGCAAATCTCCATGTTTGTAGAGTTTTTACACTGTCCCTTACTTTTGGAAACTCCTCTACAATCTCCAAGGTTGTGAACCCTAAGCATTTTCAATTTCAGATATGTATTCAAAGATTTTCTAACTCTTCTCCTCTAATTGTGTCTTACTTGGGGTGAAGGTAATGTCAAGGCATTGTTCTGAATGAGAGTGGGAAAATTTTTTTGTAGTACACATTTGCATACACATTGATCCATTTTCCAATTTTCCATTCGAAATACTGAATCCCTGACACTAACTCATACCCTACTAGACTCTGACTACTAATCCTAATATGATGGAGAAAAATAAACAAAAAAAAAATGAAAATACAAGCAGTTCAGAGGAGGCATGGTTTATAGTTGGACTTCCCTCTTGCATGATAAAGGGTCGGTTTTATAAATCTACTCAATTTTTAATTGAAATAGTCCTCCATGTGTTTTTTTTTTAAAGAGAGAGTTAGAGAGGAGAGAGAGAATTCTATAATATTTATTTTTTTAGTTATCGGCAGACACAACATCTTTGTTTGCACGTGGTGCTGAGAATCGAACCCATGCCGCACGCATGCAAGGCGAGTGCGCTACCACTTGAGCCACATCCCCAGCTCTCTCCATGCGTTTTTAAAGTTAAAAAATATGTGAATTCCTGTTTCCCTTTCTCTGTAGCCTACTCAGCACATGTACTTTTTATATGCACATATAGATTCCTACTTGGTATCACACTTATATTTTTATGAGTTGGCTGACTTGGCAGAAACAAATTGTAAGAAGAGATCAGTCCTCCTAAACGCTGTTGGAACTGAAAATCCAAACTATGGGTGAGCTTCCTATTAGAACAATATTATACATAAACCCATGTTTAGTAAAATAAATATTTTTGCATCTGAGGGTGATATATATTACATGATGAATTACGATTGGCATATATATATTGATACTTTTTAATGAATTTTTGTGTTTTTTTGTCTATATATATATACACATACACTCTACAGATTTTATAAAATATGAAATATATTTGTCTTATATACACTCCGTAAATTCATTCATGTTCATGTATGTGGATTTATAATCAACTTTTCACAAGATTATTCTCAGAAATAATCATCTACCTGAAATACATATTTGTTTCCCAGTGCTGAAAACTAACTTCAATCAATGGTGCTTACAAATCCTAATATTTCTACAGTAACTGACCCAGTTTAACATCAATGCAAGTATATTCCTATGGGACATTATGTCTATTTTGACATTCATTTTAATTCAACACTGGTACATTACTATTTCTTCAGTTTTTGCACATCATAGGATATATATTTCATTCACAAGTTCACAAATTTATAGGAATTTGTTTCACTTTTAATCACTTCCTGCTTCAGAACACATGTATTCCTCCATGTTACTTGACTGGTCTTTTCATGAGACTTCTTTCCAAACACATTATTTTCGATTTCCATAATCAATTTTGAATCTAAACCCACACACTCTTCAAGATAAACCATAACATTAATATTACCCTTAGATGTATAAGTGGTTGGATGAATGTGTGAATATCAATATAAGATTTCCTGTACATTTTCACATTTCAATTCAATCCATTATTAAAGTTGGAACCAGGTATGCTATTTATTCACAGTATGGTCTATTAATGCATTATCTCTATATTCATAGACACAGTGTACACCTCTTTGTTCCCCCAATAATTTATACCTCTTCAAAACATTGCTCCCAAAAATGGTAGAAGAAATATTCATGTCACCTTATCTATCTATATCTATATATATCTATATATATCTATATATATATATATATATATATATATATATATATATATATATATATATATATATTTCTTTTTTTATCAGAGTAATATTCTGGACACAAAAAACAAAGGTCATACTCATGATTGTATCAAAGCCTAAATGGAAAGTGAGCATGGATTACTAAAAACAACCATATCCATGTTGCCTAATGCTCTCAAATGTAAATCCTATTGGTGACTACATATTTGTTTCTTTCTAAGATTATATATTCAACTTCAAGCCTGTTGAAAATGTCTAATCCTATCACTCAGTTTATACTTTGCCTGATTTCCTTATATCTCTATTGATATCTGCTTTCCTACATATATTCCCCAGTTCATCATTGTGTCTGACACTTCACATATGCTGACATTTACATTCAATGTCTACCCGAGACCCTATTGCTAAAGAAATTTTGGTCTAAATCCTATACTCACTCTTATTTCTAAACCTACTGACTATCTTCCTAATCCTACTGACTATTGCTTTTTGACTCGATGTTCTCTTCGACAATTAATCATCCAAGGTATAAGGTCCTAAACAATTGTATTTCAATTTGTCGGAGACATATATGCAGAACATAATTCAAACCTAAGAATCCCACTCAAGGACCCAATGCCCTTCTGACTTCGAATCTTACCTAGATTTCTGTTTTCATACTTACATTTCACCTATATATTCTTGTAAATATCACAGGTTCCCAATACCATTATTCATGGGGCAGAGAGATTCCTAACCCAAATCAAACATGTTATTAACCCTAAACATACACTGTTCCCTCAATCTAACTTTACAAAAGAGGAGGGACAGAGTTGGTCTTACAATACAGGAATGTAGCGGATCTTCCACCTTCTGAGAACATCAAAGGTCCATGCAGAAATGATCCCTGGAGAAGATATAGGCAGCTATGAAGGACCTGAGAGAGGAAAAGTCATCTTTTATGGTAAAGAACCTGGTCAAGATGAATGGATGTGTCTGAATCAACCTCTATCTTCTAAATGTAGAGAAGATGGACCAAATCAGGCCTGTGTGGAGAGCTCTTCCCAGGTGCCTATGGTTGATATACCATTCTAACTTGTGAAAGTGTGACAGAAAGAAGGGACAGACTCCATCTCATGGGACCCTTAGAAGTTACTGTTAGGACAAAGAGGTTGCCAAGGTAGTGACCTCATTCTGTTCCTGAAGGAAGTGACCTCACTTCACTTCCTTGGTGATGGAACTCTCTGAACTTGGGATCCAGGAAGAGAGGCACCCAGAGCCAGTCGCAGTCCCAGTCCCTGTGGTCTCACTTGTTTCAATTTACCAAGGACAGAGTCAGTCTTTCTTAGTACCAACAGATGTGAGGATGGCCAAATGCCAGGAAAGCTCTGAAGAAAGACCTTTCTGAGAAAGCAGGTATTGGTTCACCGCTGGCTCCTGACAACTGCACAGAGTTGGCCAAGGAGACCAGATTTGAGATACAACAGGCCATTTTGGGGGAATATAGTATGGCCCACCATTCAGAGGACACTCCACAAAGGAGGTGCCTTTGTGGGTGTAGGTGTGTGTATGGTTTTTTCTCAAGTTCTGAGAAGATGTAAGAAAGGCTGTTTGTTTGAATTGGCGTGGACTGTTTCTAGTAAGTCCTTTGACAAGGCGAGTGCTTCTATGTCTGTGTATCCCACTCTGTCCGTGGTTGTAGACATTAGAAAAGAAAATGCATCAATGGATGTGTCCTGTCTAGGAGAAAGCTTCGCAACATTCATCCTGCCCGATTTATTAATGGACTGCAGCTTTCCTTATTGAAGGGAAACACCTGCTATCTTTCAAAGTTTCTGTTTACATCCTGAATTCTGGACACTCTCCAGAATTGCCTCATTGTTTTGTGTCCAAGATATGTACTACCTCCAAGCTATGTGATATGGCTATGTACTGGATAGCTGAAGGGAAAGGCGAGCATCTCAGAAAACTCAGATATCAGTGTGACCAGGAAAGTCTCAGTGGAGAAACCCTGCTTTGTGCGTTTTGTTTACCTATTGTTCTGTTGCCCTGAATTTCAGGAAGGTTTTTGCCTCAGACCACTCCTTTGTGAATATCAATTCAATCCATTATTTAAAGTGGAACCAGCTATACTATTTATTCACAGTATGGTCTATTCATGCATTATCTGTATATTCATAGACACAGGGTACAGCTTTTTGTACAACCAATACTTATGTATATGTCTTCAAAATATTACTCGCAGAAATGGTGAAAGAAATACTCATGTCACCTAATCTACATATACATTTTATCACAGTAATATTCTGGACACAAAATGCAAAGTTCACACTTATTATTGTACTAAAGCCTAAATGGAAAGTGAACATGGATTACTTCCATGTTCAGGTTGCCTAATGCTCTCAAATATCAATCCTATTGGTGACTACATATTTGTTTCTTCCTAAGATTATATATTCAAAATCAACCCTGTTGCAAATATCTAATCATATCACTCACTTTATACTTTGCCTGATTTTGTAATATCTCTTTTTTTATTGTTACGATGAGCCAAATTAGTACTTTTTAAATTTTTTTTTCATCTTTCATACATTTGATTCAAGTGAGTTATGCATTTCCATTTTTACCCCAAATACAGATTGCAGAATCACATCAGTTACACATTCACAATGTTTACATAATGCCATATTAGTGACTGTTGTATTCTGCTGACTTTCCTATCCCCTACTATCCCCCCTCCCCTCCCCTTTCATCTTCCCTCTCTACCTCATCTGTTGTTGTTCCGTTCTCTCCCTTCCCCCCCTTTCCCCTCACAACCTCGTATATGTGATTTCGTATAATGATGAGGGTTCTTTCCGTTTCCATACAATTTCCCTTCTCTCTCCCTTTCCCTCCCATCACTTGTCTCAGTTTAATGTTAATATTTTCCTCATGCTCTTTCCCTCTGTTCAGTTCTTAATTGCTCTCCTTAAATCAAAGAAGACATTTGGCATTTGTTTTTTAAGGATTGGCTAGCTTCACTTAGCATAATCTGCTCTAATGCCATTCATTTCCCTGCAAATTCCATGAATTTGTCATTTTTTAGTGCTGCATAATACTCCATTGTGTATAGATGCCACATTATTTTTTATCCATTCATCTATTGAAGGGCATCTAGGTTGGTTCCACAGTCTGCCTATTGTGAATTGTGCTGCTATGATCATTGATGTGGCGGTATCCCTATAGCATGCTCTTTTATGGTCCTCAGGGAATAGTCCGAGGAGGGCGATAGCTGGGTCAAATGGTGGTTCCATTCCCAGCTTTCCCAGGAATCTCCATACTGCTTTCCATAATGGCCGCACCATTTTGCAGTCCCACCAGCAATGTACAAGTGTACCCTTTTCCCCACATCCTCGCTAGCACATATTATTGTTTGACATCCTAATGGCTGCCAATCTTACTGGAGTGAGATGGTATCTTAGGGTGGTTTTGATTTGCATTTCTCTGACTGCTAGAGAAGGTGAGAATTTTTTCATGTACTTATTAATTGATTGTATGTCTTCTTCTGAGAAGTGTCTGTTCAGGTCCTTGGCCCATTTGTTGATTTTGTAATATCTCTATTGATATCTGCTTTCCAACATATTTTCCACGGTTCATCATTGTGACTGACCCTTCAAGTGTGCTGATATTTACTTTCACACTTTAACCCAAACCCTATTGCTAAAGAACTTTTGTTCCAAATCCTATACTCACTCTTCTTTGTTAACCTACCGAATATCTATCTAATCCTACTTACTATCCCTTTTTGACTGGATGTTCTCTTCGAATTTTAATCATAAAAGGAACAAGGTCCTATGCCATTGTATATTGATTTATCTGAGATATCTGTGCACAACGTAAATCAAAGCTAAGTATCCCAATGAAGGGCCCATTGCCCCTCTGGGCTTCAAAATTACCTAGACTTTCTTTTTTCATTTATATATTTCACCTCTATATTTTTAAAAATATCGCAGGTTCCCAATACCATTATTCATCCAGAAGAATGATTTCTAACCCAAATCAAACATTTTATTAACCCTAACAATACACTGTTCCCTCAATGTAAATTTAAAGAAGAGCAGGGACCCAGAGTTGGTCTTACAATACAGGAATGTAGGGGATCTTTCACCTGTTGAGAACCACAAGTTCAATGCAGAAATGATCCCTGGAGAATATGTAGTCAGCTATGGAGGACCTGAGAAAGCAAAAGTAATCTTCCATGGCAAAATACCTGGTCAGGATGACGGGATGTGTCTGAATCAGAACCTCTCTTCTCAATGTAGAGGAGATGGACCAAACCAGGCCTGTGTGGAGAGCTATTACCGGGTTCCTATGGTTGATATACCATTCTAACTTGTGAATGTTTCACAGGAAGTAGGGGAAGCCTCCATCTAATGAGACACTTGGAAGCAACTGTTAGGATAAAGTGGTTGCCAAGGCAGTGACCTCATTCAGTTCCTGAAGGAAGTGACCTCACCTTACTCCCTTGGTGATGGAACTCTCTGAACTTAGGATCCTGGAAGCCAGGCACACAGAGCCAGTCCCAGTACTAGTCCCAGTGGGTTCACTTGTTTGGAATTACCAAGGACAGAGTCAGTCTTTCTTTGTACCTACTGATGTTAGAATGGCCAAAAGCCAAGAGAGCTCTGAAGAGGGGCCTTTCCTGAAAAACCAGATAGTGGCCCACCGCTGGCTCCTGACAACTTCATAGAGATGGCCAAGGAGACCATATCTGAGACACGACAGGACATTTCGGGAGAACATTGTGTGGCCCACCAGTCAGAGGACACTCCATAGAGTCACAGACCTACTTAGGGTAAGGAGGTGCCTTTGTGGGTGTGGTTGTGAGTTTGTGATTTTGTCTCATGTTGTGAGAATAGGAAAAAAAGGTGGTTTGTTTGGTTTGGAGTGAACTGTTTCTCGTAAGTCGTTTGAAAAGGAGAGTGTTTCTATGTCTGTGTATCCCATGGTGTTTGTGGTTGTAGACATTAGAAAAGAGAGTGCATCAATGGATGTGTCCTGTCTAGTAGAAAGCTTCCCATTTCATCCTGCCCAATTTATGAATGGTTTGCGGCTTTACTTAAAGATGGGCATAACCTAATACATTCCTAATTTCCAGGTTTATTCATGAACTCTGTTCACTCTCCAGAATAGGATCATGGTTTTGTGTCCAACATATATACCACCTCCAAGCTCTGTGACATGGCCATGTACTGGATAGCTGAAGGGAATGGCGAGCATCTCAAAAAACTCAGATATCAGTGTGACCAGGAAAATCTCAGTGGAAAAACCCTGCTTTGGGCATTTTGCTTATATATTGTTCTGATGAACTGAATGTCAGGAAGTTCTTGCTCTGGCCACCCCTTTGTGAAGCCTGAAGTAAACAGTTTTCAAATGGAAATGATTGGGCATCACCTGTGGCTCTTTGCTTAATTGCTTTGGAAAGGGATGTGTCTGAATTAGCATCTTGGCCCTGTGTGAGGTTGTGGCTTAGATTCTCAGCACCAGATGGATCTAAAGAAAGATCCCATGTGTGCATCCAAAACCAAAATGGCAAATACACCAGTCATTGTGGATAAAGTCTCGCTTTCCTCTGTGAGGTTCCTGACCTCTATCAAGTGAGAATAGGGATCCTTTGTGTCAATTGAGTTCTTCAAAGCCCTGCAAAGGTGCTTGGGTTTTCTCATGACTCTAATTTACATAAAGAATCTATACCTCTAACTCAGTAGGCCTCAAATTGAAGAAGCGGTGCAGTATTAACGGCATGCCTATTTGATCACTCCGGGTTCACAGGAAGTATGTCCAGGCCACCCTGACTTTAGGCAAATGAGGGGCAAGGGAGCTTATTTTGGACACTGTCTTGGAATGTGCCCCTCATGGAAACCTCCAGCCAGAGGTTATGATGAGTATCTATATGGAAAAAGATGAGGGCCATGTGGGACTGTTTTGGTTTAATTGTGGTTCATTGTGTGGCTGTTAAAGGAGATGCCTGGGTCCACATGGGCTTGAACTCTGGTGTGATTACACTTAGAGAGTGCATTCTGGATCTGATCTCAGAGAACTTGTGCCATGAATTGTGTTGGGATTCTAGGAGGGCACGCATGAGAGTCTCCCTTGGAAACTGAGATCTAGGCCCAGGGTGGCTTTCCACAGAGCACTGGGACTCTCAGCCAGGATACCACATGATTTTTTTTTCTGAAAGACTTGGTAGGCATAGGTGACAGTCAAAACACACATGGACCTCACATTGTAGACCTCAATGGGTCTGATTTCATGTGACTTTTTGGCCACTCCCTGGGAAGCCTTGTCTTTAACAGTTCTACAGAGCATTCATCGAAATGAGGTTTCTCATCATTTAATGGTTCCTGTACAAATTGAAATCCACAGTGCCTCCATCTTCATCCGTGAAAAATGGCTAGATAAATACAATAAAATTATTGAAATTTCCATGACCAGGTGGCACTGGAGAAAATTTGGAAAACCGGTTGCTGATCATGAGTATACCAGACAGTGCCTTGATTGACTAGGTTTCATCAAAATGGTGTATAACAGAGATGCCAGTAAATTGGAGCCTGCTGAGTAGTGGGCCTAGACCAGAGGAGGGGAGGTGTGTGATAAAACATCTGTGGTGGGGCCATGTTGATCTTCCATTGGCTTCCAAATGCCTTGTGACTGACATGGTGCAGCCAGCAGACCCTTATATGTAATGGTATCTTGTTATATAGAGAGGTTTCAGGGCAATGTTGAGAATTATGTTGCTGTGGTCAAGGGGAATAGCTATGTGGAATAGAAGCATTGTTGGTATATTCTCTTGCAGACCCTGACCCACCACACGTGACAGAACTCCCTCAAGCACTGTGTCCCAGGTGATCTTTTTTTTACTTCATAAGCAAATACCAAACTCCCAGTGCAGCAGCAAGAAACACCAGGAAAAGTGAAGGATGACCAAATGGCTTCACAGTCCACACGCGGAGACACTTAGGCCCCAGTGGACACAGTTTACCTACATAGAGAGAATTCAGCACTGCTGCCTCATGTTCATTGGAAAACATGAAACCATGTCCTCCAGGTCGCATAGATGCACACTCAGCTTTGATGGTCTCAGTACAAAGAAAGCTCCTTACGAAAACATATATATCAAGTGCCCAACCTCAGAGGCAGTTTCTCAAGAAGTCTTTAGGGCAGCAGAGCTCCATGTTTGTGGAGTGCTTACCCTGTCCCATACTTTTGGAAACTCCTTTACGACATCCAAGGTTGTGAACTCATGAGAATATTCATTTCCAGATATGTATTCACAGAATTTTTAACTCTTATCCTCTAATTGTGTCTTACTTGGGACGAGGGTAATGTCTAGGCATTGTTCTGAATGAGAGTGGAAAGATTTTTGTGAATCCCGGACACTAACCCATTCCCTACTAGACTCTGACTACTAATCCTAATATGATGGAGAAACATAACCCAAACAGAATAGAAATACAAGAATTTCAGAGGAGGTATTGTGTATAGTTGGACATGCCTTTTGAAATATATAGGGTAGGAGTTATAAATCTAGTCAATTTTTAATCGAAATAGTTCTACATGTGTTTTTAAAGTTAACAAATATACGAATTACTTTCTTCCTTTCACAGTAGCCTATTCAGCACATGTGTTTTAATATGCACATATAGAATCCTACCTGGTGTCACACGTACATTCTCGTGAGGTGGCTGACATGGCACATACAAATTGTGAGAAGTGATCACTCGTCCTAAACACTGTTGGAACTGAAAATTCAACCCATGGGTGAGCTTCCTATTTGAACAAACTTATATAAAAATCCATATTCATTAAAATGAATATTTTTGGATATGATGATGATATATATTTCATGATGAATTTCAATTTTCAATTGGCATATATATTGCTATTTTTAATGTCTGTGATATATATATATATATATATATATATATATATATATATATATATATATATATATATCACGTGTCTTATTATACACTCCCTAAATTCATTCATATTGATGTATTTGGATTTTTAATCAACTTTTCACAAGATTATTCTCAGTAATATTCATCCACCTGAAATACATATTTGTTTCCTAGTACTGAAAACTAACTTCTTTGAATGATGCAAACATATCCTAACATTTCTACACTAACTGACCCTGTATAAAATCAATTCAAGTAGATTACTATGGGACATGATGTGTATTTTGATGTTCAATTTTATTCAACACTTCTACATTACTATTTATTCACTTTATGCACATCATAGAATATATATTTCATCCACAAGTTAGCAAATTTATAGGCATTTGTCTCACTTTCAATCACTTCGTGCTTCAGAACACATGTATTCATCCATGTTTCTTGACTGACCTTTTCATGAGACTTCTTTCCAAACACATTATTTTCGATTTCCATAATCACTTTTGAAACACTTCAAAAGTTACCTTGAGCTTGGGGAGGGAAACTGAGCCCCGACTTTCTTAGTCATCCTCCAGAGTCAGTATGGCTGGCTGGTGTGGCTGTCGCTTTTTAGGGCAATTTTGGCCCAGTGTCCTTTTTTCTTTAGGGTAGGCACATTGATCTGAGGGCAGGGTGCCCTCTGGCATGGGCCAATGTTATCCCTTCTTGTCTACCTGTTTCTTAATTTCTGGCCTATTTGTTGTTGTGACCAGGACCTTAGTCAACGCCTTAGTCTGCCTTTTGTTTCTTTTATCCTCCCTTTGCTCCCTTCTCTTCCTCAGTTTCTCTCTTATAGTATACGTTCTTGACTTCTCTGACTAAATCTCTCAAAGTCATATCTTGTAATCAATCTAGCTTTGTAACTTTGTTTTAATATCCAGGCCAGTTTGCCCAATAAAGTCCATCGTGACAGATGCCTTTTGATTCTCTGCCTGAGGATCAAAAGGAGTATATCTCCTATATGCCTCTATAATTCTCTCTAGAAACATAGTGGGAGATTCATCAGGCCCTTGAATAATCTCTCTTACCTTGTCCAAATTAGTTTGTCGCTAGCGGCTGCTTGGAGACACACTATTAGAGCCCGGTGATAAGTGGACAGATGCTCCCTACCTTCAAAGATTTTGGGGTCTCAGTTCGGTGGGTTCAAGGGAAAGCTGCCTTTGATTATGTTGGGAAGTTGTGTCGGACGCACATCTTGTTTGAGGATATTTTTTTCTAGCTTCCTGGAGGATTCACTGTTGTTCCTCTGTCATGAAGAGAATCCCTAGGAGTTTTTGGCAGTCTTCTGAAGTAGGCTGGTGTGAAAACATCAATGACTCAACCAGACTTGAGAGCCAAGTGGGGTCCTCAGAAAAAGGGAGATTATAATTTTTTTAAGTTATTTAGGTCTGACGAGGAGAAAGGCTAATACTGGTAGGCTTGCATTTTTTCCCCGTGGCCATCGTCAATCATTGGCCCATAGGGATGGAGGGGGAGCATCCCGAGAGTTCCAGGGTTTTCAATCATTCACCGCCAGCGAGTTCCTTTAGACGGGTCAGCTTCCTCCAAGGGAAGAGGTGCTGTGTGTGCCGCAAGGGAATTATCTGGAGGGCGCTGGGCCGGCATAGCTTCCTCCAATGGAGGAGAGGCTGAGTCAGCAGCAGGGGAATCACTTAGAGGGTGTTGGAGGTTGTTGGACAAGGGCAGGGGATAAGGAGGGGAAGGAGAGTCCAGTAGAGTGAAATCTGGTGACTCAAGGAGAACAGAGGGTGTAGGAGGAGGAGGAGCAGAGGATTTGAGAGTTCCTGGGGGAAGGAGTCAGAGTGGGGCCAGGGGCAAGAAAGGCTTCACCCATGGAAAAGGAGATATGCAGAGTTCCCACCGAGTTAAGATATATGGCTGTTGATCCAGATGGCTATGTGGCCCCGGCTGAAAGACAATATCTCTGACTTTTTTAAATTAGTGGGAAGTAGAAAGATCCTTCTAGGGGTAATCCAAATCCAAAGGTGGGCCATTCTGAAGCACAGAGAGTCTGCCACATCCGGGGCTTTACTGAAAAAGAAAGATTCTGAGCCCTTAAGCGGACTTTGGTCCAGTGATCAAGGATCAGGGACAGAGGCATTGAAGTGCTCTGTCCCATAATGAAAGATACACAAACAGTTAAAGCAATGAAACATGACACAGACAAGACAAGGCAATGAAGACAGGCAATGGACGTCCAACACTGAGACCAGGACTGAGGAGCCGGCAAAACCCGATTGACTGGAAATACTGAATCCGAAAAAAAATATCACTGAGTCCAGAAAACTAAATCGTCCCCATAAATTTACGGGAAGATGATCCAATACATATGGCTGTAGAGTTCCTTCACATCCTTCAGGATCCTTCCAATCTAATACCATTGCACTTCTATGGGGATTAGACGCCACTCCTAGGCCTCGAAGCGTTTGAGTGGCTTGTTGTAACGGCCAATGTTTTGGCCATTCTTGACGACAGATGATGCTAAGGTCTGCGTCTGTATCCAGTAGCCCATTAAATTTATGCCCTTGAATATTTAGTTTTAGCATGGGGCCAGAATCTAAATTTAAAGAAAGCATAGCCCAATCTACACCTGTGGAGCCTAATCACTTGGAACCTCTTTCTACAGTACAACTGGAAAATTTTTCATGTAGGCTGGGTATTATTAGTAACTGTGCTATTCTATCTCCTGGTGAAATTACTGATATACCCTTTGGAGAACTGGCTATAATTTTTATTTCACCTTCATAGTCGAGATCAATTACCCCAGGACTTATCATAAGTCCTTTTAGAGTAGAAGAGCTGCGTCCCAATAATAAGCCTACTGTTCCTTTGGGAAGAGGTCCTTTTACCCATGTGGAAATGAATTGAACTCCCATCTCTGCAGTTAGTACTGCTCTGGCGGAGGCACAGATGTCCAACCCTGAGCTCCCTCTGGTTTGTCTGATGAGGGATCTGATGGACAATGTGTCCTGGGCACTACCCTGATGGGGTTGCTGGGTTTCTCCAGTGCTGCATATATTTGTGGTTTTGGGCCCCGGAGCATTGAGCCCCCTTGTCCATTTTTGGCAATGGAGCTCCATGTCTTTGTCCACAATATTGTGGATAAACACCTGGTCCTTGTTCGTTTTTTGATAATGGTGTACCCTCTATGGTGGTTTGAGAACAGCATTCATTAGCCCAAAGTCTCCCTCTACGGCATCGTGGACAAATACCTCGTATTCTACTCCTTTGATACCTAGTTTTGTTAAACCCTCCTCCTATGGGACAATTCCTTTTAAAATGTCCTGTTTCTTCACAATTGTAGCATGTTCTTGGCCTGGCATCTAAAGCCTGTTTTACTGCAGCTGCCACAATTTGCCCTTGTTCATTAATGTCTCTGGCATCTAAAGCCTGTTTTACTGCAGCTTCCACGACTTGCTCTTGTTCTTTAATGTCTCTACATAATTTAATATATGTGTTTAAATCTTCATGTTTCCATGGTCTAATGATATCATTGCACCAAAGATTCGCTTGCTCATAAGCCAGTTGTTTTAGTAATGGCATTGCTTGTTGTGTATTTCCAAAAACTCTGGTAGCTGTTTGAATAAGCCTATCTACAAATTCAGCATAAGGTTCATTAGCTCCTTGTATTACCTTAGATAATTAACCTTGTAAACCTCCATGTCCTTGTAAAGTCTTCCATGCCTTAATTGCATCTAACAATTTACTGAACACTCTTTCATTTTTTTTTAATAATTTCTGATTCCGCATTTCTACTATAATACAACCCAACAAGATGACACCAAACAAAACAGCTCCTCAGGAATAGCCATCAGAGCCCAACTGCCACCACAGGCTTCCCACAAGCCTCTCCCTCAAACACAAGTCTCCTCCTCTTGAGGCCGATTGGCTGGGTCGCATGGGCGGAGCCAAAAAAGTCCCCCAATGAGCAGTTCCGTGGTCTGAGAGGGCAGGGAACCAGCCCAATGTGCATCACCACAGAGGAGCCAATCAGCTAGATGTTGCTGGGGCCGCTGTGAGCCAATCATCCGCTGGCAGTCTGAAAGGTCGGGGAAACCGCTCATTGAGCATCTCCAATGAGCATCACCACATAGAAGCAAATCAGCTAGATGATGCTGGGGCCGCTGTGAGCCAATCATCAGCCGGCAGACGGAAGTTTGCTGGCAGCTGCAAGTTTACTGGGGCTCCTTTGGCTGTGGCTCTCAACAGATTATTCTCAGAAATATTTAACCACCTAAAATACATATTTGTTTCCTAGTACTGAAAACTAACTTCAGTGAATGGTCCTTATATATCCTAATATTTCTATAGTAACTGACCAAGTTTAACATCAATGCAGTTAGATTCCTATGGGACATGAAATGTATTTTGAAGTTCATTTTTATTCCACACTGGTACATTACTATTTCTTAAGTTTATGGACATCATAGGGTATAACCTTTCATCCACAAATTCACAAATTTATAGGCATGTGGTTCACTTTCAATCACTTCCTCTTTCAGAAAACATGTATTCCTCTATGATTCTTTAGTGGTCTTTTCAATAGACTTCTTTCTAAAAACATTATTTTCGATTCTATACTCATTTTTGAAGCAAAACTCACACACTCTTCATGATAAACCGTAACCCTAATATTACCATTAGATGTATAACTGGTTGGAATGAATGTATATATATCAATATAAGATTTCCTATATATTTTCAAATATAATTTCAATGCATTATTTAAAGTTGGAACCAGTTATATAATTAATTCACAATATGGTCTATTCATGCATCATCTCTTATTCATCAACACAGGGTACGCCTATTTTATCCGCAATACTAATTTATAAGTTTTCAAAATATTGCTCCTCATATTGGTGGAAGAAATACTCATGTAATCTGATCTAAATATATATTTTACCACAGTAATATTCTTGACACAAAATGCAAAGGTCACACTTATGATTGTACTAAAGCCTAAATTTAAAGTGAGCATGGATTACTAAAAACCTCCATGTCTAGGTTCCCTAATGCGCTCAAATGTCAATCCTATTGGTGACTAAATAATTGTTTCTTCCTAAGATTATATATTCAACCTCAACCCTGTTGAAAATGTCTAATCCTATCACTCACTTTAGACGTTGCCTGATTTCCTAATGTGTCTATTGATACATATTTACTCTCTTTCCTACATATTTTCCCCAGTTCATCATTGTGACTGACTCTTCACATGTGCTGACATTTACATTCACTCTCTAACTAAAACCCTATTGCTAAAGAACTTTTGGTCCAACTCCTAGACTCACTCTTCTTCCTAATCCTACTGACAATCTTCCTAATCCTTTGGACTATCCCTTTTGGCCTGGATGATCTCTTCTAAATTCAGTCATCTTAGGTACAGCATCCTATGCCATTGTAAATGAATTTATCTGAGACCTCGGTACAGAACATAATTCAAACTTAGTATGCCAATCAATTGCCAAATGCCCTTCTGGGCTTCAAATCTTACCTAGATTTCTGTTTTTGTACTTATATTTCAAGTCTATATTCTTATAAGTATCACAGGTTCCCAAACCATTATTCATCCAGCAGAATGATTCCTAACCAAAATCGAACACGCTATTAACCCTAACCATACAATGTTCCGTCAATCTAACTTTACAGAAGAGCAGGGACCGAGTTGGTCTTACAATACAGGAATGTAGGGGATCTTCCATCTGCGGAAAACCTCAAAGGTCCATGCAGAAATGATCCATGGAGAAGATTTAGGCAGCTATTTAGGACCTGAGAGAGCAAAAGTCATCTTCCATGGCAAACAACCTAATCAGGATGAAGGGATGTTTCTGAATCAGCCTCTCTCTTCTTAATGTAGAGAAGTCGGACCAAACCATGCCTTTGTGGAGAGCTGTTCCCAGGTGCCTGTGGTTTCTATACCATTCTAATTTGTGAATGTGTCACAGGAAATAGGGGCAGCCTCCATCTTATGAGAACCTAGGAAGCAACTGTTAGGACATATTGGTGGCCAAGTCAGTGACCTCATTCAGTTCCTGAAGGAAGTGACCTCACATACTTCCTTGGTGATGGAATTCTCTGAATTTGGGATCCAGGAAGCCAGGCACCCAGAGCCATTACCCGTCCAAGTCCCAGTGGTCTCACTTGTTTGGATTTACCAAGGATAGAATCAGTCTTTCTAGGTACCTATTCATGTGAAGGTGGCCAAATTCCAAGAAAGCTCTGAAGAGGGGCCTTTACTGACAAGACTGGAATTGGCTCACCACTGCCTCCTGACAACTTCACAGAGTTGGTGAATAACACCAGATCTGAGACAGGAAAGGCCATTTCGGAGGAACATCGTATGGCCTACCAGTCAGAGGACACTCAGAAGAGTCACAGACCTACTTGGGGGAAGGAGGTGCCTGGGTGTGTGGATGTCAGTTTGTGGTTTTGTCTCATGTTCTGAGAATAGGTAAAAAAAACGTGATTTATTTCTTTTGGAATGGACTGTTTCTAATAAGTCATTTGACATGGTGAGTGTTTCTATTTCTGTGTATCCCACTGTGTCCGTGGTTGTACACATTAGAAAAGAGAATGCATCAATGAATATGTCCTGTGTAGTAGAATGCCTCCCACCAATCAACCTGTCCAATTTATGAAAGGACTGCGGCTTGCCTTACCAATGGGAAACACCTACAACCTTCCTAAGTTCCTGTTTTCTTCCAGAATTCTGGCCACTAGCCAGAATAGGCTCATCGTTTTTTATCCATGATATGTACCACCTCCAATCACTGTGACATGACCATGTACTGAAGAGCTGAAGGGAATGGCATGGAGAGCATCTCAGAAAACTCAGATATCAGTGTGGCCAGGAAACTCTCAGTGGAGAAACCCTGCTTTGGGCCTTTTGCTTACATTTTGTTCTGTTGCCCTGAATGTCAGGAAGGTATTTGCCTCTGGCTACCCCTTTGTGAAGACTGAAAAAAACAGTTATCAAATGGAAATGAATGAGGATCACCTGTGGCTCTTGGCATAATTGCTTTGGAAAGGGAGGTGTCTGAATCAGCCACTTGGCCCTGTGTGAGGCTCCAGCATAGCACATGATGGATCTAAAGAAAGATCCCGTGTGTGCATCCAAAACCAAAATGGCAAAAAGATCAGTCATTGTGGATGAAGTCTCTAGCCTTTTTCTGTGATGTTCCTGACTCCATCAAGTGAGAATAGGGATCCTTTGGGTCAAATGAGTTCTTCAAAGCCCTGGAGAAGTGCTTGGGTTTTCTCATGACTCCAAACCACATAAAGAATCTATACCTGACATTCAGTAGGCCTCAAAATGGAGAAGCAGAGGAGTATTAATGGCAGGTCTATTTAATCCCCCCTGGTTTACAGGAATGGTGTCCAGGCCACCCTGACTTTAGGCAAATGAGGGCCAAGGGTGCTCATTTTGGTCACTGTCTTGGGCTGCGCCCCTCATGGAAACCTTCAGCCAGAGGTTATGATTAGTGTCTATATGGAGAAGATGAGGGCCTTGTGGGAGTGTTTAGGTTTTAATTTTGGTCATTTGTGTGGCGATTGGAAGAAATGACTGGGTCCAACTGGGCTTGAACTCTGGTGTGAGTTCAAGGGGACTTAGAGACTGAGTTCTGGAACTGAACTCAGAGAAGTATTGCCATGAATTGTGTTGGGATTTTAGCAGGCCACACATGAGAGTCGCCCTTATAAACTGAGATCTAGGTCCAGGTTGGCTTTCCACAGAGCACTGAGAATCTCAGCCTGGATATCACATGATTTTTTCTGAAACACTTGGCAGGCATACTTGAGCGTCAAAACACACATGGACCTCACATTGTAGACCTCAATAGTCCTGGATTTCTGTGACCTTTTGGCCACTCCTTGGGAAGACTTGCCTGTGAGAGTTTTCCAGAGGTTTCATTGAAATGAGCTTCCTCACCATTTAATGTTTCCTGAAAAAATTGAAACCAACAGTGCCTCCAACCTCATGCTTGAATAATGGCTCGATAAATACCATGAAATTTTTTAAATTCCTTTGACCAGGTTGCACAGGAGAACCTTTGGATGTACTGTTGCTGACGATGAGTGTACCAGACAGTTCCTTGATTGACTAAGTTTCATGAAAATGGTGTAGAACAGAGATGCCAGTAAGTTCAAGCCTGCTGATTAGTGGACCTAGAGCAGAGATGTGCAGTTTTGTGATAAAACTTCTGTCGTGGGGCCTTGTGGATCTGCCTTTGACTTCCAAATGGCATGTGGCTGACATGGTGCATCCAGCAGACCCTTATATGTAAAGGCATCTTTTTATAACAAGAGGTTTAAGGGAAATGTTCACAATCAGGTTATTATGGTCAAGGGGGCAAACTATGTGGGCTAGAAACCTGGTTGGTGCATTCTCCTGCTGACCCTGACCCACCACACATGACAGAACTCCCTCCAGCACTGTGTTCCAGTTGAGCTCCTTGTATTCCATGAAGCAAATACCAAATTCCCAGTGCAGCACCAAGAATCACCACGAAATGTGGAGGATGACCAAATGGTTTCACAGTCAACATGTGGATACACTTAGCTCCCCGTGGCCACAGTTTACCTACAAAGAGAGAATTCAGCACTGCTGCCTCATGTTCATTGGAAAATAAGAAACCATATCCACAAGGTCAAAGAGATGAAGACCCAGCTTTGATGGTCTCCCTAGAAAGGAAGCTAAAGCTCCTGACAACAACATATGTTTTAAGTGCCCAACCTCAGAGACAGTTTCTCAAGAAGTCTTTAGGCAGGCAGAGGTCCATGTTTGTGGAGTTTTTACCCTGTCCCTTACTTTTGGAAACTCCTCTACCACTTCCAAGGTTGTAAACTCCTGATCGTATTCCATTCCAGATATGTAGTCACGGATTTTCTAACTCTTCTCCTCTAATTGTGTCTTACTTGGGGCGAAGGTGATATCTAGGTGTTGTTCTTGATGAGAGTGGGAAGATTTTTGTTTACCACATATTTGCATACACATTGGATTCATTTTCCTATTTTCCATTCGATATACTGAATCCCTGACACTAACTCACACCCTACTCGACTCTGATTACTAATCCTAATATGATGGAGGAAAGTAACCCAAACATTATAGAAACATAAGCAGTTCAGAGGAGACATGGTGTATAGTTGGACTTGCTTTTTGCATGATAAATGGTAGGTGTTATAAATATAGTCAATTGTTAATTGAAATAGTTCTCCATTGTTTTTAATGTTAACTTATTTCTGAATTCCTGTCTCCATTTCTCTGGAGCCTATTCAGCACATGTATTTTTATATGCACATATAGAATCCTACCTGGTATCACACGTACATTTTTGTGAGGTGGCTGACTTTGCAGATACAAATTGTGAGAAGAGATCACTCCTCCTAAACGCTTTTGGATCTTAAAATTCCACCTATGGGTGAGGTTCCTAGTTGAACAACATTATACATAAATCCATGTTCACTAAAATGAATACTTTTTAATCTGTGGATGATATATATTTCATGATAAATTTTGATACGCATATATATTTATATATTGCTACTTTTTAATGTATCTGTGATATATATATATATATATATATATATATATATATATATATATATATATATATATATTATACACCCTCCGATTTTTCAAAATATGAAATATATGTGTCTTATATACACTCCATAAATTTATTCATGTCATGAATGTTGATTTATAATAAAATGTTCACAAGATTATGCTCAGATATATTCATCCACCTGAAATATATATTTGATTCCTAGTACTGAAAACTAACTTTAGTAAATGGTCCTTTCAAATCCTAATGTTTCTACAGTAACTGACCCAGTTTAACATCAATGCAAGTAGATTCCTATGGGACATGATATGTATTTGACATTCATTTTCATTCAACACTGGTACATTACTATTTTTTTCAGTTTTTGCACATCATAGGATATATATTTCATCCACAAGTTAGGAAATTTATACGTTTTTTTATACTTACAATCACTTCCTGCTTCAGAACACATGTATTCCTCTATGTTTCTTGACTCGTCTTTTCATGAGACTTCTTTCCAAACACATAATTTTTCATTTTCATAATCACTTTTGAAACTAAACTCACACACCCTTCATGATAAAACATAACCCTAATATGACCATTAGATGCATTACTCGTTGGAATGAATGATTGTATATCAATATCAGATTTCTTATATATTTTCAGATATCAATTCAATCCATGATTTAAAGTGGAAACAGCTATATTATTTATTCACAGTATTGTCAATTCATGCATTACTTCTATATTCATAGACACAGGGAACAACTCTGTGTACCCCCAACACTAATTTATACCTCTTCAAAATATTGCTCCCAGAAATGTTAGAAAAAATATGCATGTCACCTGATCTACATATACATTTTATCACTGTAATATTCTGATCACAAAATGCAAAGGTCAAACTTATGATTGTAGCACATCCTAAATGGAAAGTGATCCTGGATTATTAAAAACATCCATGTCCAGGTTGCCTAATGCTCTCCAATGTCAATCATATTTGTGACTACATATTTGTTTCTTCCTAAGATTATATATTGAAACTCAACCTGGTTGATCATGTCTAATCCTATCATTCACTTTATACATTGCCTGATTTCATAATGTGTGTATTGATATCTAATTTCCTACATATTTTATCCAGTTCATCATTGTGACTAACTCTTCACATGTGCTGAAATTTACATTCACTCTCTAACCGAAACCCTATTGCTAAGGAACTTTTGTTCCAAAACCTATACACAGTCTTCTTCCTAAACCTACCAACTATATTCCTAATCCTACCGACTATCCCTTTTTGAATGCATGTTCTCTTCTACATTTAATTATCCAAGTAAAGTTCGGGTGAGGTCGAAGGAAGAGACCACCAAGAGACTATCTCATGCAACAGCAAAGGGTTTATTGGGGGTCCAGCATGCTGATGCTCAGAGCTCACTTGAATAGAGTAGAGAGCCCTTAGAACAGCTTAAGCAGAGCTTATACACTTTCCTTGGTGACGGCAGGGAGGGAAGTTTATTGATGGGTCAGGGCGAGTGGTCAGTTTGCATGCAACCCAGTGAGGGAGCACATTCTGCAGTTAGTCAGTTGGGGACAGCATATTCTGGGAACAAGATTAGCAAACATTTCTCAAGATTTCAACAGTGTTTTGTTAAGCATACAGGAAAAAAGGAAGTGAAAAGTGCCTATTTTATTAATCTTTCATTCCCCACTTCTTCTTCTGGCTACTTTTAATCATAAAAGTGATCATTGCGGGGTGTCACATTCTATGTTTGCTAGTGGGGTATTACCATAAGTTTAACTCGTCCAATTTGAGCTTGGAGAAAAGAAATTACACGGTTGAGCAAACAGGGTTTTATAGTTAGCAATAATATGAGGATTATTATTGAAATGGCCAGGGTTGATAAATGCGTAGTTAACCAGGGGGACTGTGTGAACCAAGACTCAAACCACCCTTTTTGGGCCTCTCTCTCTCAATGACACTCTTCAAGGCATCTTTTTAATTTACTCCTAGATTTTTTTAAAACTCCAGTATGGTCGGCAAAAACACAAGATTCTCCATCAATGCAGAACAAAGGCCCCCTTCTCTCATGAAGAGGAGGTTCAACCCTCGCCTGTTCTGTAAAACAACTTCAGAGAGAGAGGTTAAAGATTCCTGCAAAGCCAAGATGGAGGTTCCTAATATCTTTAAGTTTTGGTCTATTGCTGCTTCTAATTGTGTCATTTGTTGTATCCCATGGACCAAGGCAGTGGTTCTTGTGCTCACACCTGCAGCAACTCCTATTCCTAATAGGATGGCTAAAGTGATGGATATATGTTTTCAGTGGAACCGGGTTTTATGCCTCCTTATTTGATCTTCAAATATACCTGCATTATGATAAAGCACTCTGGGAAACCTCTGCACCTTTACAAAATTAATCACATCGTCTTGACAATTTCATGAAAACATAAACAATGTTTAAGTCTATAGAATTATACTGTTATAGAGACGGACATGGCAAGGCACCTAAGACACTACCAAAAACAGGGAAACTTTCCATTTTATTTGCAACCGGATTCAGAGGGCATTACTTCTGTTATAATCAATTAATTCCCTGAAACCCACGTTTAGGTAGTTTCAGAATTTTGAACCCGACATATAAGGGAAGGGGCGCAGAAGTTCACAGCCTGCAGAAGTTCACAAAAAGCAGATTTTTTCTGTTTTTTTCCTCTGTTCTGGGCAAGTTAACTTTTCAAGGCCACCTGGGTGAAGGAGAGCTTTTTCTTCCCTTTATTTTTCCCCCTTCCAGCTGTTACCATGGAGCCCAGTTGGTAACTTCTTTATCTTAGAAATGTAGCCATCTCTGTGAAGCCCCAGCTCAATGCCAAAGGCCTTGTTCACATATTTTGTGAAAAACTAGTAAGGGGGTGTCTAACTTAGGAGTGCTGATATTTTTAGCCAGTGGCCAAGTACAACAGGGCAACAGGAAAAGAGGAAGTTTATCTACTTTGAAGTCTTTCATGGGGACTCTTTTGCTGAAAGTGCTAAAGTCAGCCATGCTGAAGACTTCTGTAGAATTTCAGTTAATGTTTTTCTGTGGGCCTGGAACAGAGGGGGGAGATGGGGAAGGTGTGGCTTTGAGCAGCTCCGTGGATCTGAGAATGAGGTAGCAGAGATGTGAAAGAATACTGGGAAAGGGGTTTGTGATTTTCCTAGCAACAAAAAGGTGAGCAGTAGAACAGGTAGAGCAGAGGGGAAGATGGGAGTTAGTATCCCTAAAATCCTGTGAGGGACTTTAAATTCTTAGTAATCTGTTTTCAGTGATGACAAAGAAACTTTAAAGGCCATTTTCACTACATCTTGGATAGGGGTCTGAGGGTTCTCCTCAGCTGGTTTGAGCTTTGGGTTAGCTGGTAAGAGGAACTGGTGGGACCCGGTGTGGGCACTGACTGGAGAAGAGAGGAGTGATTCGGTGGAGGGTTACCTCAGTACCTGCTACCTCAGAAAGGGGGAAATGGTCTGAGATCCGGCGGAGGTTTGGGTTTTTAATCTAGTAATTGGAGGGGAGAAATCATGTTGCTGAGGTGAGAGTGACAGCAGAGAGTCTGGAGCAGAAGGCTGAGTGTGAGGACCTATTGGAGAAGCATAGTTCAGGATGTGAGCGAAAGAGGGAAAAGGCCTCCACATAAGGAAATCTCCTTTCACCCTTTTGAGGACATTCAGAAGTTAAAAAGTTCATGCAGAATTTGAGGATCTAGAGACCCCTCTAGGGGCCAACAGTTTGGGTGATCTAATTGGTAATAGGGCCAATGCTGTGTACAGAATTTGATGAGGAGTTTGGGTTCCATCATGCACTGCCTGTATGATCACATCCCTAGACTTACAGAAGAAGTCGGCATTCCCCCCACACAACCGTGACTGTTTGTGGCTTTGGTAGTCCACCGGGCAAACATAGTAATCTAGGCTAGCCAACCTGCATCTGGCTCGCGTGTCCCTACATCCATAATGATTGTTTCCATTATCAATGGTGCAGAATGGATTTAATGGAAATTTAGTGGGATCCTTTTCATCAGGTATATCCCAATAGGAAAGACCTATAGCCAGCTGACAAATGTCTGGGTGGATAGATGTCCACCAAGTCCCTAAGTGGGCTGCATGCGAGATAGATCATACTTCTTTACCAGTAGGATTTGTGATCAGCCATCGCTGCTGAACGGGTTTAATAGGTTTAGGACTACTGGTGGTCAAGGAAAGAGTCTATAGCCTTAGACACAGGGTAAATACACAATTTGAAAGTTTTACCAATCTTTTCCAGTTTCCAGCCAGAGTCTGGACAGGGCGCAGGCTTGAGATGAGAGGTATATATCCAGGAAGTGATTCTGTCTTCCTTTACCGCTCTAGTGTTATAAGTAGCACCTTGTATCGTCATTTCCAGTGGGGTTTCAGGGATGACACCTGATGTCGACTTATGTAGATGAAGTCTCTTACTTGATATTGATGTAGAGTCCATTCGTCCCCAGGTTGATAGGCATTGGCCATCTGTTTTCACAGGTATCCCTGAGTTCTTTCAAGAGCTTTAATTCAGTCAAGCAATGGGGTGTGGAAGGAATCGTTAGGTCTTAGAGTTGGGGTTAGGTCCCTTACTGAAGGAGGGGCACCATGGACAATTTCATAGGGGGTGAGGTTACACGAAGAAACAGAGGGAGTATTTCTTCCATGAAATAGTGCATAAGGCAGGAGCATAGTACAATCTATTATGCAGGTTTCTAAGCTTAATTTCGTTATGGTCTCTTTAATGGTTCTATTCATTCTTTCTACCTGTCCTGAACTCGGTGGTCTATAAGCACAATATAACTTTTAATTAATCCCCAGGGTTTTGCCTAACCCCTGACTTACCTGGGCTACAAACGCCAGTCCATTATCAGACCTTATTACTTAAGGCAGGCCGTATCTTGTAAAAATATCTTTCAGGATCTTCTTGACGACCATTTGCGCTGTTTCATTTTTTTTTTTCTTTTTTCCTGGAAAAGGCTTCAATCCATCCTCAAAATATATCTACAAAGACTAGGCGATATTTAATTTCAAACCTTGCTGGCTTAATTTTAGTAAATTCCACTTCCCAGAATTGTCCTGGTCTTGTTCCTCGTAGGTGCTTTTTTGCAGGAAGCTTGGAATGGTAAGCATTATCCATGACAGACCTGACAGGCTTTTGTTACCCATTCAGTTATTTCCTTTTGCTTTGAGTCGGTTAGTAAAAAACTCTGTTCTTGATCCTTCAGGAATGAATGCAATTTCTTTGAACCAAGTTGAGTGAGTTGATGTACATTTTCTACTGACATATATAGAGCCGTGACTATAGGAGTTTTTACTGAAGGATTTAGAAATTCCACTTGTGGTCCTTCAGGGTTAAAAGTTATTTTGGCCCGGAGCTTGGTGAGCAGATCTCTGCCCATCAATGGGGCTGGGCATTCTGGGATTACTAAGAACGAGTGATGGATTTTTCCTTTCCCCTGGTCCATGGTCCTCTTAGTTGTCCAAGCCCGATATTTTCTGCCATTAGCCCCTTGAATTAGAGACCTTTTATTTGATAGAGAGACCAATGGGGCCTTAAGGGCAGAGTATATTGCCCCTGTATCCACTTCAAAGTTTGCTGGGGTCCCCTCCACTTAAAAATTTTCCCTGAGCTCTCGGAGGGGATCTGAGCCCCAGCGTTCTTAGTCATCCTCCAGAGTCAGAATGGCTGGCTAGAGTGGCTGTCTCTTTCAATGGCACTCTTTGAAGCAGTGTCCTTTTTCTTTACAGTAGGCACATTAAATTGAGGCCAGGGGTGGCCTCTAGTATGGGCCCCGATGTCCATTCCTGTCTCCATGTTTCTTATTTCTGGCCTATTTGTTGTTGTGACCAGGACCTTAGTCAATGCCTTAGTCTGTTTTTGTTTCTTTTATCCTCCCTTTGCTCCCTACTCTTCCTCAGTTTCTCTCTTATAGTATACCTTCTCGGCTACTCTGACTAAATCTCTCAAAGTCATATCTTGTAATCCATCTAAGCATTGTAACTTTCATTTAATATCCAGGGCAGCTTCCCCATAAAGGCCATCTTGACAGATGCCTTTTGATCCTCTGCCTGAGGATCGAAAGGAGTATATCTCCTATATGCCTCCATAATTCTCTCTAAAAACATAGAGGGAGATTCATCAGGCCCTTGAATAATCTCTCTTAACTTGGCAAAATTTGTTAGTCGCCTAGCGGCCACTAAGATACCCACAATTAGAGACCAGCGATAAGTGGACAGATGCTCCCTACCTTCAAAGGTGTTGGGGTCCCAGTTTCGTCGATTCAAGGAAAAGCCGGGTTGAATATGTTGGGAAGTTTTGTCGGTCACCCATCTGGTCAGAGGATATTTTCTCCAGCATCCAGGAGGATTCTCTTTTGTTTCTCTATCATGAAGAGACAACCCTAGGTGTTGTTGACAGTCATCCCAAGTAGGCTGGTGTGAAAACATCAATGACTCAACCACACCTAGGAGCCGGGTGGGGTCCTCGGTAAAAGGGGGATATTTATTTTTCCAGTTATATTGGTCTGAAGAGGAGAAAGGTTAATACTGGTAGGCTTGCATTTTTCCCCCAAGGCCGTTGTCAATCATTGGCCCCTAGGGATGAGGGGGAGCATCATTCGAGTTCCAGGTTTTTCAATCATTCACTGCTGGTGAGTACCTTTAGCTGGGCTAGCTTCCTCCAGAGGAGGAGGGGCTGTGTGTGCTGCGGGGAAATTATCTGGAGGGCGCTGGGCTGGCTTCTCTTCCTCCAATGGTGGAGAGGTTGAGTCAGCAGCAGGGGAATCACTTAGAGGGTGTTGGTCTTTGGGGGACGTGGGCAGGAGATAAGGAGGGGGACGAGAGTCCAGTAGAGTCAAATCTTGTGACTCAGGGAGAACAGAGGGTGGAGGAGGAGGAGGAGCAGAGGGTTTGAGAGATCATGGGGGAAGGAGTAGGAGCGGGGGTAGGGGCAAGGAAATGCTTCACCCATGGAGGAGATTTGCAGAGGTCCTGCCAAGTTAAGATATATGGCTGTTGATCCGGATGGATATGTGGCCCTGGCTGAAAGACAATATCCTCAGACTTTTTAAATTAGTGGGAAGTAGAAAGATCCTTCTAGGGGCCATGCGAATCCAAAGGTGGGCCATTCTGAGGCACAGAGAGTCTGCCAGGTCCAGAATTTTACTGAAAAAGAAAGATTCTGAGCCCTTAAGGGTACTTTGGTCCAGTGATCAAGGGTCAGGGACAGAGGCATTGAAGTGCTCTGTCCCATAATGAAAGATACACAAACAGTAAAAGCGATGACACACGACACAGACACGACAAGAAAATAAAGACAGACAATGGAACTTCCAACACTGAGACCAGGAATAAGTATCTGGCCAAACCCGATGGGCTGGCGATACCGAATCTGAAACAAAATATCACTGAGTTGAGGAGACTATTGCTCCTCGATTTCCCGAGTACTCTGGTGCATCCCCCAGGGATGTGGCCTGTGGCTCTGTGACACGTATGTCAGCCACCATCGGAGAGAGGTCACACTCTTCATTGACAGCCATTTTGCGAAGCCCTAACCTGAAACCTGAAACCAGAAAGAGGCACCATACATACCCCAAGAGGAGCCTGTTGGGGTCTCTCGTTCGCCGCTGCCGGATCTCACTGGAACCTCCATATGTAAAGGTCAGACGAGCATCGGGTGAAGAGACCACCAAAAGACTGTCTCATGCAAAAGCAAAGGTTTTATTGGGGGTCCTGCATGCTGGGGCTCAGAGCTCACTTGAATAGAGCAGAGAGCCCTGAGAACAGCTTAAGCAGAGCTTATATACTTTGCTTGGAGAGGGCAGAGAGGGAACTTTATTGTTTGGTCTGGGCGAGTGAGCAGTTTGCGTGCAACCGGGTGAATGAGTACATTCTGCAGGTTGGCAGTTGGGGACAGCACATTCTGGGAACAAGATTAGCAAACAGTTCTCAAGATTTCAAAAGTGTTTTGTTAAGCATACAGAAAAACGGGAAGTGACATTTACCTATTTTACTAAATTTTCATTACCGAATATACTTTGCCAGATTTCCTAATGTCTCTATTGAAATCTGCTTTCCTACATATTTTCCCCATTTCATCATTGTGACTGACTGTTCACATTTGCTGACATTTACATTCACTCTATACCCGAAACCCCATAGCTAAAGAACTTTTGGTGCAAATCCTATACTCACTCTCCGTTCTAAACTTACCGACTATCGTCCTAATCCTACCGACTATTCTTTTTTTTAATTTTTTTTTTCTTAAAGAAAGAGTTAGAGAGAGAGGGAGAGAGAGAGAGAATTTTTTAACATTTATTTTTTTTAGTACTTGGCAGACACAACATCTTTGTTTGTACGTGGTGCTGAGGATCGAACTCGGGCCGCACGCATGCCAGGTGAGCGCGCTACCACTTGAGCCACATCCCCAGCCCCCCGACTATCCCTTTATGACTGGAAGTTCTCTTTGACAATAAATAATCCAAAGTACAAGGTCCTATGCATTTGTATATTGATTTATCTGAGACATCTGTGCAGAAAATACATCAATGCTAAATATTGCAATCAAGGGCCCAACACCCTTCTGGGCTTCAAATATTACCTTTATTTCTGTTTTAGTGCTTATATTTCACCTATATATTCTTGAAAATATCGAAGGTTCGCCATACCATTATTCATCCAGCAGAATGATTCCTAACCCCAATCGAAACTGTTATTAACCCTAACCATACACTCTTCCCTCAATCTAACTTTACAGAAGAGCAGGGACAGAGTTGGTCTTACAATACAGGAATTTACGGTTTCTTCCAACTGCTGAGAAACTCAAAGGTCCACGCAAAAATGATCCCTGGAGAAGTTGTAGGCACATATGTACGAACTGAGAGAGCAAAAGTCATCTTCCATTGAAAACAACCTGGTCAGGATGAAGGGATGTGTCTGAATCAGCCTCTCTCTTCTTAATATGGAGGAGAAGGACCAAACTAGGCCAGTGTGGAGAGCACTTCCTGGGTGCCTATGGTTGATATACCATTCTAACTTGTGAAAGTGTCACAGGATGTAGGGGCAGCCTCCATTTTATGGGACACTTTGAAGCAACTGTTAGGACAAAGTGGTTGCCAAGGCAGTGACCTCATTCAGATCTTAAAGGAAGTGACCTCACCTAACATCCTTTGTGATGGAACTCTCTGAACTTGGGATCCAGGAAGCCAGGCACCCAAATTCAGTCTCAGTCCCAGTCCCAGTCGCAGTGGTTTCAATTGTTCAGATTTACCAAGGACAGAGTCAGTCTTTGTTGGTACCTACGGAGGTGAGGATGCCCAAATGCCAGGAAAGCTCTGAAGAGTGGCCTTTCCTGAGAAAGCAGTTAGTGGATCACCGCTGGCTCCTGAGAACTTCACAGTGTTGACCAAGGAGACCAGATCTGAGACAGGACAGGCCATTTCGGGGTAACATAGTATGGCCCACCAATCAGAGGACACTATGGATAGTCACAGACTGACTTGGGGGAAGAAGGTGTCTTTGTGGATGTGGGTGTTGGTTTGTGGTTTTGTCTCATGTTCTGAGAATAGGTAATAAAGGCGGTTTTTTGGTTTGAAGTGAATTGTTTCTAATAAGTCTTTTGAAAAGGCGAGTGTTTCTAAGTCTGTGTATCCCACTGTGTCCGTGGTTCTAGACATTAGAAAAGAGAATGCATCAATGGATGTCTCCTGTCTAGTAGAAATCTTCCCAACATTCATCCTGCCAATTTATGAATGGACTGCAGCTTGCCTTATGAATGGGCAACACCTACTATCTTCCTAAGATTATATTTTGTTCCTGAATCCACTCCACTCTCCAGAATAGGCTCATGGTTATGTGTCCAATACATATACCACCTCCAAGCTCTGTGACATGGCCATGTACTGGATAGCTAAAGGGAATGGCGAGCATCTCAGAAAACTCAGATATCAGTGTGACCAGCAAAGTCTCAGTGGAGAAATCCTGCTTTGGGCCATTTGCTTACCAATTGTTCTGTTGCCCTGAATTTCAGGAAGCTTTTTGCCTCAGACCACCCCTTTGTGAAGCCTGAAGAAATTAGTTGTCAAATGCAAATGAATGGGCATCACCTGTGGCTCTTTGCTTGATTGCTTTGGAAAGGGATGTGTCTGAATCAGCCTCATGACCCTATGTGAGGCTGTGGCTTAGATTCTTAGCACCTGATGGATCTAAAGAAAGATACCATGTGTGCATCCAAAACCAAAATGGCCAAATGAGCAGTCATTGTGGATTAAGTCTTTTGCTTTCCTCTGTTAGGTTCCTGAAATCCATCAAGAGAGAATAGGGATAATTTGGGTCAAATGAGTTCTTCAAACCCTGCAGAGACTAGACCAGAGGTGCTTGGCTTTTCTCATGACTCCAAATCACATAAAGAATCTATACCTGAAAGTAAGTAGGCCCCAAATTGGAGATGCAGAGCATTATTAAGTGCAGGCCTGTTTAATCACTCTTGGTTCTCAGGAAGGGTGTCCAGGCCACCCTGACTTTAGGCAAATGAGGGGCAAGGGAACTTATTTGGATACTTTCTTTGTCTGCACCCCTCATGGAAATTTCCAGCCAGAGGTTATGATAAGTGTCTATATGGAGGATGTTGAGGGCCATGTGGGAGTGTTTTGGTTTTAATTCTGGTCATTTGTGTGGCGGTTGAAAGAGATGACTTAGTTCACCTGGGCTTGAACTCTGGTGTTATTCCCCTTAGAGACTGAATTCTGGAACTGTCCTCAGAGAAGTATTGCCATGAATTGTGTTGGGATTTTAGGAGGCAACACATGAGAGTCACCCTGAAATCTGAGATCTAGGCCAAGGTGGCTTCCACAGAGCACTGGGAATCTCAGCCAGGATTTCACGTGATTTTATTCTGAAAGTCTTGGCAGCCATAATTGAGAGTCAAAACACACATGGACCTCACATTTTAGACCTCGATGGGCCTGGATTCATGTGAAATATTGGCCACTCTTTGGGAAGCCTTGCCTGTGAGAGTTCTCCAGAGATTTCTTTGAAATGAGCTTCCTCACCATTTAATGTTTCCTAAATAAATTGAAACCCACAGTGCCTCCAACTTCATCTTTGAAAAATAGCTATGTACATACCATGGATTTTTTGAAATTTCCATGACCAGGTGGCAATGGAGAAACTTTGGATGACTTGTTGCTGATCATGAGTGTACCAGACTGTGCTTGGATTTACTTGGTTTCATGAAAACAGTGTAGAAAAGAGATCCCTGTAAGTTGGAGACTGCTGAGTAGTGGGCCTAGAGCAGTGGTGTGCAGGAATGTGATAAAACATCTGTGGTGGTACCATGTGGATCTGCCCTTGGATTCCAAATGACTTGAGACTGACATGGTGATGTCAGCAGACCCTTATATATAAAAGCATCTTGTTATATGGAGAGGTTTCAGGGCAATGTTCAGAATCAGATTGCTATGGACAAGCGGGCAAGCTATGTGGGGTAGAAGCCTGGTTGGTGCATTTTCCTGCAGACCTTGACCCACCACACGTGACAGAACTCCCTCCATAACTGGTACCTATTGAACTCCTTGTATTTCCTGAAGCAAATACCAAATTCACCATGCAGAAGCAAGAAACACCTCGAAAAGTGGAAGATGATCAAATGGCTTCACAGTCCACATGGGGAGACACTTAGACCCCAGTGGCCACAGTTTACCTACAAAGAGAGAATTCAGCACTGCTTCCTCATGTTCATTGGAAAAAAAAAAAAAAAAAAAACATATCCTCCAGGTCACAGAGATCAGACCCAGCTTTGTTGGTCTCACTAGAAAGGATGCTAAAATTCCTGACAACAACATATATTTCAAGTGCCCAACCTCAGAGGCAGTTTCTCAAGAGTCTTTAGGCCCAATGAGCTCCATGTTTTTGAAGTGTTTACCCTGTCCCTTACTTTTGGAAACTCCTCTACCACATCCAATATTGTGAACTCCTGAATATTTTCCATTTCAGATATGTATTCACAGATTTCCTAACTCTTCTTCTCTAATCGTGTCTTATTTGGGGCAAAGGTAATGTAAAGGCAATGTTCTGGATGAGAGTGGGAATATTTTTGTGTAGCACATATTTGCATACACATTGGATTCATTTTCCTATTTTCCATTCGAATTACTGAATTCCTGACACTAACCCATACCCTAATAGACTCTGACTACTAATCCTAAAATGATGGACAAAAATAACCAAACAGAATGGAAATGAAAGCAGTTCAGAGAAGGCATGGTGTATAGTTGGACTTTCCTTTTGCATGATAAAGTGTAGGTGTTATAAATCTAGTCAATTTTTAATTGAAATAGATCTCCATGTGTTTTTAAAGTTAACAAATATGTGAATTCCTGTCTCCCTTTCTCTGTAGCCTGTTCAGCACATGTATTTTTATATGCAAATATAGAAACATAACTGGTATCACACGTACATCCTTGTGAGTTTGGCTGTCTTGGGAGATACAAATCATGGGAAGAGATCACTCCTCCTAAACGCTGTTGGAACTTAAAATTCAACCTATGGGTGAACTTCCTAGTTGAACAATATTATACATAAATCCATGTTCAGTAAAATGATTATTTTTGGATCTGTGGATGATATATGTTTCATAGTGAATTTCGATTGGCATGCATATTGATACATTTTAGTGTCTGTGTGTGTGTGTGTGTGTGTGTGTGTGTGTGTGTGTATATATATATATATATATATATATATATATATACATAAATGCACACACACACATATCTATATATATATACACTCTCAAGATTTTTCAAAATATGAAATATATGTTTCTTATTATACACTCCCTAAATTCATTCGTGTTCATATATGTAAATTTATAGTCAACATTTCACAAGATTATTCTGATAAAAATTCATCCACTTGAAATACGTATTTGTTTCCTACTACTGAAAACTAACTTCAGTGAATAGTGCATACAAATCATAATATTTCTACAGTAACTGACCCAGTTTAGCATCAATGCAAGTAGATTCCTATGGGATATGATGTGTATTTTGACGTTCATTTTCATTCAACACTGGTGCATTACTATTTTTTCAGTTTTTGCACATCATAGGATATATATTTCATCCACAAGTTAGGAAATTTATAGGCTTTTTTTATACTTACCATCAAATCCTGCTTCAGAACATATGAATTCCTCTATATTTCTTGACTCATCTTTTTATGAGATTTCTTTCCAAACACATTATTTTCCATTTCCATAATAACTTTTGAAGCTAAACTCACACACCCTTCATGATAAAACATAACCCTAATATTACCATTAGATGTATAACTCGTTGGAATGAATGATTGTATATCAATATAAGATTTCTTACGTATTTTCAGATATCAATTCAATCCATGATTTAAAGTGGAAACAGTATATTATTTATTCACAGTATTGTCAATTCATGCATTTCTTCTACATTCATAGACACAGGGTACAACTCTGTGTACCCCCAATACTAAGTTATATCTCTTCAAAATATTGCTCCAAGAAATGTTAGAAGAAATACTCATGTCACCTGATCTACATATACATTTTATCACAGTAATATTCTGATCACAAAATGCAAAGGTCACACTTCTGATTGTAGCAAATCCTAGATGGAAAGTGATCCTGGATTACTAAAAACATCCATGTCCAGGTTGCCTAATGCTCTCCAATGTCAATCATATTGGTGACTACATATTTGTTTCTTCCTAAGATTATATATTGAAACTCAACCTTATTGATAATGTCTAATCCTATCATTCACTTTATACTTTGCCTGGTTTCATAATGTGTGTATTGATATCTGATTTCCTACATAATTTTCCCAGTTCATCATTGTGACTGACTCTCCACATGTGCTGAAATTTACATTCACTCTCTAACCGAAACCCTAGGGCTATTGAACTTTTGGTCCAAATCCTATACTCACTCTTCTTCCGAAACAGACCGACTATCTTCCTAATCCTAACAACTATCCCTTTTTGACTGGATGAACTCTTCTACATTCAATCATCCAGGGTACAAGGTGATATGCCATTGTATATTGATTTATCTGAGACATCTGTGCGAACGAAATTCAATGCTAAGTATTCCAATCAAGGACCCAATGCCCTTCTGGGCTTAAAATCTTACCTAGATTTCTGTTTTCATACTTATATTTCACATCTATATTCTTATAAATATCCCAGGTTCCCAATACCATTATTCATCCAGCAGAATGATTCCTAACTCAAATTGAACATGTTATTAACCCTAATCATACATTGTTCCCTCAATCTAACCTTATAGAAGAACAGGGACAGAGTTGGTCTTAATATAGAGGAATATAGGGGATCTTCCACCCGCTGAGAACCTCAAAGGTCCATGCAGAAATTATCCCTGGGGAAGATGAAGGCAGCTATAAAGGACCTGAGAGGGCAAAAGTCATCTTGTAAGGCAAACAACCTGGTTAGGATGAAGGGATGTGTGTGAATCAGCCTCTCTCTTCTTAATGTAGAGAAGATGGACCAAACCAGTTCTGTGTGAGAGCTGTTCCTGGGTGCTTATGGTTGATATACCATTCTAAGTTGTGAAAGTGTCACAGAAAGTAGGGGCAGCCTCCATCTCATGGGACCCTTAGAAGGAACTGTTAGGACAAAGTGGTTGCCAAACCAGTGACCTCATTCAGTTCCGAACGGAAGTGACCTATCTCACTTCCTTGGTCTTGGAACACTCTGAACTTGGAATCCCGGAAGCCAGGCACACAGAACCAGTCCCAGACCCAGTCCCACTGGGCTCACTTGTTTGGTTTTACCAAGGACAGAATCAGTCTTTCTTGGTACCTACTGATTTGAGAATGGCCAAATGCCAGGAGAGTTTTGGAGAGTGGCCTTCCCTGAGAAAGAAGGTAGTGGATCAAAGCTGGCTCCTGACAACTTCAAAGAGTTGGCCAAAAATTCCAGCTCTGAGACAGTACAGGGCATTTTGGGGGAACATAGTATGGTACAACAGTCAGAGGAAATTCCGGAGAGTCAAAGACCTACTTGGGGGAAGAAAGTCCTATGTTGTTGTGGGTGTGAGTTTGTTGTTTTGTCTCATGTTCTGAAAATTGGTAGGAAAGGCAGTTTGTTTGATTTGAAGTGGACTGTTTCTAGTAAGTTGTTTGACAAGGCAAGTGTTTCTATGTCTATGTATCCCACTGTGTTTGTAGTTGTAGACATTAGAAAACATAATGCATCAATGAATGTGTCCTGTCTAGTATAATGCTTCCCAAAATTCATACTGCCCGATTCATGATTGGACTGCAGCTTTCCTTATGGATGGGTAGCAATGACTAACTTCCTAATTTCCTGTTTTATGCCTGAATTCTGGCCACTCTCCGGAATAGGCTCATGGTTTTCTGTCCAAGATATGTACCACCTCCAAGCTCTGTGACATGGCCATGTACTGGAGAGCTGAAGGAAATGGGAGCATCTCAGGAAACTCAGATATCAGTGTGAACAGTAAAGTCTATGTGGAGAAACCCTGCTTTGGGAATTTTGCTTACCTATGGTTCTGGTGCTGTGAATATCTAGAAGGTCTTTGCCTTAGGCCACCCCTTTGTGAATCCTGAAGAAAAGAGTTTTCAAATGGAAATGAATAGGCATCACCTGTGGCTCTTTGTTTTATTGCTTTGTAAAGAGATGTGTCTTAATCAGCATATTTTCCCAGTGTGATTATTTGGAGAAGTAGATCAGTATTAATGGCAGGCCTATTTGATCATTCCTGGTTAACAGGAAGGGTTTCCAGGCCACCCTGACTTTAGGCAAATTAGAGGCAAGGGACATTATTTTGGGCACTGTCTTGGTATGCACCCCTCATGGAAACCTCAACCCAGGGGTTATGATGAGTGTCTATATAAAAGAAGATGAGGGCCATGTGGGAGTGTTTTGGTATTAATTGTGGTCAGTTGTGTGGCAGTAGGAAGAGATTCCTGGGTCAACCTGGGCTTGAACTATGGTGTGATTCCCCTTAGAGACTGAGTTTTGGAACTGAACTCAGAGAAGTATTACCATGAATTCTGTTGGGATATTAGAAGGCCACACATGAGAATTGCCCTTGGAGACTGAGATTTAGGCCCAGCATGGCTTTCCACAGAGCACTGGGAATCTCAGCTAGGATATCACATGATTTTATTCTGAAAAACTTGGCAGCCATACTTGAGAGTCAAATCACACATGGAACTCACATTGTAGACCTCAATGGGCCAGGCTTCATTTGACCTTTTGGCCACTCTTTGGGAAGACTTGCCTGTGAGAGTTCTCCTGAGCTTTCATTGAAATGAGCTTCCTCACCATTTAATGGTTCCTGAATGAATTGAAATCCACAGTGACACCAACTTCATCCTTGAAAAATGGCTAGATAAATACCATGGAATATTTGAAATTCCCAAGAGCAGGTGGCACTGGAGAATCTTTGGATGTTCTGTTGCTGATCATGAGTGTACCAGACAGTGCCTTGATTTACTGGGTTTCATGAAAATGGTGTAGAACAAAGGTGCCAGTACGTTGGAACCTGCTTAGTAGTGGGCCTAGAGCAGTGGTTTGCAGGTGTATGATAAAACATCTGTGATGGGGCCACATGGATCTGCCATTGGCTTCCAAATGCTTTTTGACTGACATGGTGCAGCCAGCAGACCCTTATATGTTAAGGCATCTTGTTACATTGAGAGGTTTTAGGGCAATGTTCAGAATTGGGTTGCTGCAGACAAGGAGGCAAGCTTTGTTGAATAGAAGCCTGGTTGGGGCGTTCTCCTGCACACCCTGACCCACCACACGTGAGAGTACTCCCTCCAGCACTGTGTCCCCATTGAACTCATGGTATTTACTGATGCCAATACCAAACTCCCAGTGCAGCAGTAAGAATCACCAGGAAAAGTGGAGGATGACCAAATGGCTTCTCAGTCCAAACGAGGAGACACTTAGCTCCCAGTGGCCACAGTTTACCTACAATGAGGGAATTCAGAGCTGCTGCCTCATGTTCACTAGAAAATAAGAAACCATGTCCTTCAGGTCACATATATGCACATCCAGCTTTGATTGTCTCACTACAAAGGAAGCTGAAGCTCCTGACAACAACATATATTACAAGGTCCCAACTTCAAAGGCAGTTTCTCAAAGAGTCATTAGGCCAGCAGAACTCCATATTTGTGGAGTATTTACCCTATCCCATACTTTTGGAAATTTCTCTACCGCCTCCAAGGCTGTGAACTCCTGAGCATTTTCATTTCCACATACGTATTCACAGATTTTCTAACTCTTCTCCACTAATTGTGTCTTAATTGGGGCGAAGGTTATGTCAAGGCATTGTTCTGGATGAGAGTGGGATGATTTTTGTGTAGCACATATTTGCATACACATTAGATTCATTTTCATATTTTCCATTTGAAATACTGAATCCCTGACATTAACCCATAACCTACTAGACTCTGACTACTAATCCTAATATGATGGAGAACAAGAAACCTAACAGAATAGAAATACAGGCCGTTCATAGGAGGCATGGTGTATACTTGGACTTCCCTTCTGCTTTATCAAGGGTATGTGTTATAAATCTAGTAAACTTTTCATTGTAATAGTTCTCCATGAGTTTTTAAAGTTAACACATATGTAAATTTCTGTCTCCCATTCTCTGTAGCCTATTCATCACATGTATTTTTTATGCATATTTAGAATCCTACCTGGTATCACAAGTACATTTTTGTAAGCTCGCTGATTTTGAAAGATACATATTGTGATAAGATATCACTCCCCCTAAATAATGATAGAACTGAAAATTAAACCTATTGGTGAATTTCCTAGATGAACAACATTATATATAAATCGATGTTCAGTAAAATGAATATTTTTGGATATGTGGATGATATGTATTACACGGTGAATTTCAATTAGCATTTATATTGCTACATTATAATGTCTGTGTGTGTCTATCTATCTATCTATCTATATCTATCTATATCTATATCTATATCTATATCTATATCTATATATATCTATATCTATATATCTATATATCTATATATCTATATATCAATATATATATATATAGATATATATATATACTGTCCAGATTTTTCAAAATATGAAATATATATGTCTTATTATACACTCCCTAAATTCACTCATGTTTCTATATGTGGTTTATAATCAACTTTTCACAAGATAATTCTCAGAAATATTCATCCGCCTGAAATACATATTTATTTCCTAGTACTGAAAACTAACTTCAGTGAATGGAGCTTACAAATCCTAATATTTCTACAGTAACTGAATCAGTTTAACATCAATGCAAGTAGAATCCTACGGGACATGATGTGTATTTTGAAGTTTATTTTTATTCAATATTGGTACATTATTATTTTTTCAGTTTATGGACATCATAGGATATATCATTTCATCCACAAGTTCAAAAATTTATAGGCATTTGTTTCACTTTCAATCACTTCCTGCTTCAGAACACATGTATTCCTCTAAGTTTCTTGACTGGTCTTTTCATGAGATTTTATACCAAACACATTAATTTTGATTTTCATAATCACTTTTGAAGCAAAACTCACATACCATTCATATTAATTATCACTCTGATATTACCATTAGATGTATAACTGGTTTGAATGAATGATTGTATGTCAATATAAGATTTCTTATATCTTTTCAGATATCAATTCTATCCATTATTTAAAGTGGAACCAGTTATATTATTTATTCACACTATGGTCTATTCATGCATTATCTCTATATTCATAGACACAGTGTACACCTCTTTGTACCCCCAATACTAATTTATACGTCTTCAAAATATTGCTCCCTGAAATGGTGGATGTGGACTCATGTCACCTGATTTTTATATACATTTAATCACAGAAATATTCTGGACACAAAATGCAAAGGTCACACTTATGATTGTATGAAAGCCCAAATGGAAAGAAAACATGGATTACTAAAAACATCCATGTCCAGGTTCCCTAATGCTCTCAAATGTCAATCCTATTGGTGACTACATATGTGTTTCTTCTTAAAATTATATATTCAAACTCAACCCAATTGAAAATGTCTAATCCTATCCCTCACTTTATACTTTGCCTGATTTCATTATGTCTCTATTGCTATCTGCTTTCCTACATATATTCCCCAGTTCATCATTGTGACTGACTCTTCACATGTGCTGACATTTACATTCACACCCTAATAAATAACCTATTGCTAAAGAACTTTTGTTCCAAATCCTATACTCACTCTTCTTCCTAAACATACTAACTATCTTCTTAATCCTACCGAGTATCCCTTTTTGACTGGATGTTCTCTTCTACATTCAATCATTCAAGGTACAAGGTCTTATGCTATTGTATATTGATTTATCTGAGACATCGGTGCAGAATGTAATTCAACGCTAAGTATCACAATTAAGGGCCCAATGCCCTTCTGGGCTTCAAATCTTACTTAGATTTCTTTTTTCATACATATATTTCATCTCTATATTCTTAAAATAATCACAAGTTTCCAATACCATTATTCATGCAGCAGAATAATTCCTAACCCAAATGGAACATGTTATTAACACTAACCATACACTGTTTGTGTTAATAACATGTTTACAGAAGAGCAGGGACAGTGTTGATCTTACAATACAGGAATGTAGTGGATCTTCCATCTGCTGAGAACCTCAAAGCTCCATGCAGAAATGATCACTGGAGAAGATGTAGGCAGGTATGAAGGACCTGAGAGAGCAAAAGTTATCTTCCATTGCAAACAACCTGGTCAGGATGAAGGGATGTTTCTGAATCAGCCTCTCTCATCTTAATGTAGAGAAGATGGACAAACCAAGACTCTGTGGAGAGCTGTTCCTGGTTCCCTATGGTTGATATACCATTCTAACTTGTGAAAGTGTCACAGGAAGTAGGAGCAGCCTCCATCTCATGGGACCGTTGGAAGAAACTCTTAGGACAAAGTGGTTGCCGAGGCAGTGATCTCATTCAGTTCCTGAAGGAAATGACCTCAAAGCACTTCCTTATTGATGGAACTCTCTGAACATGGGATCCAGGACGCCAGGCACCCAGATCCAGTCCCAGTCCCAGTCCCAGTGGTCTCACTTGTTTGGATTTACCAAGGACAGAATCAGTCTTTCTTGGTACCTACTAAGGTGAGGAAGCCAAATGACTGGAAAGCTTGGAAGAGGGGTTTTTCCTGGAAAAGCAGGTAGTGGCTCACTCCTGGCTCCTGACAACTTCACAGAGTTGGCCAAGGAGACCAGATCTGAGACAGGACAGGACATTTCGGGGGAACATAGTATGGCCCACCAGTCAGAGGATACTCCGGATAGTCTCATACCTATTTGGGGGAAGAAGGTGTCATTGTCGGTGTGGGTGTGGGTTTGTGGTTTTGTCTCATGTTCTGAGAATAGGAAGAAAAGTCAGTTTGTTTGGTTTGGAGTGAACTGTTTTTAGTAAGTCATTTAACAAGGCAAGTGTTTCTGGGTCTGTGTATCACACTGTGTCCGTGGTTGTAGACATTAGAAAAGAGAATGCATCAATGGATATGTCCTGTCTAGTAGAAAGCTTCCCAGCATTCATCCTGCCCATTTTATGAATGGACTGTGAATTGCCTTATTAATGGGCAATACCTGCTACCTTCTTAAGTTGCTGTTTTCCTCCAGAATTCTGGACACTCTCCAGAATAGGCTCATGGTTTTGTGTCTAAGTTATGTACCACACCCAAGCTCTGTGACAAGGCAATGTTCTGGATAGCTGAAGGAAATGACGAGCATCTGAGAAAACTCAGATATCAGTTGACCAGGAAAGTCTCAGTGGAGAAACCCTGCTTTGGGCCATTTGCTTACCTATTGTTCTGTTGCCCTGAGAGTCAGAAAGTCTTTGTCTCACACCACCCCTTTGTGAATCCTGAAGACAATAGTTTTCAAATGGAAATAAATAGGCTTCACCTTTGGCTCTTTACTTAATTGATTTGGAAAGAGTTGTGTCTGAATCAGCCTCTTGGCCCAGTGTGATTCTTTGACTTAGATTCTCAGCACCTGATGGATCTAAAGAAAGATCCCATGTGTGCATCCAAATCAAAAATGGCAAAAAGAGCTGTAATTGTGGATGAAGTCTTCTGCCTTCCTCTGTAAGGTTCCTGAATTCCATCAAGTGAGAATAGGGATCATTTGGGTCAGATGAGTTCGTCAAAGCCCTTCTGAGGCTATCCCGTAGGTGCTTAGGTTTTCTCATCACTCCAATTCACATAAAGTATCTTTAAGTGACACTCAATAGGCCTCAAATGGGAAAAGTGGAGCAGTATGACAGGCAGGCCTTTTTGATCACTCCTGGTACAAAGGAAGGGTGTCCAGGCCACCCTGAATTTAGGCAAATGAGGAGCAACGGAGCTTATTTTGGACACTGTCTTGGGCTGCGTCCCTCATGGACACCTCCAGCCAGAGGTTATGATGAGTGTCAATATGGAAGAAGATGAGGACCATGTGGGAGAATTTCGGTTTTATTGTGGTCATTTGTGTGGCAGTTGGAAGAGATGACTGGGTCCACCTGGGCTTGAACTCTGGTGTGATTCCCCTTAGAGACTGAGTTCTGGAACTCACCTCAGAGAAGTATTGCTATGAATTGTGTTGGGATTTGAGGAAGCCACGCATGAGAGTCATCCTTGGAAACTGAGATGAAGGCCCAGGGTAGCTTTCCACAGGGCACTCTGATCTCAACCAGGATATCACATGATTTTATTCTGAAAGACTTGGAAGCCATTGTTGAGAGTCAAAACAGACAATGACATCACATTTTAGACCTCAATGGCCCTGGCTTCATGTGACCTTTTGGCCACTCTTTGGGAAGCCTTGCCTGTGAGAATTCTCCAGAACTTACATTGAAATGAGTTTCCTCAACATTTAATGGTTCCTGAATGAATTGAAACCCACAGTGCATCCAACTTCATCCGTGAAAAATGGCTAGATAAATACCATGAAAATTTTCAATTTCCCATGACCAGGTGGCACTGGAGAACCATTGGATATTCTGTTGCTGATCATGAGTGTACCAGACAGTGCCTTGATTGATTGGGTTTCATGAAAATAATTTGGAGCCTGCTGAGTAGTTGTCCTAGAGTAGTGGTTGGCAGGTGTGTGAAAAAACATCTGTGGTGGGGCCATGTGGATCTGCCATTGGCTTCCAAATGGCTTGTGACTGACATGGTGCAATCAGCAGACCCTCCTATGCAAAGGCATCTTGTTATATGGTGACGTTTCACGGCAATGTTTACAATCAGGTTGCTATGTTTAAGGGGGCAAGTTATGTGGGATAGAAGCCTGGTTGGTGCATTCTCCTGCATACCCTAACGCACCACGCCTGAGAGAACTCGCTCCAGCACTGTGTCCCAGTTGAACTCCTTGGATTCCATGAAGCAATTACTAAACACCCAATGCAACAGCAATAAACACATATAGAATCCTACCTGGTACCACACCTACATTCTTGTGAGGTGAACGACTTGGCAGATACAAATTGTGAGAGAAGATCACTCCTCCTAAACGCTGTTGGAACTGAAAATATAACCAATGGGTGAGCTTCCTAGTTTTACAACATTATATATAAATCCATGTTCAGTAAAATGAATATTTTTAGATCTGTGAATGATATATATTTCATTATGAATTTCGAATAGCATATATATTGCTAGTTTTTAATGTGTGTGTGTGTATGTATATATATGTGTGTTTGTATGTATATATGTGTGTGTGTGTGTGTGTGTGTGTGTATATATATATATATATATATATATATATATATATACATACACACATTCTCCAGATTTTTTAAAATATGAAATATTTGTATCTTAATATACACTCCCTTAATTCATTCATATTCATGTATGTGGATTTATGATCATCTTTTCTAAATATTATTCTCAGAAATATTCATCCACCTGAAATACTTTTTTGTTTTTAGTACTGAAAACTAACTTCAGTGAATGTTGCATACAAATCCTAATATATCTAGAGTAACTGACCCAGTTTAACCTCAATGCAAGAAGATTCATATGGAACATGATGTGTATTTTGATGTTCATTTTAATTCAACACTGGTACATTACTATTTCTTCAGTTTATGCACATCATAGGATATATATTTCATCAAAAAGATCACAAAATTATAGGCATTTTTTCACTTTCAATCACTTCCTACTTTAGAACACATGTATTCTTCCATATTTCTTGACTGGTCTTCTCAAGATTCTTTTTTACAAACACATTATTTTCGATTTTTATAATCACATTGAAGCAAAACTCACACACCCTTCATGATAAACCATAACCCTAATATTAACATTGATGTATAACTTGTTGGAATGAATGATTGTATATCAATATACGATTTTTTATATTTTCAGATATCAATTCAATCCACCATTTAAAGTGGAAGCAGTTATATTACTTATTCACAGTTGGTCTATTCATGCATTATCTCTATATTCATAGACACCGGGTACACCTGTTTGTACCCCAAATACTAATTTATAAGTCTTCAAAATATTGCTCCCAAAAATGGTGGAAGAAATACTTATGTCACCCGATCTATATATACATGTTATCACAGTAATATTCTGGACACAAAATTCAAAGGTCAAACTTATATTTGTACCAAAGCCTAAATGGAAAGTGAACATGGATTACTAAAAACATCAATGTCCAATTTGCCTATTGCTCTCAAATATCAATCCTATTGATGACTACATATTCGTTTCTTCCTAAGATTATATATTCAAACTCAACCCTGTTGAAAATGTCTAATTCTATCACTGACTTTATACTTTTCCTGATTTTGTAATGTCTGTATTGATATCTGCATTCCAACATATTTTCTCCAATTCATCATTGTGACTGACTCTTCACTTGTGTTGACATTTACATTCACTCTGTAACTGAAACCCTATTGCTAAAGAACTTTTGTTCCAAATTTTATACTCACTCTTCTTCCTAAACCTACCGACTATCTTCCTAATTTTACCTACTATCACTTTTGAATGGATGTTCTCATCTACATTCAATCATCCAAGTAAATGTAGGGCGAGTGTCAGAGGATGAGACCACCAAGAGACTATCTCATGCAACAGAAAGGGTTTATTTGGGGTCCAGAATGCTGGGGCTTAGAGCTCACTTGAATAGAGCAGAGAGCCCTGAGAACATCTTAAGCAGAACTTATATAATTTTCTTGGAGAGGGCAGGGAGGGAAGTTTATTGATGGGTCAGGGGGAGTTAGCGGTTTGTGTGTAAACGCGTGAGGGAGTACATTCTGCAGTTTGGCAGTTGGGGACAGCACATTCTGGGAACAAGATTAGGAAACATTTCTCAACATTTCAACAGTGTTTTGTTAAGCATACAGAAAAACAGGAAGTGACAAGTACATATTTTATTAACATTTCATTCCCCACTTCTTCTTCTGGCTACTTTTAATCATAAAAGTGATTGTTGGGGGGTGTCACATTTTATGTATGCTAGTGGGGTATTAACATAAGTTTAACTTGTCCAATTTGAGCTTGGAGAAAAGAAATTACATGGTTGAGAAACAGGGTTTTATAGTAAGCAATAAAATGAGGATTATTATTGGACCGGCCAGGGTTGATTAAAACGTAGTTAACCAGGGGGACTGTGTAAACCAAGACTCAAACCACCAATTTTGGGTCTCTATCTCTCTTTGATGCTCTTCAAGGCATCTTTTTAATTTACTCATAGGGTTTGTTACAACTCCAGTATGGTCTACATAAAAAAAAAAAAAACAAAAAAAACAAAAAAAAAAAAACATTCTTTCCTCAATGCAGCACAAAGGCTCCCTTCTCTCATGAAATGGAGGTCCAAACCTCGACTTTTCTGTAAAACAACTTCAAAGAGAGAGGTAAAAGATTCCTGCAAAGTTGTGATGGAATTTTCTAATATCTTTAAGTTTTGATCTATTGCTTCTTCTAATTGGGTCATTTGTTGTGTCCCATGGACCAGGGCAGTGGTTCCTGTGCGAACCCAGGCAGCAACTCCTATTCATAATAGAATGGCTAAGGTGAGAGATATATGTTCCCAACTGAACCGGGTTGTATGCCCCTCTATTTGATCTTCCAATGAACCTGCGTCATAATAGAGCACTCTGGGAAACATCTGCACCATTACACAATTAATCACTTCTGTTGACCATTTCATAAAAACATAAACAACGTTTAAGTATATAGAATTATATTGTTGTAGGGACGGACAAGGCAAGGCACCTAAGATAGCACCAAAGACAAGGAAACAGTCATATTTGGTTGCAACCAGATTCAGAGGGCATTGCTCCTGTTGTAATCAATTAATCCCCTGAAACCCAAGTTTAGGTAGTTTCAGAATTTTGTACCCAACATGTAAGGGAAGGGACTCTGAAGTTCACAGTCTGCAGAAGTTCACAAAGAGCAGTTTTTGTTTCTGATTTTTCCTCAGTTCTGGGCAAGTTAAATTTTCAAGGACACCTGGGTGGGGGAGAGCTTTTTTTTCCCTTTTTTTCCCCCTGCCAGCTGTTTCCATGGAGCCCAGTTTGTAACTTATTCATCTTAGCAATGTAGCCATCTCTATGAAGCCCCAGCTAAAGGACAGAAGCCTTGATCACATATGTTGTGAAAAACTAGTAAGGGTGTGTCTAGCTCAGGAGTGCTGATTTTTTTCAGCCAGTTGCCAGGTAGACCAGGGCAACACAAAAAGAGGAAGTTTATCTACACTGAACTCTTTTATAGGGACTCTTTTGCTGAAAGTCCTAAAGTTAGCCATGGTGAAAACTTCTGGATAAGGTCAGTTAAGACTTTCCTGTGGGCCTGGTACAGAGGGGGAAGACGGGGAATGCAGGGCTGAGAGCAGCTCTTTGGATCTGAGAATGAGGAAGGAGAGATGTAAAAAAATAATGGAAAAGGGTTTTGAGATCTTCCTAGCAACAAAAACATGAGTAGTAGAACGGGTAGAACAGAGCGGGAGATGGGAGTGAGTATCCCAAAAAGCCTGTAAGGGACTTTAAATTCTTAGTAACCTGTTTTCAGTGATGGCAAAGCAACTTTAAAGGCCATTTTCATTACATCTTGGATAGGGGTCTGAGGGCTCTTCTCAGCTGGTTTGAGCTTTGGGTTAGCTGGTAAGAGGACCTGGTGGGACCCAGTGTGGGCACTGACAGGAGAAGAGAGGAGTGAGTGAGTGGAGGGTTACCTCAGTACCTGCTACCTCAGCAAGGGGGCAATGGTCTGAGAAACGGTGGAGGTTTGGGTTTTTAATATAGTAATTGGAGGGGAGAAATCAAGTTGATGAGGTGGGAGTGACAACAGAGAGTCTAGAGCAGAAGGCTGAGGGTGAGCATGTATTGGAGAAGCATAGTTCACGATGTGAGAAAAGGAGAGAAAAGGCCTCCACATAGAGGAATCTCCTTTCACCCTTTTGAGCACTTGCAGAAGTAAAAAAGGTCACACAGAATTTGAGGATCTAGAGACCCCTCTGGGGGCCATCGGTTTTGGTTGTCTAATTGGTAATATGGCCAATGCTGTGTAGAGAATTTCATGAGTAGTTTGGGTTCCATGTGGCAGTCCCTGTATGCTCACATCCCCATGACTTACAGAAGATGTTGGCGTTCCCCGCACACAGCCTTGACTGTTTGTGGCTTTGATAGTACACTGGGCAAACATAGTAATCTAGGCTAGCCAACCAGCATCTGGCTCGCGTGTCCCTACATCAATAATGTTTGTTTCCATTATCTATGGTATGGAAGGAATTTAATTGAATTTTAGTGGGATCCTCTTCATTAGGGATATCCCAATCGGGAAGACCTATACGCAGCTGACAAATGTCTGGCTGGAGAGATGGCCACCAGGTCCCTAAGCGGGCTGTATGCAAGATAGACCATACTTCCGTTCCAGTAGGATTTGTGATCAGCCATCGCTGCTGAACAGGCTTATGAGGGTTAGGACTACTGGTGGTCAAGGGGAGAGTCTATAGCCTTATCCACACAGCGAATCCACAATTTGAAAGGGTTTCCAGTCTTTTCCAGTTTCCAGCCAGAGTCTGGACAGGGCACAGGCTTGAGATGAGAGGTAGGGATCCAGGAAGTGATTTTGACTACCTTTACCCTGTAGGTGTTATAAGTAGCACCTGGTATGGTCCTTTTCAGCGGAGTTCCAGGGATGACACCAGATGTCGTCTTACATAGACGAAGTCTCTACTTGATATCACTGTAGAGTCCCCTCATCCCCAGGTTGGTAGGCAGTGGCCATCTGTTTTCACAGGTATCCCTGAGTTCTTTCAAGAGCTTTAAGTCTGTTAAGCAAGGGGGTGTGGAAGGAATCCTTAGGTCTTAGAGTTGGGGTAGGTCCCTTACTGGAGGAGGGACACCATAGAGAATTTCACAGGGTGTGAGGTTACACAAGGAAATAGATTGAGTATTTCTTGCATGAAACAGTACATAAAGCAGGAACATAGTCCAATCTTTTATGCCGGTTTCTAAGTTTAATTTCGTTATGGTCTCTTTAATGGTTCTATTCATTCTTTCTACCTGTCCTGAACTCGGGGGTCTGTAAACACAATGTAACTTCCAATTAATCCCCAGGGTCTTTGCTAACCTCTGAGTTACCTGGGCCACGAACGCCGGTCCATTATCAGACCCTATTACTTTAGGCAGGCCGTACCTTGGAAAAATATCTTCCAGGATCTTCTTGACCACCATTTGCGCTGTTTCATTTTTTTTCTTTTCTTTTCTTTTTTTTGGGGGGGAAGGCTTCAATCCATCCTGAAAATGTATCTACAAAGACTAGGAGATATTTAAGTCCATTCCTTGCTGGCTTAATTTCAGTAAAGTCCACTTCCCAGAATTGTCCTGGTCTGGTTCCTTGTAGGTGCTTTCCTGCAGGAAGCTTGGAAGGGTAAGAATTAACCAATTGATGGACCCAACAGGCTTTTGTTATCCATTCAGTTGTTTCCTTTCACTGTGAGTTGGTTAATGGAAAACTCTGTTCTTGATCCTTCAGAAATGAATGCAGTTTCTTTGAACCAAGGTGAGTGATTTGATGTACATTTTTTCTGACATAGTTAGAGCCGTGATTATAGGAGTTTTTACTGAAGGATTTAGAAATTCCACTTGGGGGCCTTCAGGGTAAAAAGTTATTTTGGCCCAGAGCTTTGTGAGCAGATCTCTGCCAATCAATGGGGCCGTGCATTCTGGGATTACTAGGAATGAGTGATGGATTTTTCCTTTCCCCTGGTCCATGGTCCTCTTAGTTTTCCAAGCCCGATATTTACTGCCATTAGCCCCTTGAATTAGAGACCTTTTATTTGATAGAGGTTCCAATGGGGCCTTAAAGGCAGAATATCTTGCCCCTGTATCCACTTCAAAGTATACTGGGGTCCCCTCCACTTCAAAAGTTACCCTGAGCTCGGGGAGAGGATCTGAGCCCCGACTTTCTTAGTAATCCTACAGAGTCAGAATGTCCAGCTGGCCTGGCTGTCTCTTTCTAGGGCACTCTTTAGCCCAGTGTCCTTTTTTTTAGAGTAGGCACATTGAATTGAGGCCAGGGGTGGCCTCTTGTGTGGGCCCCGGTGTCCCTTCCTGTCTCCATGTTTCTTAATTTCTGGTCTATTTGTTGTTGTGACCAGGATCTTAGTCAATGCCTTAGTCTGTCTTTTGTTTCTTTTATCCTCCCTTTGCTCCCTAGTCTTCCTCAGTTTCTCTCTTATAGTATACCTTCTTGGCTTCTCTGACTAAACCTCTCAAAGTCATATCTTGTAATCCATCTAAGCATTGTAACTGTCTTTTAATATCCAGAACAACTTGCCCAATAAAGGCCACCATGACAGATGCCTTTTGATTCTCTCCCTGAGAATCGAAAGGATTAAATATGCTATATGCCTCCATAATTCTCTGTAGGAACATGGAGGGACATTCATCAGTCCCTTGAATAATCTCTCTTACCTTGACCAAAATAGTTGGTCGCCTAGCGGCCACTAAGATACCCACTATTAGAGCCCGGCAATAAGAGGAAGGATGCTCATTACCTTCACAGGTTTTGGGGTCCCAGTTGGGTCGGTGCAAGGGAAAGGCGGCTTTGCATATGTTGGGAAGTTTTGTCGGTCACCCATCTGGTCCGAGAATATTTTTTTCTAGAATCCAGGAAGATTCTCTTTTGTTCCTCTGTCATGAAGAGAGTCCCTAGGAGTTGTTGGCAGTCATCCCAAGTAGGCTGGTGTGAAAACATCAATGACTCAACCACACCTGAGACCCAGGTGGGGTCCTCGGTAAAAGGGGGATTGTTATTTTTCCAGTTATTTAGGTCTGAAGAGGAGAAAGGTAAATACCGGTAGGCTTGCATTTTTCCCCCATGGTTGTCATCAATCATTGTTCCTTAGAAATGGAGAGGGAGCATCACGTGAGTTCCAGGGATTTCAATCATTCAACGCCGGCAAATTCCTTTAGCCGGGCCAGCAACCTCCAGGAAAGGAGGGGCTGTGTTTTCTGCAGGGGAGTTATCTGGAGTGCGCTGGGCTCGCTTAGCTTCCTCCAATGGCGGAGAGGCTGAGACAGCAGCAGGGGAATTACTTAGAGGGTGTTGGGGGTTGGGGGACGAGGGCAGGGAATAAGTAGTAGGACGAGAGTCCAGTAGAGTAAAATCTTGTGACTCAGGGAGAACAGAGGTTGAAGGAGGAGGAGAAGCAGAAGGTTTGAGAGAGCATGACGGAAAGAGTAGAAGCGGGGGCAGGGGCAAGGAAAAGCTTCACACATGGAGGAGGAGAATTGCAGAGGTCCTGCAAAGTTAAGATATATGTCTCTTGATCCTGATGTCTATGTGGCGCTGGCTGAAAGTCAGTATCTCTGACTTTTTAAATTAGTGGGAAGTAGAAAGATCCTTCTAGGGGCCATCTGAATCCAAAGGTGGGCCATTCTGAGGCACAGAGAGTCTGCCAGGTCCAGCGTTTAACTGAAAAAGAAAGATTCTGAGCCCTTAAGCGGACTTTGGTGCAATGATCAAGGGTCAGCAAAAGAGGCATTGAAGTGCTCTATCCCATAATGAAAGATAAACAATCAGTAAAAGCAACGACACACGACACAGACAAGACAATACAATAAAGACAGGCAATGGACGTCCAACACTGAGACCAGGACTGAGTAGCCGGCAAAACCCGATGGGCTGGCAATACCGAATCTGAAACAAAATATCACTGAGTCGAGGAGACTATTGTTCCTCGATTTCCCGAGTACTCTGGGGAGTCCCCCAGTGACGTGGCCTGTGGCTCTATTACATGTCTCTCAGCCACCGTCGGAGAGAGCTCACACTCTTCATCAACAGCCATTTGCCAAGCCCTAACCTGAAACCTGAAACTAGAAAGAGGCACCTTACATACCCCGAGAGGAGCCCGTTGGGGTCTCTCATCTGCCGCTGCTGGATCTCAGTGGAACCTCCATATGTAAAGGTCAGGCGAGCGTCCGGGGAAGAAACCACCAAGAGACTGTCTCATGCAAAAGCAAAGGGTTTATTATGGGTCCAGCATGCTGGGGCTCAGAGTTCACTTGAATAGAGCAGAGAGCCCTGAGAACAGCTTAAGCAGACCTTATATACTTTCCTTGGAGAGGGCAGGGCAGGATGTTTATTGATGGGTCCGGGCGAGTGAGCTGTTTGTGGGCAACCGGGTGAGGAATTACATTCTGCAGTTTGGCAGCTGAGGACAGCACATTCTGGGAACAAGACTAGCAAACATTTCTCAAGATTTCAACAGTGTTTTATTAAGCATACAGAAAACAGGAAGTGATAAGTACCTATTTTATTAACCTTTCACTACGGACTACACTTTGCCAGATTTCCTAATGTCTCTATTGATATCTGCTTTCCTACATATTTTCCCCAGTTCATCATTGTGACTGACTCTTCACATGTGGTGACATTTACATTCACTCTATACCCGAAACCCTATAGCTAAAGAACTTTTGGTCCAAATCCTATGCTCACTCTCCTTTCTAAACCTACCGACTATCTTCCTAATCCTACTGATTATCCCTTTTTGACTGGAAGTTCTCTTTGACAATCAATCATCCAAAATACACGGACCTTTGCCATTGTATATTGATGTATCTGAGACATCTGTGCAGAAAATAAATCAAAGCTCAGTATCACAATCAAGGTCCCAATGCTCTTCTGGGCTTCAAATCTTACCTAGATTTCTGTTTTCATACTTAATTTTCACCTATATATTCTTGTAAATATCGCAGGTTTTCAATACCATTATTCATCCAGCAGAATGATTCCTAATGCAAATTGAACCTGTTATTAACCCTAACCATACACTGTTCCCTCAATCTAACTTTACAGAAGAGCAGGGACAGAGTAGGTCTTACAATACAGGAATGTAGGGGAACTTCCTATTGCTAAGAAACTCAAAGGTACATGCAAAAATGATCCCTGGAGAAGTTGTAGGCAGCTATGAAGGAACTGAGTGAGCAAAAGTCATCTTCTCTTGCAAACAACCTGGTCAGGATGAAGGGATATGTCTGAATCATCCTCTCTCTTCTTAATGTAGAGAAGAAGGACCAAACCAGGCTGTGTGGAGAGCTGTTCCCGGTTGCCTATGGTTAATATACCATTCTAACTTGTGAAACTGTCACAGAAAGTAGGGGAAGCCTTCATTTCAGGGGACCCTTGTAAGCAACTGTTAGGACAAAGTGGTTGCCAAGGGTGTGAGCTCATTCAGTTCCTGAAGGAAGTGACCACAGACCTCACCTCACATCCTTGGTGATAGAACTCTCTGAACTTGGGATCAAGGAATCCAGGCACCCAAATCCCATTCCAGTCCCAGTAGCAGTGGTCTCACTTCTTTGGATTTACCAAGGACAGAATCAGTCTTTGTTGGTACCTACTGATATGAGGATGGCCAAAAGCCAGGAAAGCTCTGAAGAGTGGCCTTTCCTGAGAAAGCAGGTAGTGGATCACCGCTGCCTCCTGACAACTTTACAGAGTTGGCCAAGGAAACCAGATCTGAAACAGGGCAGGCAATTTCAGGGGAACATAGTATGGCCCAATAGTCAGAGGACACTCCGGATAGTCAGAGACCTACTTGGGGGAAGAAGGTGCTTTGTGGGTGTGGGTGTGTGTTTGTGCTTTTGTCTCATGTTCTCAGAATAGGTAGGAATGGCGGTTTGTTTGGTTTGGAGTGAACTGTTTCTAATAAGTGATTTGATAAGGCAAGTGTTTCTATGTCTGTGTATCCCATTGGGTCCGTGGCTGTAAACATTAGAAAAGAGAATGCATGAATGGATGTGTCCTGTCTGATAGAAAGCTTCCCAGCATTCATCCAGCCGAATATATGAATGCACTGTGGCTTCCCTTATCGATGGGCAACACCTGCTATTTTCCTAAGGTCTGGTTTTATTTTTGAATTCTGGCCACTCTCCAGAATAGGCTCATGGTTTTGTGTCCAAGCGAAGTACCACCTTCAAGCTCTGTGACATGGCCATGTACTGGATAGCTGAAGGGAATGGCGAGCAACTAAGAAAACTCAGATATCAGTGTGACCAGTAAAGTCTCAGTGGAAAAACCGTGCTTTGGGCCTTTTGCTTACCTTTTGTTCTATTTTCCTGTATTTCAGGAATTTCTTTGCCTCAGGCCACCCCTTTGTGAAGCTGGAAGAAAACATTTTTCAAATGGAAATGAATGTGCCTCACCTGTGGCTCTTTGCCTAATTGCTTTAGAAAGGGGTGTGTCTGAATCAGCCTCTTGGCCCTGTGTGAGGCTTTGGCTTAGATTCTTAGCACCTGATCGATATAAAGAAAGATCCCATGTGTGAATCCAAAACCGAAATGCCCAAAAGAGGAGTCATTGAGCATAAAGTCTCTTGCCTTCCACTGTAAGGTTCCTGACCTCCATCAAGTGAGAATAGGGATCCTTTGGGTCAAATGATTCCTTCAAAGCCCTGCACATGCTAGCCCAGAGGTGCTTGTGTTTTCTCATGACTCCAATTCACATAAAGATTCTAAACCCCACTGTCAGTAGGCCTCAAATTGGAGAAGCAGAGCAGTATTACGGCAGGCCTATTTGATCACTCCTGGGTCACAGGAAGGGTGTCCAGGCCACCCTGACATTAGGAAAATAAGGGGCAAGGAAGCCTATTTTGGACCCTGTCTTGGGCTGTGTCCTTCATGGAAACTTCCAGGCAGAGGTTAAGATGAGTGTCTATATGCAATAAGATGAGGGTCATGTGGGAATGTTTTGGTTTAATTTTGGTCATTTGTGTTGGGGTTGGAAGAGATGAGTAGGTCAACCAGGACTTGAAATCTGGTCTGATTCCCCTTAGAGACTGAGTTATGGAACTGAACTCAGAGAAGTATTGGCATGAATTGTGTTGAGTTTTTAGGAGGCCACACATGAGACTCGCCCTTGGAAACTGAGACCTAGGCCGAGGGTGGCTTTCCACAGAGCACTGGGAATCTCACCCAGGATATCACAAGATTTTATTCTGAAAGACTTGGCAGCCAGTCAAAACACACATAGACCTCACACTGTAGACCTCAATGGGCCTGGCTTCATGTGACCTTTTGGCGACTCTTTGGGAAGACTTGCCTGTGAGTGTCCTCCAGAGATTTCATTGAAATGAGCTTCCTCACAATTTAATGGTTCCTAAATGAATTGAAACCTACAGTGCCTCCAACTTCCACCTTGAAAAATGGCTAGATAAATACCATGAAATTTTTGAAATTCCTATGACCAGGTGGCACTGGAGAACCTTTGTATGCCCTGTTGCTGATCATGAGTGTACCAGAAAGTGCCCTAATTGACTGAGTTTCATTAAATTGGTGTAGAACAGAGATGCCAGTAAGTTGAATACTCCTCAATTGTAGGCGCAAGCTGTGGTGTGCAGGTTTGTGATAAAACATCCGTGGTGGGGCCATGTGGATCTGCCATTGCTTCCAAATGGCATGTGACTGACGTGGTGCAGCCAGGAAATTCTTATATGTAAATGCATATTGGTATATGGAGAATTTTTAGGGCAATGTTCAGAATCAGGTTGCAATGGACAAGGGGACAATCTATGTGGGCTAGAAGCGTGGTTGGTGCATTCTCCTGCAGACCATGACCCACTACACATGACAGTACTCCCTCCAGCACTGTGTCCCAGTTCAACTCCTTGTATTTCGTGAAGAAAATGCCAAACTCCCAGTGCAGCAGCAAGAAACACCACGAAAAGTGGAGAATGACCAAATGCCCCCACAGTCCACCCGGGGAGACTCTTAGACCCCAGTGGTCACAGTTTACCTACAAAGAGATAATTCAGTACTGTAGCCTAGTGTTCATAGGAAAATAAGAAACCACGTCCTCCAGGTCACATAGATGTAGACCCAGCTCTGATGGTCTCACTAGAAAGAAAGCTAAAGCTCCTGACAACAACATATATTTTGAGTTCCCAACCTCAGAGGCAGTTTCTCAAGAAGTCTTTAGGCCAGCAGAGCTCCAAGTTTGTGGAGTGTTTACCTTGTCCCTTACATTTGGAAACTCCTCTACCACATCCAAGGTTGTGAACTCCTTTGCATTTTCCATTCCAGATATATATTCACAGATTTTCTAACTCTTCTCCTCTAATTGTGTCTTATTTGGGGCGAAGGTAATGTGAAGCCATTGTTCTGGATGAGAGTGGGTAATTTATTGTGTAGCCCATATTTGCATACACATTGGATTCATTTTCCTTTTTTCCATTCAAAATATGAATCCCTGACACTAACCCATACCCTACTAGACTCTGACTACTAATCCTACTATGATGGAGAATAATAACACAAACAGAATAGAAATACAAGCCGTTCAGAGGAGGCATGGTGTATAGTTGGACTTGCCTTTTGCATGATAAAGCGTAGGTGTTATATGTCTAGTCCATTTTTCATTGAAATAGTTCTCTATGTGTTTTTTTTCCTTTAATTTTTATTGTTGGTTGTTCAAAATTTACCTATTTCTTGACATATCATATTTCACACTTTGATTCAAGTGGGTTATGAACTCCCATTTTTACTCCGTATACAGGTTTCAGCATCACATCTGTTACACATCCACTGTTTTACGTATTGCAATACTAGTGTCTGTTGTAGTCTGCTGTCTTTCCTATCCTCTACTATCCCCCATCCCCTCTTCTCCCATCTTCTCTCTCTACCCCATCTACTGTAATTCATTTCTCCCCCTTGGTTTTTTCCCCCCTTTTCCCTCACTTCCTCTTGTATGTAATTTTGTATAACCATGAGTGTCTCCTTCCATTTCCATGCAATTTCCCTTCTCTTTCCTTTTCTCTTCTACCTGTCACCCCTGTTTAATCTTAATCTTCATCTCATGCTCTTCCTCCCAAATCTGTTCTTAGTTACTCTCCTTATATCAAAGAAAACTATTGGCATTTGTTTTTTTAGGGATTGGCTAGCTTCACTTAGCATAATCTGTTCTAATGCCATCTATTTCCCTGCAAATTCTATGATTTTGACATTTTTTAATGCAGAGTATTACTCCATTGTGTATAAATGCCACATTTTTTTTCCATTCATCTATTGAAGGGCATCTAGGTTGGTTCCACACTCTTGCTATTTTGAATTGTGCTGTTATGAACATCAATGTAGCAGTGTCCCTGCAGCATGCACATTTTAGGTCTTAGGGAATAGACCGAGAAGGGGAATAGCTGGGTCAAATGGTGGTTCCATTCCTAGCTTCCAAGAAATCTCCATACTTCTTTCCAAATTGGCTGCACCAATTTGCAGTCCCACCAGCAATGTACAGGTGTACCCTTTTCCCCACATCCTCGCCAGCACTTGTTGTTTGACTTCATAATGGCTGCCAATCATACTGGAGTGAGATGGTATCTTAGGGAGGGTTTGTTTTCCATTTTTCTGACTGCAAGAGATGGTGAGCATTTTCTCATGTACTTATTGATTGATTGTATGTCCTCATCTGATAAGTGTCTGTTCAGGTCCTTGGACCATTTGTTGATTGGGTTATTCGTCTTCTTATTGTTTAATTTTTTGAGTTCTTTGTATACTCTTGATATTAGGGCTCTATCTGAAGTGTGAGGAGTAAAGATCTGTTCCCAGGATGTAGACTACTTATTTACCTCTCTTATTGTTTCTTTTGATGAGAAAAAACTTTTTAGTTTGAGTAAGTCCCATTTGTTGATTCTAGGTATTAACTCGTGTGCTAATGGTGTCCTATTGAGGAATTTGGAGCCCAACCCCACAGTATGTAGATCATAGCCAACTTTTTCTTGTATCAGATGCCATGTCTCTGATTTGATATCAAGCTCCTTGATCCATTTTGAGTTAACTTTTGTGCATGGCGAGAGAAATGGATTCAGTTTCATTTTGTTGCATATGAATTTCCAGTTTTCCCAGAACCATTTGTTGAAGATGCTATCCTTCCTCCATTGCATGCTTTAAAACCCGATTGGCATTGCATTTAACATATAGAGAACTTTTGGTTATATTGCCATTTTGATGATGTTAGTTCTGCCTATCCATGAACATCGTATATTTTTCCATCTTCTAAGATCTTCTTCTATTTCTCTCTTTAGGGTTCTGTAGTTTTCATTTTATAAGTCTTTCACCCTTTTTGTTAGGTTGATTCCCAAGTATTTTTTTTTGTGTGTCTGGATATTTTGAATGGAGTTGTTGTCCTCATTTCTATTTCAGAGGATTTGTTGCTGATATACAGGAATGCCTTTGATTTATGCATATTGATTTTATATCCTGCCACTTTGGTGAATTCATTTATTACCTCTAATAGTTTCTTTGTATACCTTGCTGGGTCTGCTAAGTATAGAATCATGTCATCTGCAAATAGTGATAATTTACGTTCTCCTTTTCCTATTTTTATGCCTTTGATTTCTTTAATCTCTCTAATTGCTCTGGCCAGTGTTTCGAGAACTATGTTGAACAGAAGTAGTGAGAGAGGGCATCCCTATCTTCTTCCAGATTTTAGAGGGAATACCTTCAATTTTTCTCCATTCAGAATGATGCTAGCCTGAGACTTAGCATAGATTGCTTTTACATTATTGAGGTATGTTCCTGTTATCCCTAGTTTTTCCAGAGTTTTGAACATAAAGGGATGCTGAACATTGTCAAATGCTTTTTCTGCATCTATCGAGATGATCAAATGGTTCTTATTTTTAAGTCTATTTATGTGATGAATAACATTTATTGATTTCTGTATAATGAAGCAGCCTTGCATCCCAGGGATGAATCCTACTTGATCATGGTGCACAATTTTTTTAATATGTTTTTGTATCCAATTCGCCACAATTTTATTGAGGATTTTTGCATTTTTCCTGAAATAGCTTGAAAAGTATTGGTATTAGTTCCTCTTTAAAGGTTTTGTAAAACTCTGCTGTATACCCATCCGGTCCTGGGCTTTTCTTAGTTGGTAGTCTTTTGATGGTTTATTCTATTTCCTCAATTGTTATGGGTCTGTTTAGGTTGCCTATATCCTCCTGACTAAATCTGGGCAGATTATATGACTGAGAAATTTATCGATGCCTTCACTATCTTCCATTTTATTGAAAAATAAGAATTCAAAATAATTTCGGATTATCTTCTGTATTTCTGAACTATCTGTTGTGATACTGAGTTCTCCCTCTTCTTTTCTTTGTTAGCTTGGCTAAGGGTCTGTCATTTTGATTTATTTTTTCAAAGAACCATCTTTTAGTTTTGTCAATTTTTTCAATTGTTTCTTTTGTTTCGATTTCATTAATTTCAGCTCTAATTTTAATTATTTCTTGCCTTCTACTTATTTTGCTGTTGTTTTGCTCTTCTTTTTCTAGGATTCTGAGATGAAGTATGAGATCATTTATTTGTCGTTTTTTTTTTTCCTTTTTTTAAGGAATGAAATCTAAGCAATGAATTTTGTTCTTAGAACTGCTTTCAATGTGTCCCATAGATTCCGATATGTTATGTCTGTGTTTTCATTTATCTCTAAGAATTTTTTAATTTCCTCCTTGGTGTCTTCTATAACCCATTGATCATTCAGTAACTTATTTTTCATTCTCCAAGTGATAAATGATTTTTCCTTCTTTCTTTTATCGTTGATTTTCAGTTTCATTTCATTATGATCAGATAAGATGCCTGGTATTATATCTACTCCTTTATATTGTCTAAGAGTTGCTCTGTGACATAATATATGATTTATTTTTTGAGAAGTATCCATGTGCTGCTGAGAAAAAAGTGTAGCTGCTTCATGTTGGGTGGTATATTCTATATATATCATAAGTCTGGGTTATTAATTGTGTTATTGAGTTCTATAGTTTCATTATTCAACTTTTGTTTGGAAGATCAGTCCAGTAGTGAGAGAGGTGTGTTTGAGTCTCCCATGAGTATTGTATGGTGGTCTATTAGACTCTTGAACTTGAGAAGAATTTGTTTAATGAACATAGCTGCACCAATGTTTGGGGCATATATATTTATGATTGTTATGTCTTGTTGGTGTATGGTTTCCTTGAGAAGTATGTAGTGTTGCTCTTTATCCCTTTTGATTAACTTTAGCTTGAAATCTATTTTATTTGATATGAGTATGGACACTTCTGCTTGTTTCCGAAGTCCATATGGGTGATATGATTTTTCCCAACTTTTCACCTTCAGTCTATGTATATCTTTTCCTAACAAACGTGTCTCCAGTAGGCAGCATACTGTTGGGTCTTGTTTTGTGATCCATTCTACTAGCCTGTGTCTCTTAATTGGTGAGTTTAAGCCATTAACATTTAGGGTTATTATTGAGATATGGGATGTTCTTCCAGCCATATTTGTATATTTATGTTACTAAACATGGTTTTTTTCCTCCTTGATTATTTTCCCCCCTTTACTGTCCTACCTCCCACTGTTGGTTTTCATTGTTATTTTCCATTTCCTCTTCCTGTAGTGTTTTGCCAAGGATGTTTTGAAGAAATCGTTTTCTAGCTGCAAATTCTTTTAACTTTTGTTATCGTGGAAAGTTTTAATTTCATCTTCTATCCTGAAGCTTAATTTCGCTAGATACACAATTCTTGGATGGAACCCATTTACTTTCAGTGTTTGAAAAATGTTATTGCAGGATCTTCTAGCTTTCAGAGTCTGTGTTGAAAGATCAGCTGTTATCCTGATTGGTTTACCACTAAATATAATCTGCTTCCTTTATCTTGTAGCTTTTAAAATTCTCTCCTTTTTTCTGTATGTTGGGCATCTTCGTTATAATATGTCTAGGTGTGGATCTCTTATAATTTTGCACATTTGGCATCCTGTAAGCTTCTAGGATTTGCGATTCTGTCTCATTCTACAAGTCTGGGAAGTTTTCTCTTTTATTTCATTGAATATATTGCTCATTCCTTTTGTTTGGACCTCTATACCTTCCTGTATCCCAATGACTCTTAAGTTTGGTCTTTTTATGTTATCCCATATTTCTTGGATGTTCTGCTCATGGTTTCTTAAAAGTCTTCCTGAGCTGTCTGTGTTCTTTTCAAGTTGAAATAATTTGTCTTCATTGTCTGATGTTCTATCTTCTAAGTGTTCTACTCTGCTGTTAGTATTCTCAATAGAGTTTTTAAGTTGGTTTATTGATTCCTGCATTCGTAGGATATCTGTTTGTTGGATTTTATAATCTTTATCTCCCTGCATAGTTGATATTATGCTTCTTGGATTTTTTTATGTAATTCATTATCAAGGTGATCTTTCATTGTCTGATTTTGCTCTCTAATGTCTTCCTTGAGACTCCAGATCATCTGAAGCATGTATATCCTGAGTTCTTTATCTGACATTCCATCTGCTGCAGATATTACCTCTTCTAAAGTTGACTTTACCTGCATTGCTTATGGTCCTTTCTTTCCTTGTCTTTTCATTCTGTTCATGTTTCTTTCTGCTTGGTGAAACTGTTGTGTTATTGAATTTTTCCCCTATATATTTTTATTGCTTGTATTGTTTCAAAGTCTCTCTAGCAGGCACGGGTGGTGGCTCTGCCCCTCCTACAATTGGGACAATGTGCCTACCACACCAGCAGGCTGCTGGGCCTGTTCTGTCAGTCGGTAGCTGGTCCGCCTACCTTGAAGGTGCGAGCAGCAGCTCTGCCCCTCTGCAGGCACTGGGCCTGTTCTGCCAGTGGGTCGTAAGTCGGGCTACTTTGCAGGCGTGGGCGGCAGCTTTGACCATCTGCGGGCCACTGGGTCTGTTTTGTCTGTCCCTTGCAGGTCTGTCTACCTTGCAGGCGCGTGTGCCTGCTCTGCCCCTCCCCCAACCGGGACGATGTGTCTACCATGCTGGCGGGCCATAGGCCTGGTCTGTCGGTGGTCGCAGGTCCACCTACCTTGCAGGCGCGGAGGGCGTCTCTGCCCCTCCGCAGATTGCTGGGCCTGTCCTGCTGTGGGTCACAGGTCTGCCTACCTTGCAGGCCCGGCGGCATTGCCCCTCCCCCAACCAGGGCGATGTGTCTTCCACGGTGGCGGGCCACTGGTCCTGTTCAGCCGGTGGGTCACAGGTCCGCCTACCTTGAAGGAGCGATTGGCAGATCTGCCCCTCCCTCTCTCAATGTGTTTTTGAAGTTGACAAATATGTGAATACCTGTCTCCCTTTCTCTGTAGCATATTCAGCACATATATTTTTATATGCACATATAGAATCCTACCTGGTATCACACGTACATTTTTATGAGGCTGCTGACTTGGCAGATACAAATTATGAGAAGAGATCACTCCTCATAAACGCTGTTGGAACTGAAAATTTAAGCTATTGGTGAGCTTCCTAGTTGAACAATATTACACATAAATCCACGCTCAGTAAAATGAAGATTTTTGGATCTGTGGATGATATATATTTCATGAAGAATTTCAATTGGCATATGTATTGCTACTTTTTAATGTCTGTTGTGTGTGTGTGTGTGTGTGTGTATATATATATATATATACACACTCTCCATATATTTCAAAATATGAAATAGATGTGTCTTATGTACAGTCCCAAAATTCATTCATGTTCATGTATGTGGAGTTATAATCAAATTTTCACTAGATTATTCTCAGAAATATTCATCTACCTGAAATACATATTTGTTTCTTAGGTCTGAAAACTAACTTCAGTGAATGGTGCATTCAAATCCTAATATTTCTAAATTAACTGACTCAGTTTAACATCAATGCAAGAAGATTCCTATGGGACATGATGTTTATTTTGACGTTCATTTTTACTCAACACTGGCACATTACTACTCCTTCAGTTAATGCACATCATAGGATATATATTTCATCTACAAGTTCGCAAATTTATAGGCATTTGTTTCACTTTCAGTCACTTCCTGCTTCAGAACACATGTATTTCTCCAGGTTTCTTGACTGGTCTTTTTATGAGACTTTTTTCCAAACAAATTATTTTCAATTTCCATAATCAATTTGAAGCAAAACTCACACACTCTTCATGATAAACCATAATCCTCATATTACCATTAGATGTAAAACGGGTTGGAATGAATGGTTGTATATCAATATAAGATTTCCTGTATATTTTTACATTTCAATTCAATCCATTATTTAAAGTTGGAACCAGTTATATTATTTATTCACAGTATGGTCTATACATGCATATTCTCCATATTCAAAGACAAAGAGTACACCTGTTTGTACCCCGAATACTAATTTATACTTCTTCAAAATATTGCTCCCAGAAATGGTGGAAGAAATACTCAGGTCACCTTATCTACATATACATTGTATCACAGTAATATTCTGGACACAAAAAGCAAAAGTCACACTTATGATTGTACCAAAGCCTAAATGGAAACTGAACATGGATTACTAAAAACATCCAGGTCCAGGTTGCCTAATAGTCTCAAATATCAATCCTATTGGTGACTACGTATTTGTTTCTTCCTAAGATTATATATTCAACCTAAATGCAGTTAATAATGTCTAATCCTATCACTCACTTTATACTTTGCCTGATTTCCTAATGTCTCTATTGATGTCTGCTTTCCTAAATATTTTCCCCAGTTCACCATGTGAGTGACTCTTCACATGTGATGATATTTACTTTCACTCTCTAACCGAAACCCTATTGATAAAGAATTTTTGGTCCAAATCCTGTACTCACTCTTCTTCTGAAAGCTACTGACTATCTTCCTAATCTTACTGAGTTTCCCTGTTTGAGTGGAAGTTCTCTTTTCCATTCAATCATCCAAGGTACAAGGTCCTATGCCATTGATTATTGATTTATCTGAGACATATATGCGGAACATAATTCAAAGCTAAGTATCACAATCAACAGCTCAATGTCCTTCTGAGCTTCAAATCTTACCTAGATTTCGGTTTTCATACTTATATTTTATCTATATGTTTTTATAAATGTCACAGGTTCCCAATACCATTATTCATCTAGCAGAATGATTCCTAACCAAATCAAACATGTTATTAAACCCTAAACATACACTGTTCCCACAATCTCACTTAACAAAAGACCAGGGACAGTGTTGGTCTTACAATACAGGAATGTAGGGGATCTTCCATATGCTGAAAACCTAAAAGGTCCATGCAGATGTGATTCCTGGAGAAGATATAAACAGCTATGAAGGACCTTAAAGAGAAAAACTCATCTTCCATTGCAAACAACCTGGTCAGGATGAAGGGTTGTATCTTAATGATCCTCTCTGTTCTCAATGTAGAGAAAATGGACCATACCAGGCCTGTGTGAAGAGCTGTTCCTGGGTGCCTATGGTTGATTCACCATTCTAACTTGTGAAAGTGTCACAGGAAGTAGGGGCAGCCTCTATCTCATGAGACCCTTGGAAGCAACTGTTAGGACAAAGTGATTGCCAAGGCAGTGTCCTCATTCACTACCTGAAGTAAGTGATCTCACCTCTCTTCCTTGGTGATGGAACTCTCTGAACTTGTGATGCAGAAGCCAGGCAACCAGAGCCAGTCCCAGTCCCAGTCCAAGTCCCAGTGAGGTCACTTGTTTGGATTTACCAAGGACAGAGTCAGTGTTTCCTGGAACCTACTGATGTGAGGATGGCCAAATGCCAGGAGAGCTTTGTAGAGGGGCCTTTCTTGAGAAAAAGGTACTTGCCCACTTCTGGCTCCTGACAACGTCACAGATTTGGCCAAGGAGACCATATCTGAGACAGGACAGTCCATTTGGGGGAACATAGTATGGCCTACCAGTCAAACGACACTCAGGATAGTCACAGAATTACTTGGGGGAAGGAGGTGTCTTTGTGGGTGTGGGAGTGAGTTTGTGGTTTTTCTCATGTTCTGAGAATAAGTAGGAAAGGCAGTTTGTTGGGTTTGGAGTGGACTGTGTCTAGTAATTCCTTTGACAATGCGAGTTTCTATGTCTGTGTAACTCTCTGTGTCCTTGGTTGTATTCATTAGAAAAGAGAATTCATCTATGGATGTGTCCTGTCTAGTAGAAAGAATTCCAGCATTTATCCTGCCTAATTTATGAATGGACTGTGACTTCCCTTATCAATGGGCAACACGTACTATCTTCCTAAGTTCCTGTTTTCTTTCTGAATCTGGCCACTCTCCAGAGTAGGCTCATGGTTTTTTGTCCAAGTTATGTACCACCTCCAACCTCTGTGACATGGCCATGTATTCTATAGCTGAAAGGAAAGGGAGCATCTCAGAAAACTCAGATATCAGTGTGACAAGGAAAGTCTCAGTTGAGAAAACCTGCTTTGGGCCTTTTGCATCCCTATTCCTCTGTTGCCCTGAATGTCAGGAAGGTCTTTGCCTCAGGCCACCCCTTTGTGAATCCTGAAGAAAACAGTTTTCAAATGGAAATGAATGGGCATCACCTGTGGCTGTTTGCTAAAATGCTTTGAGAGATATGTGTGTGAATCAGCCTCTTGGCCGTGTGTGAGGCTGTGTCTTAGATATTCAGCACCTAATGGATGTTAAGAAAGATCCCACGTGTGCATCCAAAACCAAAATTTCTAAAAAATCAGTCATTTTAGATGAAGTTTATTGCCTTTCTCTGTTAGGTTCCTGACCTCCATGAAGTGAATTTGGGGATCCTTTGAATTAATCGAGTTTTTCAAAGCCCTGCAGAGGCTAGCCCATAGGTGCTTGGGTTTTCTAATGAATCCAAATCACATAAAGAATCTATACCTGACAGTCAGTAGGCCTCAAATTGGAGAAGCAGAGCAGTATTAGTGGCAGGCCTATTAAATCACTCCTTGTTTACAGGAAGGGTGTCCAGGTCACACTGACTTTAGGCAAATGAGGGCAAGGGAGATTATTTCAGACTCTGTCTTGTGCTTTACCCCTCATGGAAACCTCCAGCCAGAGGTAATGATGAGTGTCTATATGGAAGAAGATGAGGGCAATGTGGGAGTGTTTTGGATTTAATTGTGGTCATTTATTTGGCTGTTGGAAGAGAAGACTGGGTCCACCTGGGCTTTAACTCGGGTTTGATTCATCTTAGAGACTGAGTTCTGGAACTGACCTCAGAGAAGTATTGACATGAATTGTGTTGGGATTTTAGGAGGCCACGCATTAGAGTTGCCCTTGGAAACTGAGATCTAGGCCCAGGGTGGCTTTCCACAAAGCACTGAGAATGTCAGCCAGCATATAACCTGATTTTATTCTGAAAGACTTGGCAGGCATATTTGAGAGTCAAAACACCCATGGACCTAACATTGTAGACCTCAATGGGCCTGGCCTCATGTGACCTTTAGGCCACTCTTTGGGAAGCCTTGCCTGTGAGAGTTCTCCAGATCTTTCATTGAAATGAGCTTCCACAACATTTAATGGTTCATGAATGAATTGAAACCCACTGTGGCTCCAAATTCATCTTAGAAAAATGGCTAGATAAATACCATGAAATTTTTAAAATTCCCATGATCAAGTGGCACTGGAGAACAGTTAGATCTCCTGATGCTCATCATAAGTGTACCAGACTGGGCCTTGATTTACTGGGTTTCATGAAAATGGCATAGAACAGAGATGCCAGTAAGTTGGAACCTTCTGAGTAGTGCGCCTTGACCAGGTGTGGGCAGGTGTGTGACAAAACATCTGTGGTGTGGCCATGTGGATCTGCCATTGGCTTCCAAATAGCATGTGATTGACTTGCAGCAGCCAGCAGACCCATTTATGTAAAGGCACTTTTTTATATAGAGAGGTTTCAGGGCAATGTTCAGAATTAGGTTGCAATGGAAAAGGGGGCATTGTAGCAAGCAATGAGTGATAGAAGCCTGGATGGTGCATTCTCCTGCAGACTCTAACCCACCACAAGTGACAGAACTCCCTGCAGCACTGTGTCCCAGTTGAACTCCTTGTTTTTTGTGAAGCAAATATCAAACTCACTGTGCAGCAGCAAGAAACACCACGAAAAGTGGAGGATGACCAAATGGCTTCACAGCGACACGGGGAGACACTAAGCCCCCAGTGGCCACAGTTTACCTACAAAGAGAGAATTCAGCACTGCTGCTTCATGTTCATTGGAAAATAAGAAAACATGTCGTCCAGGTCACATAGATGCAGACCCATCTTTGATGGTCTCACTAAAAATAAAGCTAAAACTTCTGACAACACCTTATATTTCAAGTGCCCAATCTCACATGCAGTTTCTCAAACAGTCTTTAGGCCAGAAGAGCTCCATGTTGGTGTTGTGTTTACCATATCCCTTGCTTTTGGAAACTCCTCTATCATCTCGAAGTTTGTGAACTCCTGAGCATTTTCCATTCCAGACATGTATTCACAAATTTTCTAACTCTTCTCCTCTAATTGTGTCTTACTTGGAGCGAAGGTAATGTCAAGGCATTGTTCTGGATCAGAGTGGGAAGTTTTGGGTTGCACATATTTGCACACACATTGGATACAATTTCCAATTTTCCATTCAAAATACAGAATCCCTGACACTATCCCATACCCTACTAGACTCTGACTACTAATCCTAATATGATGGAGAAAAATAACACAAACAGAATATAAATACAAGCAGTTCAAAGGAGGCATGATGTATATTTGGACTTGCCTTTTGCATGATAAAGTTTATGTGTTATTAATCTAGTCAATTTTTAATTAAATAGTTCTCCATGTGTTTTTAAAGTTCAAAATATGTGTATTACTGTCTCCCTTTCTCTGTAGCCTATTCAACATATGTATTTTTATATGCACATACCAAAAGCTACCTGGTATCACACCTACATTTTTGTGAGGTGGCTTCCTCACCAAATACAAATTGTGAGAAGAGATCACTCCTCCTAAACGCTTTTGGAACTGAATATTCAACCTATGGGTGAACTTCCTAGTTGAACAAAATTATAAGTCTATTCTTTGGTTGGCATCTAAAATCCCTGACAAAATATGTTGATTAATTGTATTTTGGGATTCAAGTATGGTGGAAGTTTGTTGGACAACTTGATTAATGGTGATTAATGGTGGCAGCAGTTTGTACTTGATTGGCCATAGCCACTCCAGCCGTAACCACTGCAGCAGCAGATACCGCCACTGCTGTCACTATAGCCGCTGTGATTCCAAAATCTCTGCGGACTCTAAGTAGCTCAACAATAGGGAATTTATCAGGATCCGCAGTGACCGGGATTGGGACAAAAGTTGGAATTTTCATAATCACTGCTACAGTCCAGGAACCATTCCAACACTCAGATAAGAGACAGGTAGTATGAGAACAATCCAGCATCCCCAACGAGGTGGCCTCAGCCAAAAGGAATAAGAAGGGGGATTGGACACAGACCATTGCAGGAGGCAATGTGGCATTATACAACAGAGAGTTGAATGAAACAGATGTAAGTCTATTACCTTGTTCACTTTCCCTAACAGTACCAGAAATATTAGCCAGCCAACTTTTGGCTCCTAGCAACTGAGCCAGTGCAGAAATATCGGCTGAAGCCCACTTTTCATTGGAAATCAGCCATTGAAACCAGGACCAACCTACTCCTGTAGAGGAGCTGGCACTATTGTTAAAGTTATAAACATACCTATTAAGAGAGGGGGAAAGGGAGAAACCTTTAGCAACTTGATGTTTCTCCCAAGAATGATCCTGACAAGGCGTAAATGTTGGGGGGAAACCAAGATTAGGGGAACAGTAAGGAGAGGCCTTGAAATGAGTGGCATTATAAATACTACTAGAAAAAGGAGGCACTGGGATTAGTACCTCGGAGATAATAGCCAAGGTAGTTATGTTAAGAGCAGAGCTGCTGTTTGCGGGGGTCTCTGAGCCTGATTGCTTCCCCGAAGCTACCTTGCTCAATACAGCACTGATAATGCTTCCTGAGACCTGATTGGACCGCAATGGGTCCTCCCAGTTAGTCAAATTTTTGGTCTTAAGGCTAATGCAATTAGCGTTTCTAAGGCTGAAACAAAAAACTCCTGTGAGATTAACTTGAGATTGATTAAAAATTCTCTCCATGTCCCCTCTAGGAGAGGCACAGGGAGCAGACATCTCACATGAGGTTGAAAAAAGAGTGGGGAGGACACTAGAATTACCATGAACCGGCATCGGCATTGGCCAGGCCCGTGCCACTGCCCACGACCGCATTGGTGTCGCCTGTGCCATCGGCACCAGCACCAGAGCCAGAGCACTTAGCAGAATGAAGATCTTCATCACAGGATTGTTGTGGTATCTCTTGTTGCTGGTCAGTTGATGTCGAGACTCTTCTTGTCAAGTGTTCAGGGACCCACAACGGTTCCGTACGATCCTGGGGAAAAACACATACAGATCCTCGTGCCCATGTCAGCACGGGGTCAGGGCCGTTCCATTGTCCCGTAAGAACATCCTTCCACTTAACATAGCCAATCACAGAGGGCTGAGGGGACACATGTCTATCGGCCGCAGAGCGACCATGAATATCCAAATTCAAAAAATTAATGGTAAATAGAGCTAAGGACAGGCGTTCTTTAGGAGTGTGTTCAGCTCCTATTCCCCCTTTTTGTTTTTGTAAAGTTTCCTTTAAGGTGCGATGAGCACGCTCAACAATGCCTTGTCCTTGAGGATTATAAGGCAAACCATGAGTAAGTTGCACTCCCATAGTAGAACAAAAAGCTGTAAATTGTCTGCCAGTATAAGCAGTTCCATTATCAGTCTTAAGGGATGCAGGTGCACCCCATGCTGCCCATGCCTCTAAACAGTGAGTAATGACATTACGTGCCTTTTCTCCCGATAAAGCAGAAGCATGGATAATTCCAGAGCACATATCAACGGAAACATGCACATACTTAAGGTTAGCAAAGTCAGGTATATGTGTCACATCCATTTGCCAAACAATCAATGGCTTTAATCCCCGTGGGTTTACTCCATAATTAGGGGGATGAAGAAATGTGACACAATGGGGACATTGCAATACTATCTGCCGAGCATCCGCTCTTGAAATGGAAAAACGCCTGCGCAGCGTTAATGCATTAACATGGAAGTTTTGGTGAAACAACTTAGCCCCCTCTAAGGAGGAAGCCAAGCATATAAATTGACCTCTAGTGGCTAAGTCCGCACAGGCATTACCTTGGGATAACGGACCAGGAAGAGAGGTGTGAGCCCTGATATGCATTGGATAAAAAGAAGCAGTGCAGTTAGAGATAAGCTGTTGAAGCTGAGTAAAGTAAACAGACACATTGTGGGCATCACTAATAGTTCCCACGGCCTCCAGGACTTTTAGTGCTTGTACCACATAGCTGGAGTCCGAAATAAGATTAAAAGGAAAAGAACACTGTTTAAAAACTTCAATAACAATTTGTAGTTCTACCCATTGTGCATTTCCAGGAGCAAATTGATGCTGGATAGGGGGAGAGTCATTAATTATGTAGGCTCCCATTCCAGACTTGGAACCATCAGTAAAAATGTTAACAGCCCCCGTGTTTGGGCATGGAAAGCTCTTCTCGAAACACCCCCACCGTACGGCGGCGGGTCCGGAGGATCATTTTTTTTTTCTTCTGAGCTCCTGTTTATTTTTGTTCCCTTCTCCCATAGTTAGACTTCCTAGCTGCCGAGACAGTCTCCCGAGCTCCTCCTCCTCATCGTCCTTCTCTTCTGACCCACTTTTGCATGTGAGTGTGCGCAGTGTACTGAGATCTGGATACAAGCGTTTCCTCCCCCGTTTCTCGCTCTGCACATTCCCTTCCTCCTGATATATTTCACTCCGTGCCAGAGACAATCGCCTCCTCCCCTGTTTCTCCCTCCGCACACTGCCATCCTCCTGAAATACGTCACTGCCTGCCGGAGATAATTGTTTCCTCCCCTGTTTCTCGCTCCGCACACTCCCACCCTCCTGAAATACCTCACTGCCTGCCATTTCTGATCTTTCTTCATGTAATTGCTCTAAAACTTCTTGTCCTTTAGTAAGTGCTTCCTGACATCTGCCATCTGCGAGGCAACTACGGATCATCTTCCAAAGGGGTATCACCCCACCATCTAATATGCCCTGCTCAGAAGCAAAGTCAAGATCTGTGCCTAACTTATCCCAGCTAGGTAGAGTGAGGCTACCCGAGAACGCGAACCACGGTGCAACAATATCTGTCTTCTGTAAAAATCTCTGTAAAGTACTACGTTTCACTTCTAGGCCCTTGGAACGTAACAGGTTATCTAGGGTCAGGAGAAGCGGACTTGAAGATACGGCACCCATGACACAACAAAAGACACACAAAAAACAAAAGTGAAAGTAAGAGCGAAAGTACACAGTGCAGCTGCAATAAGATGTAATGCTCTCTCTGGCTTTACAGAGGAGCTGCCGCTTTGATAGCGGGTCCCAATTACCTAGGACTAATCTCCGCTTTGATAGCGGGTCCCAATTACCTAGGACTAATCTCCGCCTTGATAGCGGGTCCCAATTATCTGGGACTAATCTCCGCTTTGAGAGCGGGTCCCACTTATCTAGGACTGATCTCCGCTTTGACCGCCTGTCCTACTTACCTGGGACTAACTGGTTCACCACCCCTGACTGCTGAAAGTTCTGGTTCCCGGGTTTTCAGCACCACTTGTCGCGACCCCTTGCCCGCAAGGAAGACGCAACTCAGGAATCTTCTTTCAGCAGTTTATTCAGGCCTTGATTAAAGTATCTTTTTGTGACCCCCCTCTCTACTGGCGAGCGCCCAAGCACAGCCTAATAAAGTCTCCCACGTACCAATCTTAAGCCGCTGCGTGGATCTTTCTTATAGGGTGGCAAGGGATAGCGTGCCAACTCTCCACAAAAGAATTTGTTTATCACAGGCCACAGTGGAAGCCGGCGCCATCTTCTAATGGTGGCCACAATCTACAACAATGGCTTACCACAATAGGACATATATTTCATCAACAATTTCGCAATTTTATAGGCATTTGTTTCACTTTCAATCGCTTCCTGCTTCAGAACACATGTATTCCTCAAGGTTTCTTGACTGGTCTTTTCATGAGACTTCTTTCCAAACAAATTATTTTCGATTTCCATAATCAATATGAAGCAAAACTCACACACTTTTCATGATAAACCAAAATCCTCATATTTCCATTAAATGTATAATGGGTTGGAATGAATGATTGTATATTAATATAAGATTTCTTATATATTTTCACATTTATTTCAATCTATTATTTCAAGTTGAAACCAGTTTTATTATTTATTCACAGTATGGTCTATTCATGCATTTCCTCTGTATTCATAGACACAGGGTGCACCTTTTTGTAGCCCCAATACAAATTTATACGTCTTCAAAATATTGCTTCCAGAAATAGTGGAAGAAATACTCATGTCACCTGATCTACATATACATTTCATCACAGTAATATTCTGGACACAAAATTCAAAGGTCACACTTATGATTCTACCAAATCCTAAATAGAAAGTGAACATGGATTACTAAAATCATCCATGTCCAGGGTGCCTTATGCTCTCAAATGTCAATCCTATTGGTGACTGCATATTTGTTTCTTTCTAAGATTATATGCTCAACCTCAACCCTGTTGAAAATATCTAATCCTATCACTCACTTTATACTTTGCCTGATTTCCTAATGTCTCTATTGATATCTGCATTCCTACATATTTTCCCCACTTCATCATTGTTGGAGACCCTCAACATGTGCTGTTATTAAAATTCACTCTCTAACCGAAACCCTATTGCTAAATAACTTTTGGTCCAAATCCTATACTCATTGTTCTTCTGATACTTACCGACTATCTTCCTGATCCTACTGACTATCTCTGTTTGAGGGGATGTTCTCTTCTACAATCAATAATCCAAGGTACAAGTTCCTATGCCATTGTATATCAATTTATCTGACATATCTGTGCAGAACGTAATTCAAGCTAAGTAATCCAATCAAGGACCCAATGACTTTCTGGACTTCAAATCTTACCTGGATTTCTGTTTTCATACTTATATTTCACCTATATATTCTTGTAAGTATCGCAGTTACACAATACCATTATACATCCCGTAGAATGAATCCTAACCCAAATCGAACTGGTTATTAAGCCTAACCATACACTGTTCCCTCAATCTAACATTACAGAAGAGCTGGAACAGAGTTGGTCTTACAATGCAGGGATGGAGGGGATCTTCCACCTACTTAGAACCTCAATGGTCCATGCAGAAATTATCCCTGGAAAACATGTAGGCAGGTATGAATAACCTGAGAGAGCAAAGGTCATCTTCCATGGCAAACAGCCTGGTCGGGATGAAGGGTTGTGTCTGAATCAGCCTCTCTCTTCTTAATGTAGAGAAGATGGACCAAACCAATCCTGTGTGGAGAGCTGTTGCTGGGTGGCTATGTTTGATATACCATTCTAACTTGTGAAAATGTCACAGTAATTGGGGCAGCATCCATCTCATGGGACCCTTGCAAGCAACTGTTAGAGCAAAGTGGTTGCCAAGGCAGTGACCTCATTCAGTTCCTGAAAAAAGTGACCTCCCCTCACTTCCTTTGTAATGGAACTCTCTGAACTTTGGAACCAGGAAGCTAGGCCCCCAGAGCCAGTCCCAGTCACAGTTGGCACACTTGATTGTATTTACCAAGGACAGAGTCAGTCTTTATTGGTACCAACTGATGTGAGGATGGCCAAATGCCAGGAAAGCTATGAAGATGGCTGTTTCCTGAGAAAGCAGGTAGTTGTTCTGGCAAAGACACCAGATCTGAGAAAGTACAGGCCATTTCGGGGGAACATAGTATGGCCCACCAGTCAGAGGAAACTCCGGATAATCAAAGACCTACTTCTGGGAAGGAGGTGCTTTGTGGGTGTGGGTGTGAGTTTGTGGTTTTGTCACATGTTCTGAGAATAGGTAGGAATAGTGGATTGTTTGTTTTTGAGTGGATTGTTTCTAGAAGGTCGTTTGACACTGCGAGGGTTTCAAAAAGTGTATCCCACAGTGTCCGTGGTTGTTGACATTTGAAAAGAGAATGCATCAATGGAAGTGTCCTGTCTAGTAGAAAGCTTCCCAGCATTCATCCTGTGCAATTGATGAATGGACTGCAGCTTGCCTTATGAATGGACAACACCTACTATCTTCCTAAGCTCCAGTTTTCTTCCTGAATTCTGGCCACTCACCAGAATAGTCTCATGATTTGGTGTCCAAGATATGTACCGCCTCCAAGATTTGTTACATGGCCATGTACTGGATAGCTGAAGGCAATGGGAGCATCTCAGAAAACTCAGATATCAGTGTGACCAGTAAAGTCTCAGTGGAGAAACCCTGCTTTGGGCCTTTTGCTAACCTATTGTTCTGTTGCCCTGAATGTCAGGAATTTCTTTGCCTCAGGCAACCCCTTTGTAAATCCTGAAGAAAACAGTTTTCAAATGAAAATGAATGGGCATCACCTGTGGCTGTTTGCTTAATTGCTTAAAAAGGGATGTGTCTGAATCAGCCCCTTGGCCCTATGTGAGGCTTGGGCTTAGATTCTTGGCACCTGATGGATCTACAGAAAGATCCCATCTGTGAATCCAAAACCAAAATGGCCAAAAGAGCAGTCAATGTGGATGAAGTCTCTTGCCTTCCTCTGTAAGTCCTGACCTCTATCAAGTGAGAATAGATATCATTTGGGTCAAATGAGTTCTTCAAAGCCCTGCAGAGGCTAATGCATAGGTGCTTGGATTTTCTCATGACTCCAATTCACACAAAGGAATTTATACTCAACAATCAGTAAGAGTCAAAATGGAGAAGCAGAGCAGTATTAAGGGCAGGCCTATTTGATCACTCCTGGTTCACAGGAAGGGTGTCCAGGCCAACCTGACTTTAGGCAATTGAGGGGTAAGTGAGCTTATTTTGGACACTGTATTGGGCTGCACCTCTCATGGAAACCTGCAGCAAGAGGTTATGATGAGTTTCTCTATGGCAGAAGAAGAGGGTCATGTGGGAGTGTTTTGGTTTCAATTGTGGTCATTTGTGTGGCAGTGGAATAGGCCACTAATGAGATTCGCCCTTGTAAACTGAGATCTAGCCAACTCCTTGGGAAAAATTGCCTGTGAGAGGTCTCCAGAGCTTTTATTGAAATGAGCTTCCTCACCATTTAATGGTTCCTGAATGAATTGAAACCCACAGTGCTTCCAACTTCATCATTGAAAAGTGGCTACATAAATACCATGAAATTTTTGCCATTCCAATGACCAGGTGGCACTGGAGAACATTTCGTGTCCTTTTGCTCATCATGAGTGTACCAGACAGTGCCTTGATTGTCTGGGTTTCATGAAAATGATGTAGAATAGAAATGCCAGTAACTTGTAGCCTACTGAATAGTGGGCCTAGAGCGGTGGTGTGCAGGTGTGTGATAAAAAATCTCTTGTGGGGCCATGTGGATCTGCCATTGCTTCGAAAGGGCTTGAGACTGACATGGTGCATCCAGCAGAAACTTATATGTCTGAAACCTCTCCATGTAAAGGCATCTTTTTATATGCAGATTTTCAGGGCAATGTTCAGAATCAGGTTGCTATGGTCAAGGGGGCAATCTATGTGGGATAGAATCCTGGTTCGTGAATTCTCCTGCAGACTCTGACCCACCACACATGACAGAACTCCCTTCAGCACTGGGTCTCAGTTGAACTCGTTTTATTTAGTGAAACAAATACCAAACTCCCAGTGCAGCGGCAAGAAACACCATGAAATGTGGAGGATGATCAAATGGCTTCACAGTCCACACAGGAGACACTTAGCCTTAAGTGGCCACAGTTTACCTACAAAGAGTGAATTCAGCACTGCCTCCTTATGTCTTTTGGAAAATAAGAAACCATGTCCTCCAGGTTACATAGATGCAGACACAGCTTTGATGCTTTCACTAGAAATGAAGCTAAAGCTCCTGACAAAAACATATATTTCAAGGATCTTCTAGCTTTCAGAGTCTGTGTTGAAATATCAGCTGTTATCCTGATTGGTTTACCCCTAAATGTAATCTGCTTCCTTTCTCTTGTAGCTTTTAAAATTCTCTCTTTATTCTGTATGTTGGGTATCTTCATTATAATGTGTCTAGGTGTGGATCTCTTATGATTTTGCACATTCGGCGTCCTGTTGGCTTCTAGGACTTGGGAGTCTGTCTCATTCTTCAAGTCTGGGAAGTTTTCTCATATTATTTCATTGATTACATTGCTCATTCTTTTGGTTTGGACCTCTATACCTTCCTGTATCCCAATGACTCAAAAGTTTGGTATCTTTATGTTATCCCATATTTCTCGGATGTTCTGTTCATGGTTTCTTAACAGTCTTGCTGAGCTGTCTATGTTCTTTTCAAGTTGAAATACTTTGTCTTCATTGTCTGATGTTCTATCTTCTAAGTGTTCTACTCTGATGGTAGTATTCTCAATTGAGTTTTTAAGTTGGTTTATTGCTTCCTGCATTTCTAGGATTTCTGTTTGTAATTTTTTACAACTTCTATCTCCCTGTATAATTGATCTTTTGCTTCATGGATTTGTTTGTGTAATTCATTGTCGAAGTGATCTTTCATTGTCTGATTTTGCTGTCTAATGTCTTCCTGGAGACTCCAGATCATCTGAAGCATGTATATCCTGAGTTCTTTATCTGACATTCCATCTGCTGCAGCTATTAACTCTTCTAAATTTGTGTTGACCTGCATTGCTTGTGGTCCTTTTTTCTTTGTCTTTTCATACGGCTCGCGTTTCTTTCTGCTTGGTGAAACTGTTGTGATTTTGAAATTTTCCCCCTATATATTTATATTGCTCTTGTATATTTGAAAAATCTTCCTTGCAGGGGTGGGGGGTGGCTGTGCTGCTCCTCCAATTGGGGTGATCTATCTACCACGCTGATGGGCCGCTGGGCCTGTTCTCCTGATCGGTCGCAGGTCTGCCTACCATGCAGGCGTGGGAGGCGGCTCTGCTCTGCCCCTCCTCCAATTGGTGTGACGTGTCTACCACACCCGTGGACCCCTGGGGTGTTCTGCCGATCAGTCGCAGGTCTGCCTACCTTGGAGGCGCGGGCGGCGGCTCTGCTCTGCCCCTACTCCAATTGGGGTGACGTGACTACCACGCCGGCGGGTGGGTGGGCCTGTTCTGTGGTCGGTCACAGGTCTGCCTACCTTGAGGGCATGGGCGATGGATCTGCTCTGCCCCTACTCCAAATGGGTGAAGTGTCTGCCATGCTGGCAGGCCGCTGGGCCTCTTCTGCTGGTCAGGTGCAAATTTGTCTACCTTGAGGGCGCGGGTGGTGGCTCTGCTCTGCCGCTACTCCAATTGGGGTGTCGTGACTACCAAGCCGGTAGGTTGCTGGGCCTGTTCCGGGCACGTGCAAAGATTCTGCTCTGCCCCTACTCCTATTGGGATGACGTGACTACCATGCCGGTGGGCCACTTGGATTGTACTAGGTGCGGGAGAAGGCTCTGCTCTGCAACTACTCCAATTGAGGTGATGTTACTACCACGCCTGCTGGTCACTGGGCCTGTTCTGGGCACCTGCGGCGGCTCTGCTCTTCTTCTATTCCAACTGGGGTGAAGTGATTATCATGCAGGTGTGTCGCTGGGCCTGTTCCGAGCATGGGCAGCGGCTCTGCTCTGCCCCTCTGGCTTGATGAAAAAGTGAGAGAGACTCGGGTGTTTGTGACTCACTTTCTTTACCAGGAGACTAACTGTTTCTGTAACCGCTGGTATCAATGAAGTTATCTCCTCCGCTGCTTTCTGATGACATCAGATCTCTGCCATGTTGGTATCCCATGCAAAAGGCAGCATTTCGTTCCCTTTGCTGGGTGACCAATGCAATGGGTGAGTCCTGACTTGCCCTCACAAGCCCCGTCTCAATCCTGTTGCCACTGCCTATAAAGGCTCGGTTGATATTTACCTCCACATTATTCAGCAAGACCCGGACCGGGAAGCAGTTTCCACGGGTTATTTAGCCCTGAGCAAGATCAGTTCGGGGAGGCCAAATTTGGCCGCTCTGGGCTCAGTGTATGTTCTAATAGGAGCAGGCTCCAAGACGCAGTTTCTGCGGGTTCTTTAGCACTGAGCCTGAGTAATTTGTCTGCGAGACAAAGGTGAATGGCATCCTGAAATTACCTGTTCTATAGCTGAATGAGCTGCAATCAGTCGAAAACAGGGATGGTGACGTCAGCTCTTCAAGATGGTGGACGCTGGCTTCCTCTGTGGTCTGACCGGTATGGAGAACGGAATTGAACCGCATCCATCCCCGTCTCAATCCCAGAATACAGCACTGAGCACAGTAATTGCATAGCTGGCAGGAGCCCATAGAATCCGCACCACTGTATATTTGCGATGCTATCTCGTCGTTTCCCAGTGCGCGCCACAGACTCTAGCTGCAGGGCAATTTGCTGAATAAGCAGCATGACCCTCCGTGCGGACAAATCACTCGCGTTTGAGCCCCCGTAGCTGATCCTCGTCAGATGGATATATGTCCACTAGGTTGTGGAGCACCCCAAATTTGCTGGAAATTCCTAACAAGATAGGTTTTAGCCGTTCTAACTCGTCATTCTCCAGCACAGTGACGCGGTACATGGGGGTAATGCACTCCATTCGCCGCCATCATGTGATTCCCCCAAAGTTAGTTTTCAGTACTAGGAAAAAAATATGTATTTCAGGTGGATGAATATTTCTGAGAATATTCTTGTGAAAAGTTGATTATAAATCCACATACATGAATATGAATGAATTTAGGGAGGGTATAAAAAAATATACTAAATATTTTTAAAAATCTGGAGAGTGAATATATATATATATATATATATATATATATATATATATATATATACACACAGACACACACACACACACACAGACATTAAAAAGTAGCATTATGTATGTGAATTGAAATTCACCATGAAATATATATCATCCACAGATCCAAAAATATTAATTTTAATGTACATGGATTTATGTTGTTCAACTAAGAAGCTCACACATATGTTGAATTTTCAGTTCCAACAGCATTAAGTAGGAATGATCTCTTCTCACAATTTGTATCTGCCAAGCCAGCCACCTCACCAAATGTACGACTGATACCAGGTAGAATTCTATATGTGCTTATAAAAATACATGTGATGAATAGGCTACAGAGAAAGGGAGACAGTTATTCACATATTTGTTAACTTTTAAAACACATGGAGAACTATTTCAATTAAAATTCGCTAGATTTATAACACCTACCATTTATCATATGAAAGGCAAGTCCAATTATACACCATGCCTCCTGTGAACCTCTTGTATTTGTATTCTGTTTGGGTTATTATTCTCCATCAAATTAGGATAAGAAGTCAAAGTCTAGTAGGGTATGTGTTAGTGTCAGGGATTCAGTATTTCGAATGTAAAATTGGAAAATGTATCCAATGTGTATGCAAATATGTGCTACACAAATATCTTCCCACTCTCATTCAGAACAATGCCTTGACATTACCTTCGCCCTACATAAGACACAATTAGAGGAGAAGATTTAGAAAATCTGTGAATACATATGTGGAATGGAAAATGCTCAGAAGTTCACAAATTTGGAAGTGGTAGAGGAGTTTCCAAAAGGGACAGGGTAATTACTCCAAAAACATGAAGTTCTGCCAGCTTAACATCTGAAGAAGCTGCCTCTGAGGTTGGGCAATGAAATATATGCTGTTGTCAGAAGCATTAGCTTCATATGTAGTGAGACCATCAAATCTGGTTCTGCATCTATGTGACCTGGAGGACATGGTTTCTTATTTTCCAATGAACATGAGGCAGCAGTGCTGAATTTTCTATTTGTAGGTACACTGTGGCCACTGGTGTCTCCCCATGTGGAGTGTAAATTCATTTGGTCATCCTCCACTTTCGTGGTGTTTCTTGCTGCTGCACTGGGAGTTTGGTATTTGCTTCATTAAATACAAGGGTTCAACTGGGAAACAGTGCTGAAGTGAGTTCTGTCAAGTGTGGTGGGTCGGGTTCTGCAGGAGAATGCACCAACCAGGCTTCTATCCCACATAGCTTGCCCCATTGACCATAGCAACCTGATTCTGAACATTGCCCTGAAACCTCTCCATATAACAATATGCTTTTACATATAAGGTTCTACTGACTGCAAAATGTCAGTCACAATCCATTTGGAAGCCAATGGCAGATCCACATGCCCCCACCACAGATGTTTTATCACACACCTGCCAACCACTGCTCTAGTACAACTACTCAGCATGATCCAACTTACTGGAATCTCTGTTCTACACCATTTTCATAAAACCCAGTCAATCAGGGCACTGTCCTGTATACTCATGATCAGCAACAGGACATCCAAATGTTCTCCAGTGCTACCCGGTCATGGGAATTTCAAAAATTTCATGTTATTGATCTAGCCAATTTTCAAGGATGAAGTTGGAGGCACTGTGGATTTTAATTCACTCAGAAACCATTAAATGGTGAGGAAGCTCATTTCAATGAAAACTCTGGAGAATTCTTACAGGCAAGGCTTCCAAAAGTGCCCAAAATTCAGATTAAGCCAGGCCCATCGAGGTCTACAATGTATGGTCCATGTGTGTTTTGACTCTTAAATATAGCTGCCAAGTCTTTAAGAATAATATCATGTGATATCCTGGCTGAGATTCCCTGTCCTCTGTGGAAAGTCAACTTGGGCTTAGATGTCACTTTCCAAAGGCAACTCTCATGCATGGCCATTTAAAATTCCAACACAATTCCTGGCAATAATTCTCTGAGATCAGTAAAGAACTCAGTCTCTAAGGGGCATCACACCAGAGTGCAAGCCTAGTTTGACCCAGTGATCTCTTCCAACCGCCAGACACATGTCCACAATTAAAACCAAAACACTCTCACATGGCCCTCATCTTCTTCCATATAGACACTCATCATATCCTCTGGCTGGAGGTTTCCATTAGTGACGCAGCCCACGACAGTGTCCAAAATAAGCTCCCTGCCCCTTATTTGCCTAAAGTCAGGGTAGCATGGACTCTCTTCCTGTGAACCAGGAGTGATCAAATAGGCCTGCCTTTAATATTGCTTGACTTCTCCAACTTGAGGCCTTCTAGCTTTGGGGTTTAGATTCTTTAAGTGAATTGGAGTCATGAAAATCAAGCCCCTATGGCCTAGCCTCTGCAGGGCTTTGAAGAACACATTTGACCCAAAGGATCCCTATTCTCACTTGATGGATATCAGGAACCTACGAGAGGAAGGCAAGAGAGTTCATCAAAAATATATGATCTTTTTGCCATTTTGGTTTTGGATGCACACATGGGATCTATCTTTAGATCCATCAGGTGCTGAGAATCTAAGCCACAGCCTCACACAGGGCCAACAGGCTGATTCAGACATATCCCAATCCTAAGCAATTAAGCAAAGAGCCACAGGTGATGCCCATTCATTTCCATTTGAAAACTCTTTTTTTCAGGCTTCACAAAGTGGTGGCTTGAGGCAAAAAACTTCCTGACATTCAACAGAAAAATAGGTAAGCAAAAGGACCAAAGCAGGGTTTCTCCACTGAGACTTTCCTGGTCAACAGATATCTGAGATTTCTGAGATGCTAGCCATTTCCTTCAGCTATCCATTACATAGCCATGTCACAGATCTTGGAGGTGGTACAAATCTTGGACACAAAACCATGATACTATTCTGGAGAGTGGCCAGAATTAAGAGAGAAAACAGGAAATTAGGAAGCTTGTAGGTGTTGCCCATCCATAAGGCAAGCCAGAGTCCACTCATGAATTGGGCAGGATTAATGCTGGGAAGCTTTCTACTAGACAGGACACATCCATTGATGCATTGTCTTTTCTAATGTCTACAACAATGGACTCCGTGGGATACACACACATAGAAACACTCACCTTGTCAAAGGTCTTAATAGAAATATTCCACTCCATACCAAACAAACCGCATTTCCTACCTATTCTCAGAACATGAGACAAAACCACAAACTCACACCCACACCCACAAAGGCACCTCCTTCCCCCTAGTAGGTCTGTGACTCCCCGGAGTGTCCTCTGACTGGTGGGCCATACTATGTTCCCCGGAAATGACCTCTTCTGTCTCAGATCATGTCTGCTTGGCCAACTCTGTGAAGTTCTCAAGAGTCAGCGGTGAGACACTACCTGCTTTCTCAGGAAAAGCCCCTCTTCACAGGTTTCCTGGCATTTGGCCATCCTCACATCTGTAGGTACCAAGAAAGACTGACTCTGTCCTTGGTAATTCCAAACATGTGAGACCACTGGGACTAGAACAGGGACTGTCTCTGGGTGCCTGGCTTCCTGGATCCCAAGTTCAGAGAGTTCCCTCACCAAGGAAGTGAGGTGAGATCACTTCCTTCAGGATCTGAATGATGTCACTGCCTTGGCAACCACTTTGTCCTAACAGTTGCTTCCAAAAGTACCATGAGGTGGAGACTGCCCCGATTTTCATGGGACACTTTCTCTAGTTAGAATGCTGTATCAACCATAAGCACCCGGGAACAGCTTCCACACAGGACTGGTTTGGTCCATGTTCTATACATTAAGAAGAGAGAGACTGATTCAGACACAACCCTTCATCCTTACCAGAATGATTGCCATGGAAGATGACTTTTGCTTTCTGAGGTACTTCATAGCTGCCTTCATCTTCACCAGGGATCATTTCTGCATGAACATTTGAGTTTCTCAGCAGGTGAAGATCCCCTGGATTCCTGTAGTTTAATACCCACACAGTTCCTGCTCTCCTGCAAAGTTAGTGTATGGTTAGAGTTAATAATATTTTCGATTTGGGTTAGGAATCATTCTGCAGGATGAATAATGGGATTGGGAACCTGCGATATTTATAAGAATATATAGGTGAAATATATGTATGAAAACGGGAATCTAAGAAAGATTTGAAGCCCAGAAGGGCATTGGGCTCTTGGTTTGGATATTTAGTGTTGAATTATGTTCTGTACAATTGTCTCAGTTAAATCGAAATACAATGGCATAGGACCTAGTACCTTGGATGATTGAATGTAGAAGAGAACATCCAGTCAAAAAGGGATAGTCGGTAGGATTAGAAAGATAGTCAGTAGGTTTAGGAAGAAGAGTGAGTATATGATTTGAAATAAAAAGCTTCTTTAGCAATAGGGTTTCGTTTAGAGAGTGAATGAAAATGTAAGCACATGTGAAGAGTCAGCCAAAATGATGTACTGGGGAAAATATGTAGGAAAGCAGGTGTCAATAGAGACATTACGAAATCAGGCAATGTATAAAGTGAGTGATAGGATTAGACATTTTCAACAGGCTTGTGTTTGAATATATAATCTTAGGAAAAAACAAATATGTCGTCACAAATGGGAATGACATTTGAGAGCATTAGGCAACCTGTACATGGATGCTATTAGTTATCAACATTCACTTTCCTTTTAGGCTTTGGTACAATCATAAGTGTGACATTTTTTTTTTTTTGCTCCGAATATTACTGTGATAAAATGTATATGTAGATTAGGTGACATGAGTATTTCTTTCACCATTTCTGGGAGCAATAATTTGAAGATGTATACATTAGTATTAGGGGCACAAAGAGGTGTAACCTGTTTCTATGAATATAGAGATAATGCATGAATAGACCATACTATGAATAAATAACATAACTGATTCCACTTTAAATAATGGATTGAATTGATATGTGAAAATATATAAGAAATCTTATATTGATATACAATCATTCATTCCAACCAGTTATATATCTAATGGTAATATTAGGATTATGGTTTATGATGAATGGTGTTTGAGTTTTGCTTTATAAGTGATGATGTTAAACAAAAATAATGTGTTTGGAAAGAAGTCTCATGAAAAGACTAGTCAAGAAACATGGAGGAATGCATGTGTTCTGAATCAGGAAGTGATTGATCGTGAAACAAATTCCTAAAAATTTTCTAATTTGTGACTGAAATATATATCCTATGATGTGCATAAACTGAAGACATAGTAAAGTACAAGTGTTGAATAAAAATGAAAGTCAAAATACACATCATGTCCCCTAGGAATCTACTTGCATTGATTTTAAACTGGCTAAGTAACTGTAGAAATATTAGGGTTTGTATGCACCATTCACTGAATTTAGTTTTCAGTACTAGGAAACAATATGTATTGCAGGTGGATGATTATTTCTGAGAATAATATTGTGGAAAGTTGATTATAAATCCACAGATATGAATATGAATGAATTTAGGGAGTGTATAATAAGACACATATATTTCATATTTTATATTTTGAAAAATCTGGAGAGTGTATATATATATATATATATATATATATATATATATATATATATATACACACACACACACACACACACGCACATGCACAGATATTAAAAAGTAGCAATACAGGAGATCCATTATGAAGGCAGGCATGGAGAAATCAAGTCTATGATCTCTTCAGCTGCACGGGCATAGGGAGTCGTAAACTGTCTAAATGCTGTTTGCTCAGAATCACTAGGCAATGTTGACCTGTTGTGAATCTGGGGCGAACAGTCTGGGCCCCTCAGAACACACACAGAGCCCGGATTGGCTGCATTCAAGCTTAGATTCGTCTGGTTTTTGTGACTCAGCACTAACATTCCCGCTGAAATAACTTGTCGGTCTTTCTGAATTGACAGAGTTAAAAGACAACTGAGCCTTCATAGGCAGTGGCCACAGGATTGAAATGGGGCTTGGGAGATATAGTCAGGACCCACCTGTTGCATTGGTCACCCAGCAAAGGGAACGAATGGTCACCATTTTAATGGGATACGACCATGGCAGAGAACTGACATTACAGACGGAGGAGATAACTTCATTGAAACCAACGCGACAAGTGTGTAATCCCATTGCCATCTCTCTCAAAACCATGGGGAAACCTCAAGGGCCCTTCCCAGCTCTGCCGTAATGGCCCCTCCCAGGTCTCCCAGGAGCGCGATAGCCAGACCTAGGGAATCAGGATTGGCTCGGGACTCGCGGCGTGGAATTCCCGGCTACCACTCCCACCAGTGCTGACAATTGAGGTCTCTTACACCACCTACCGGGGGCATGGCTCCCGGAGGACAAGAAAATTCGCTGGGGGTTCTCAGGCCAAAGCTCTACAAACTTAGGGTCTGAGGGAGGCAAACAGGGAGAGTGTGCCCAGGTGTTCATTAAAACAGGGCTACCAGGAGCAGAGGCCTGGCGTGTAACCAGTATTGTGGTGAGCGTCAAAGGTGAGCGGGGCATGGCTTGAGGAAGCACAAGAGAAGGCCCTAGGCACTCAGGATTGGAGACCCGCCCAGTCTGGGAGGAAGAGCTGCTGCACAGTGATTGGTTCCCGCTAATTGAGAGGAGAATCTTGGCCCAGTGCACACAGCTCCACCTACTGGAAGAGAAGTAAATTGAACTCTAGGACTGCATGTATTAATATTATTATTTTATTTGTATGCTTTTCTTTTTCTTCGATTTTCATTTTTGTTGTTGTTCTTTAACTTTTTTAATGTTTTTATTTTTTTAATTTTTTATTTTATTACTATTATTATTATTTTAAATTTTAATTTTCATTTTTAAATTATCATTATTACTTAAAATTTTCTTTATTTTCTATTTTTTTCTTTTGTCTTTTCATTTCTTTTCAATTTTGTTATACCCCCTTCCTTGAATTCTACCTGCCTACTCTCATTCTCCTTAGTGACTTCTTCCCTTCCCTTCTAATATCTTTCCTTCCAAGCATCAAATAAATTTATAAGAGTAAGCAGTAACTCACTAGTCAAACAGAACAAGAAGTAACATGAGAAGCATAAAAAAGCAAGGAAGAAAAAAAGTGCAAACAATGAAGGACAGCCTAAATATTCAAGAGCATCTAGAGTCATCAGAAAAATGGTCATATAAAGAACTCAAGGAATACCTTAGACAGATGGAATGGAACCTTAAAGAGGGTACGAGACAACAAAAACAGTGAAAGAACGCATTGAAAATGAATTACATAAACAGATAAAATAAGAAATTAAGCATCTTTATCAGGAGATAGAGATTATTAGAAAAATCAAACAATAATTCTAGAAATGAAGGAAATGATAAACCAAATTAAAAACTCAATTGAGAGTATCATTAACAGAGTGGAGCAAGTAGAAGACAGAATGTCAGATAATGAAGACAAAATATATCATCTTGAAAAAAACTCTAGCCAAGAAAGAAATGCTGTAAAAAATTATGGGAAAACATCCAAGAGATATGGGATAACATAAAAAAACAAACTTATGAGTCATCCGGGAAGAGGAAGGTACAGAGATTCAAACCAAGGGAATGAGTAACCTGCTGAATGAAATAATTAGAGAAAACTTTCCAGAAATAAAAATGGAAACAGATAAACAAATTGTAGATGCTTACAGGACACTGAGCACACAAAATCACAGTAGACCCATGCCAAGACACATTGTTATGAAGATATCCAATATACAAAACAAAGAGAAAATATTAAAAGCTACCAGAGATAGGAGGCAGATTACAATCAGGGGTAAACCAAAAAGGTTAACAATGGATTTTTTTATCACAGATGCTGGAAGTGAGAAGATCCTGGAACAACGTACTTCAAACACTGAAAGACAATGGATGCCAACCAAGAATTATGTATCCAGCAAAATTAAGCTTAATGTAAGACAACGAAATAAAAATATTTCATGATAAACAAAAGCTAAAAGAATTTGCAGCCAGAAAACCAGCATTGGAAAGCATCTGGAGCAAAACACTACACAAGGAAGAAATGAAAATCAACAACGAAAACCATCAGTGGGAAGTGCCCCAGTAATGACAGAGGGAGGGGAAAAGCTAATCATGGAGAAACAATCTAATTTAAAAAAAAAGATATAGGCAAACATGGGTGGCAGTACAAACCATATATCAATAGTAACTCTAAACGTTAATGGCTTAAACTCTCCAATAAAGTGACATAGGCTTGTAACTTGAATTAAAAAAAAAACAAATCCAACAATATGTTGCCTCCAGGGGACACATCTGAATGGAAAAGACATACACAAGCTGATGGTGAAAGATTGGGAAAATTTATACCATGCACACAGACCTCATAAGCAAGCAGGGGTGGCCATCCTCCTATCAAATAAAATCGACCTCAAGACTAATTTAATCAAAAGGGATAAGGAAGGACATTATATACTGTTAACAGAAACCATTCACCGACAAGACATAACAATTATCAATATTCACGCAGCAAATAATGGTGCTGCGACGTTCATAAAACAAATTCTCCTCAAGTTCAAGAATCAAATAGACCACAATACAATAATTATGGGTGACTTCAACTCACCTCTCTCACCATTGGACAGATCCTCCAAACAAAAGTTGAATAAAGGAACTATAGAACTCAATATCACAATCAATACCCTAGACTTAACTGACATATATACAATATATCAACCATCATCAAGTGGATATACTTTTTTCTCAGCAGCACATGGATCCTTCTCAAAAATAGACCATATGTTATGCCATAGGGCAACCCTCAGTAAATATAAAGGGGAGGAGATAATACCATGAAGTTTTTGTGATCATAATGGAATGAAACTGGAAACCAATGATAAAAGAAAAAAGAAAAAATCATACATCACCTGCAAAATGAACAATATGTTACTGAATGATCAATGGGCAACCCTCAGTAAATATAAAGGGGAGGAGATAATACCATGAATTTTTTGTGATCATAATGGGATGAAACTGGAAACCAATGATAAAAGAAAAAAGAAAAAATCATACATCACCTGCAAAATGAACAATATGTTACTGAATGATCAATGGGTTACAGAAGACATAAAGGAGGAAATAAAAAAATTCTTCGAGATAAATGAAAATACAGACACAACATATCAGATTCTATGGGACACAATGAAAGAAGTTTTAAGAGGTAAATTCATCGCCTGGAGGTCATTCCTCAAAAAAAGAAAAAAAAAAAACAACAAATAAATGAGCTCACACTTTATCTCAAAGCCCTAGAAAAGGAAGAGCAAAACAACAGCAAATGTAGCAGAAGGCAAGAAATAATTAAAATCAGAGCGAAATTGAAACAAAAGAAACTATTGAAAAAATTAACAAAACTAAAAGTTGGTTCTTTGAAAAGATAAATAAGATCGACAGACCCTTAGCCGTGCTAACGAAGAGAAGAAGAGAGAGAACTCAAATTACTAACATACGGGATGAAAAAGGCAATATCACAACAGATGCAACATAAATACAGAAGAAAATTAGAAATTATTTGGAAAACTGTATTCCAATAAAATAGAAAATAGTGAAGACATCGATAAATTTCTTAAGTCATATGATTTGCCCAGACTGAGTCATAAGGGAACACACAATTTAAACAGACCAATATCAATGGATGAAGTAGAAGAAGCAATCAAAAGACTACCAACCAAGAAAAGCCCAGGACCGGATGGGTATACAGCAGAGTTTTACAAAACCTTTAAAGAAGAATTAATACCAATACTTTTCAAGTTATTCAGGAAATAGAAAAACTGGGAGCTCTGCCAAATTCATTCTATGAGGCCAACATCACCCTGATTCTGAAACCAGACAAAGACACCTCAAAGAAAGAAAACTACAGACCAATATCTCTGATGAACCTAGATGTAAGAATCCTCATTAAAATTCTGGTGAATTGGATACAAAGGCACATCAATAAAATTGTGCACCATGATCAACTAGGATTCATCCCTGGGATGCAAGGCTGGTTCAATATACGGAAATCAATAAATGTTATTCACAACATCATTGGACTTAAAGATAAGAACCGTATGATCATCTCGATAGACACAGAAAAACCATTCAACAAAGTAGAGCATTCCTTTATGTTCAAAACATTTTAAAAACTAGGGATAACAGGAACTTACCTCGACATTGTAAAAGCTATCTATGTTAAGCCTCAGGCTAGCATCATTCTGAATGGAGAAAAGTTGAAGGCATTCCCTTTAAAATCTGGAACAAGACAGGGATGTCCTCTATCACCACTTCTATTCAATATATTTCTCGAAAAAACTGCCAGAGCAATTAGAGAGATGAAAGACTTTAAAGGCATAAAAATAGGAAAAGAAGAACTTAAATTATCACTATTTGCAGATGACATGATTCTATACATAGAAGACCCAAAAGGGTCTACAGAAAAAACTACTAGAACTAATAAATGAATGCAGCAATGTGGCAGGATACAAAATCAACATGCATAAATCAAAGGCATTTCTGTATATTAGCCACAAAACTTCTGAAACAAAAATGAGTCCAAACACTGCATTCCCAATTTCCTCAAAATAATTAAATACTTGGGAATCAACCTAACAAAAGAGGTGAAAGATTTATATAATGCAAACTACAGAACCCTAAAAAGAGAAATAGAATAAGATCTTAGAAGATGGAAAAATATACCCCGTTCATGGATAGCCAGAACTAACATCATCAATATGGCGATATTACCAAAAGTTCTCTATAGGTTTAATGCAATGCCAATCAAAATCCCAAAGGAATTTTTTGTAGAAATAGATAAAGCAATCATAAAATTCAAATGGAAAAATAAAAGACCCAGAATAGCAAAAGCAATTCTAAGCAGGAAGTGTGAATCAGGCAGTATAGCGATACCAGATTTCAAACTATATTACAGAGCAATCATAATAAAAACAGCATGGTACTTGTACGAAAACAGGTGGGTGGACCAATGGTACAGAATGGAGGACACAGAGACTAATCCAAAAAGCTACAACTATCTTATATTTGATAAAGGAGCTAATGGCCTGCAATGGAGGAAGGATAGCATCTTCATCAAATGGTGTTTGGTAAACTGAAAATCCATATGCAACAAAATGAAACTGAATCCCCTCCTCTCGCCATGCACCAAAGTTAACTCAAAGTGCATCAAGGAGCTAGATTCAAATCAGAGTCTCTGCGTCTGATAGAAGAAAAAGTTGGCTCCGATCTACATATTGTGTGGTCAGGCTCTCAATTCCTTAATAGGACACCCATAAAACAAGAGTTAATAACAAGAATCAAGAAATGGGACTTACTTAAACTGAATTTTTTTTTCTCAGAAAGACAAACAATTAGAGAGGTAAATATGGAGCCTACATCATGGGAACAAATTTTTAGTCCTCACCCTTCACATGGAGCCCTAATATCTAGAGTATACAAAGTATACAAATAACTCAGAAAATTATACAATAAGATAACCAATAACCCAATGGGCCAAGGACCTGAACAGAAACTTCTCGGAGGAGGACATAGAATCAATTAACAAGTACATGAAAAAATGCTCTCCATTTCTAGCAGTAAGAGAAATGCAAATAAAAACCACCCTAAAATACCATCTCAATCCAGTGAGATTGGCAGCCATAATGAAGTCAAACAACAACAAGTGCTGGCGAGGATGTGGGGAAAAGGGTACTCTTGTACATTGCTGGTGGGACTGAAACTGGTGCAGCCAATTTGGAAAGCAGTATGGAGACTCCTGTGAAAGCTTGGAATGGAAGCACCATTTGACCCATCTATTGCCCTTCTTGGACTATTCCCTGAAGACCTTAAAAGAGCGTACTACAGGGATACTGCCACATCAATTTTCATAGCAGCACAATTCACAATTGCTACACTGTGGAACCAACCCAGATGCCCTTCAATAGATGAATGAATAAAAAAATGTGACTTTTATATACTATGGAGGATTACGCAGCACTAAAATATGCCAAAATAATGGAATTTGCAGGGAAATGCATGGCACTAGAGCAGATTATGCTTAGTGAATCTAGCCAATCCCTAAAAAACAAATACCAAATGTCTTCTTTGATATAATGAGAGCAACTAAGAACAGAGCAGGGAGGAAGAGCATGAAGAAAAGATTAACATTAAGCAGAAACATGAGGTGGGAGGGAAAGGGAGAGAAGAGGGAAATTGCATGGTAATGGAGAGAGACACTTATTGTTACACAAAATTACATATAAGAGGTTGTGGGAAAATAAACAAGGAGAGAAATGAATTACAGTAGGTATGGTAGAGAGAAAAGATGGGAAGAGAAGGGAGGGGGTATAGTAGAGTATAGGAAAGGTAGCAGAATACAACAGTAACTAATAGGGCATTATGTAAAAATATGGATGTGTAACTGATGTGATTCTGCAATCTGTATTTGGAGTAAAAATGGGAGTTCATACCCCACTTGAATCTAATGTATGAAATATGATATGTTAAGAGCTTTGTAATGTTTTGAGCAACCAATAAAAAAAGTAGCGATATATATGCCAATAGAAATTCATCATGAAATACATATAATCCACAGATTGAAAAATATTAATTTTACTGAACATGAAATTATGTATAATGTTATTCAACTAGGATGCTCACCCATAGGTTGAATTTTCAGTTCCAACAGCGTTTAGGAGGAGTGATCTCTTCTCTCAATTTGCATCTGCCAATTCAGCCACCTCACAAGTGTATACGAGTGATATCAGGTAGGATTCTATATGTGCATATAAAAATACATGTGCTGAATAGGCTACAGAGAAAGGGAGACAGGGATTCATATATTTGATAATTTTAAAAACACATGTAGAACTATTTCAACAAAAAATTGACTAGATTTATAACTCCTACAAAATATAATGCAAAAGGCAATTCCAACTATACACCATGCCTCCTCTGAACCGCTTGTATTTCTTTTCTTTTTGGGTTATTTTTCACCATCATATTAGGATCATTAGTCAGAGTCTAGTAGGGTATGGGTTAGTGTCAGGGATTCAGTATTTCAAATGGAAAATTGAAAAATGAATCCAATGTGTATGTAAATATGTGCTACACAAAAATCTTCTCACTCATATCCAGAACAATGCCTTGACATTACCTTCACCAAAGTAAGACACAATTATAGTAGAAAAGTGTGAAAATCTATGAATACATATATGGAATGGAATATCCTCGGGAGTTCACAACCTTGGAGGTGGTAGAGGCGTTTCCAAAAGTAAAGGACAGGGTAAACACTCCACAAACAAAGAGCTCTGCTGGCCTAAGACTTCTTGGAATACTGCCTCTGAGGTTGGGCACTTGAAATATATGTTGTTGTCATGAGCTTTGGCTTCCTTTGTAGTGAGACCATAAAAGCTGGGTCTGCTTCTATGTGACCTGGAAGACATGATTTCTTATTTTCCAATGAACATGAGGCAGCAGTGCTCAATTTTCTCTTTGTAGGTAAACTATGTCCACTGGAGGCTAAGTGTCTCCCGGTGGGGACTGTGAAGACATTTGATCATCCTCCACTTTTCGTGGTGTGTCTTGCTGCTACAATGGGAATTTGGTACTTGCTTCACACAATATAAGAAGTTCATCTGGGATACAGTGCTGGAGCGTGTTCTGTCACGTGGGGTGGGTTAGCGTCTGCAGGAGAATGTACCAACCAGTCTTCTATCCCACATAGCTTGTCCCAATAACCATAGCAACCTGATTATGAACATTGCCCTGAAACCTCTCCACATAACAAGATGCCTTTACCTACAAGGGAATGGGGGCTGCGCCATATCAGTCACAAGCCATTTGTAAGCCGATAGCCGATCCACATGGCCCCACCATGATGTTTCATCACACACCTGCCCACCACTGCTCTAGGCCCACTACTCAGCAGGCTCCAAATTCCTGGCATCTCGTATTCTACACCATTTTCATGAAACCCAGTCAAACAAGGGACTTTCTGGTATACACATGATCAGCAACAGGACATCCAACGTTTCTGCAGTGCCACCTGGTCATGGGAATTTCCAAAATTTTATGGTATTTATCTAGCAAGTTTTCAAGGATGAAGTTAGAGGCACTGTGGGTTTCAATTCATTCAGGAACCGTTAAGTGTTGAGAAAGCTCATTTCAATGAATGCTCTGGAGAACTTTAAAGTCAAGGCTTCTCAAAGAGTTGCCAACAGGTCACATGAAGCCAGGCCAATTGAGGTCTACAATGTGAGGTCCATGTGTGTTTTGAATCTCAACTATGGCTACCAAGTCTTTCAGAATAAAATCATGTGATATCCTGGCTGAGATTCCCAAGCCTCTGTGGAAAGCCACTCTGGGCCAAGATCTCAGTTTCCAAGAGTGAGTCTCATGCGTGGCCTCCTAAAATCCCAACACAATTCATGGCAATACTTCTCTGAGGTCAGTTCCAGAACTCAGTCTCTAAGGGTAAATCATACCAGATTTCAAGAACAGGTGGACCCAGTCATCTCTTCCAACTGCCACAAAAATGACCAAAATTAAAATGAAATCACTCCCACAGGGCCATAATCTTTTTCCTTGTAGACACTCATCATAACCTCTAGCTGGAGGTTTCAATGAGCACAAGGTAGTGTCCAAAATAAGCTCACTTGCCCCTCATTTGCCTAAAAACATGGTGGCCTGAACACTATTCCTGTGAACCAGGAGTGATCAAATATTCCTGCTGTTAAAGTGTTCCGCTTCTCCAATTTGAGGCCTACTGGCTGAAGCCTATAAATTCTTGATGTGATTTGGAGTCATGAGAAAACCCAAGCACATGTGGGCTAGCCTCTGCAGGGATTTCAAAGACTCATTTGACCCTAAGGATCCCTATTCTCACTTGATGGAGGTCAGGAACCTAAAACAAGAAGGCAAAAATATTCATCCACAATGACTTCTCTTTTGGTCATTTTGGTTTTGGAACCACATGGGATCTTTCTTTAGATCCATCAGGTGCTGAGAATCTAAGCCAAAACCTCATTCAAGGACAAGAGGCTGATTCAGACACATTCCATTCCAAAGCAATTAAGCAAAGAGCCACAGGTGATGTCCATTCATTTCCATATGAAAACAGTCTTTTTAATGCTACACAACTGGGTGGCCTGAGGCAAAGACTTTCCTGATATTCAGGATAATAGAAACAGAAGTAAGCAAATGGCCCAAAGAAGGGTTTCTCCACTGAGACATTACTGGTCACACTGATATCTGAGTTTTCTGAGATGCTCCCATTCCCTTAAGCTATCCAGTACATGGCCATGTCACAGAGCCCTGTGGTGTAACATATCTGGGACTCAAAACCATGAGCCTATTCTGGAGAGTGGCTGGAAAACACGAAGAAAACAAGAACTTAAGAAGATAGTAGATGTTGCCCATCCATAAGGCAAGCTGCAGTCCATTCATCAATTGGGCAGTAAGAATGTGGGGAAGCTTTCAACTAGAGACAACGTTTCCATTGATGCATTCTCTTTTCTAATGTCTACAACAACGGATACACTGGGATACACAGACAGAGAAACACTCACCATGTCAAAGGACTTACTAGAAATAGTCCACTCCAAACCAAATAAACCACCTTTCCTAGCTATTCTCAGAACATCAGAAAAAACCACAAACTCACACCTACAACAGCAAAGGCGATTCTTTCACCCAAGTAGGTCTGTGATTATCCGAAGTGTCTTCTGACTGGTGGGCCATATTATGTTCCCCAAAAAATGGCCTGTCCTGTTTCAGATCTGGTCTCCTTGGCCAATTCTGTGAAGTTGTCAGGAGCCAGTGGTTTGCCACTACCTACTTTCTCAGGAAAGGCCCCTCTTCCGAGCTCTGCTGGAATTTGGCCATCCTCACATCAGTAGGTACCAAGAAAGACTGACTATGTCTTTGGGAAAAACAAATAAGTTAGCCCACTGGGACTCGGAGTGAGACTGACTCTGGGTGCCTGGCTTCCGGGATCCCAAGTTCAGAGAATTCCATCACCAAGGAAGTGAAGTGAGGTCACTTCTTTCAGGAACTGAATATGGTCACTGCCTTGGTAACCACTTTGTCCTAACAGTTGCTTCCAAGGTTCCTATGAGATGGAATCTGCCCCAACATCCTGTGACACATTCAGAAGTTAGAATGGTATATCAACCATAGGCACCCAGGAACAGCTCTCCACACAGGCCTGCATAGGTCCATCTTCTCTACTTTAAGAAGGCAGAGGCTGATTCAGACACATCAATTCTTCCTGACCAGGTTGTTTGCCATGGAAGATGACTATTGCTCTCTCAGGTCCTACATAGCTGCCTACATATTCTCCAAGGATCATTTCTCCATGGATCTTTTAGGTTCTCAGCAGGTGGAAGATAATCTACATTCCTATATTGTAAGACCCACTCTGTCCTTGCTCTTCTGTAAGTTGTATTGAAGGAAGAGTGTATGGTTAGGGTTAATAATAGGTTCGATTTGGGTTACGAATCATTCTGCAGGATGAATAATGGCATTGGCAACCTGTGGTATTTACAAGAGTATATATGTGAAATATAACTATGAAAGCAGAAATCTAGGTAAGATTTGAAGCCCAGAAGGGCATTGGGGACTTCAGTGGGATACTTAGCTTTGAGTTATGTGCTGCACAGATGTCTCAAATAAATCAATATACACTGGCATCGGACCTTGTACTTTGGATGATTGAATGTTGAAGAGAACATCCAGTCAAAAAGCGATAATCGGTAGGATTAGGAAGGTAGTCGGTAGGTTTAGAAAGAAGAGTGAGTATAGGATTTGGACCAAAAGTTCTTTAGCAATAGGGTTTCGGGTAGAGAGTGTATGTAAATGTCAGTACATGTGAAGAGTCAGTCACAATGATGAACTGGGGAAAACATGTAGGAAAGCAGATATCAATAGAGACATTAGGAAATCAAGCAAAGTATAAAGTGTGTGATAGGGTTAGACATTTTCAACAGGTTTGAGGTTGAATATATAATATTAGGAAGAAACAGATATGTAGTCACCAATAGGATTGATATTTGAGAGCATTAGGCAACCTGGACATGGATGTTTTTAGTAATCCATGCTCACTTTCTATTTAGGCTTTGGTACAATTGTAAGTGTGACCTTTGCTTTTGGTGTCCAGAATATTTCTGTGATAAAATGTGTATGTAGATCAGGTGACATGAGTATTTCTTCCACCATTTCTTGGAGCAATATTTTGAAGACTTATAAATTAGTATGGTCGTACAAAGAGGTGTACCCTATTTCTATGAATATACACATAATGCATGAATAGACCATACTGTGAATAAATAATATAACTGGATCCACTTTAAATAATGGATTGAATAGATATCTGAAAATATATAAGAAATGTTATATTGATATACAATCATTCATTCCAACCAGTTATATATCTAATGATCATCTTAGGGTTATGGTTTATCATGAAGGGTTTGTGAGTTTTGTTTCAAAATTGATTATGGAAATCAAAAATAATATATTTGGAAAAAAGTCTCATGAATAGACCAGTAAAGAAACATAGAGGAATACATGTGTTCTGGAGCAGGAAGTGATTGAAAGTGAAACAAATGCCTATAAATTTGCCAACTAGTGAATCAAATATATATTCTATGATGTACATAAACTGAAGAAATAGTAATGTACCAGTGTGGAATAAAAATTAACGTCAAAATACACATCATGTTCCATAGTAACCTACATGCATTGATGTTAAACTGGGTTAGTTAATGTAGACATATTAGGATTTGTATGCACCTTTCACTGAAGTTAGTTTTCAGTACTAGGAAACAAATATATATTTCGGGTGGATGAATATTTCTAAGAATAATCTTGTGAAAAGTTGATTATTAATCCACATACATGAACATGAATGAATTTAGGGATTGTATATAAGACACATATATTTCATATTTTTAAAAATCTGGAGAGTATAAATATATATATATATATATATATATACACACACACACACACACACACACACACACACACACAAACATAGACATTAATAAGTAGCAATATATATGCCAATCGAAATTCATCATGAAATATATATCATAAAGATGCAAAAACATTCATTTTACTGAACATGGGTTTATGTATTATGTTGTTCTACTGGGAAGCTCACCCATAGGTTGAATTTTCAGTTCCAACAGGGTTTAGGAGGAGTGATCACTTCTCACACTTTGTATCTGCTATGTCATGTAATTCACAAGAATGTACGTGTGATACCATGCAGGATTCTATTTGTGCATATAAAAATACATGTGCTGAATAGGCTCCAGAGAATGGGAGACAGTAGTTCACATATTTGTTACCTTTGAAAACACATCTAGAACTATTTCAATTAAAAATTGACTAGATTTATAACACCTACCCTTTATCATGCAAAAGGCAAGTCGAACTCTGAACTGCATGTACTTATATACTGTTTGGGTTATTTTTCTCCATCATATTAGACTTAGTAGTCAGAGTCTAGTAGAATATGTGTTAGTGTCAGGGATTCAGAATTTCGAATGGAAAATAGGAAAATTAATCCAATGTGTATGCAAATATGTGCTACAACAAATCTTCCCACTCTCATCCAGAACCATGCCTTGACATTACCTTCGCCCCAAGTAAGACACAATTAGAGAAGAAGAGTTACAAAATCTGTGATTACATTTCTGGAATGGAAAATGCTCAAGAGTGCACAAACTTGGAGGTGGTATAGGAGTTTCCAAAAATAAGGACAAAGTACACACTCCACAAACATGGAGCTCTGCTTGCCTAAAACTTTTTGAGAAACTGCCACTGAGGTTGGGCACTGAAATATAGGTTGTTGTCACGAGTTAAGCTTCCTTTGTAGTGAGACCCTCAAAGCTGGGTCTGCATCTATGTGACCAGGAGGACAAAGTTTCTTATTTTACAATGAACACGAGGCAGCAGTGCTGAATTCTCTCTTTGTAGGTAAACTGTGGCCACTGGGCGCTTATTGTCTCCCCGTGTGGACTGTGAAGCCATATGGTCATCCTCCATTTCGTGGCGTTTCTTCCTGCTGCACTGGGAGTTTGGTATTTGCTTCACGAAATACAGGGAGTTCACCTGGGACAAAGTGCAAGAGGGAGTTCTGTCACGTGTGGTGGGTCAGGGTCTGCAGGATGATACAAGAACCAGGCTTCTATCCCATATAGCTTGACCCCTTGACCATAGCAACCTGATTCTGAACAATGTCCTGAAATCTCTCCATATAACAAGTTGCCTTTATACGGAAGGTTCTGCTGGCTGCGCCATATCAGTCACAAGCCATTTGGAAGCCAACGGCAGATCCAAATGGCCCCACACAGATGTTTTATCACATACCTGCCCAACACTGCTCTAGGCCCACTACTCAACAGAGTCCAACTTACTGACATCTCTGTTCTACACCATTTACATGAAACCCAGTAAAACAAGACACTGTCTGGAACATTCATGATCAGCAACATGTCATCCAAAGGTTCTCCAGTGCCACCTGGTGATGGGAATTTCAAAAATTTCATGGTATTTATCTAGCCATTTTTCAAGGATGAAGTTGGAGGCACTGTGAGTTTCAATTCATTCAGGAACCATTAGATGGTTAGGAAGCTCATTTCAATGAAAGCTCTGGAGAACACTCACAGGTAAGGCTTCCCAAAGAGTGGTGAAAAGATCACATGATGTTTAGCTCATTTAGTTCTACAATGTGAGGTCCATATGAGTTTTGACTCTCAATGATGGGTGCCAAGTCTTTCAGAATAAAATCATGTGGTATCCTGGCTGAGAGGCCCAGTGCTCTGTGGAAAGCCACCCTGGGCCTAGAACTCAGTTTCCAAGGGCGACACTCATGCCTGGCTTTCTGAAACCTCAACACTATTCATGGCAATACTTCTCTGAGTTCAGTTGCAGAACTCAGTCTCTAAAGGAATCACACCAGAGTTCAAGCACATGTGGACCAAGTCATCTCTTCTAACCGCCACCCAAATGACCACAATTTAAATTAAAAGACTCCAACACACATAATAACCTCTGGCTAGAGTTTTCCATGAGGGGGACAGCTCAAGTCCGTGTCCCAAATAAGCTCTCTTGCACCTAAATTGCCTAATTCAGGGTGGCATGGACACCCTTCTTGTGAACCAGGAGAGATCAAATAGGCCTCCCATTAATACTGCTCCACTTCTTCAATTTGAGGTCAACTGACTGTGGGGTTTGGATTCTTTATGTGAATTGGAGTCTTGAGAAAACCCAAGCAACCATGGGCTAGCCTCTGCAGAGCTCTGAAGATCTCATTTTACCAAAAGGATCCCTATTCTGACTTGATGGAGTTCAGGAAAGTTACAGAGGAAGGCGAGAGACTTCATCCACAAGGACTGCTCTTTGGCCATTTTGGTTTTGGATGTACACATGGGATCTTTCTTTATATCCATCAGAAGGTGAGAAACTAAGCCACAGCCTCACACAGGGCAAATAGGCTGATTCAGACACATCCTCTCCAAAACAATTAAGCAAGGAACCACAGGTAATACCCATTCATTTCCATTTGAAAACTGTTTTCTTCAGGCTTCACAAAGTGGTGGCCTGCGGAAAAGACCTTCCTGACATTCAGGGCAACAGAAGAAAATGTAAGCAAAAGGCCGCAAGCATGGTTTCTCCACTGAGACTTTACTGATCACACTGATATCTGAGTTTTCTGAGATGCTCGCCATTCCCTTTAGCTATCTAGTACATGGTCATTTCACAGAGCTTCGTGGTTGTACATATCTTAAACACAAAACCATGAGCCTATTCTGGAGAGTGGCCAGAATTCAGGAAGAAAACAGGATCTTAGGAAGATAGTAGGTGTTGCCCATCAATAAGGCAAGCTGCAGTCCATTAATTAATTGTGAAGGATGAATGCTGGGAAGCTTTCTACCTGACAGGACATATTCATTGATGCATTCTCTCTTCTAATGTCTACAACCACGGGCGCAGTGGGATACACTGACATAGAAACACTCGCGTTGTCAAACGACTTACTAGAAACCGTTCACTCCAAACAAAACAAACCTTCTTTCATACCTATTCTCAGAACATGAGACAAAAACCACAAACTCACACCCACATCACAAAGGCACCTCCTTCCCCCATGTAGGTCTGTGACTATCCGGAGAGTCCTCTGACTGGTGGGCCATACTATGTTCCCAGAAATGGCCTGTTCTGTCTCAAATCTGGTCTTCTTGGCCAACTCTGTGAAGTTTTCAGGATCAAGTGGTGAGTCAATGCCTGCTTTCTCAGGAAATCCCCCTCTCCATAGCTTTTCTTGCATTTGGCCATCCTCACATCAGTAGGTCCCAAGAAAGACTGAGTCTGTCCTTGGTAAATCAAAATAAGTTTGACAACTGGGACTGGGACCGGGACTGGCTCTGGGTGCCAGGCTTCCTGGATTCCAAGTTCAGAGAGTTCTATCACCATAGAAGTTAGGTGAGGTCACTTCCTTTAGGAACTGAATTTGGTCACTGCCTTGGCAACAACTTTGTCCTAACAGTTGCTTCTAAGGTTCCCATGAGAAAGAGGCTGCCCCTACTTTCTGTGACACTTTCACAAGTTAGAATGGTATGTCAACCATTGGCACGCAGGAGAAGCTCTCAACACATCCCTGCTTTGGTCCATCTTCTCTACATTAAGAAGAGAGTGGCTGATTCAGACACATCCCTTCATCATGAGCAGGTTGTTTGCCATGGAAGACTTTTGCTCTCTCAGGTCCTTCATAGTTGACTACATCTTCTCCAGGGATCATTTCTTCATGGACCTTTGAGGTTCTCAGCAGATGGAAGATCCTATATATTGCTGTATTTTAAGACCAACTCTGTCCCCGCTCTTCTGTAAAATTAGATTGAGAGAACAGTGTATGGTTAGGGTTAATAACAGGTTCAATTTGGGTGAGAAAAGAAACTACATGGTTGAGCAAACAGGGTCCTACAGTTAACAATAATATGAGAATTATTAATGGGCCAGCCTGGGTGGATAAAAGCGTAGTTAACCAGGTGGACTATGTGAACCAAGACTCAAACCTCCTTTTGGGGGCCTCTGTCTTTCTTTGACCCTCTTCAAGTCGTTTTCTTAATTTACTCATAGATTCTTTTACAACTCCAGTATTGTCGGCATAAAAACATCATTCTTTCCTCAATGCAAGCAAAAAGGCACCCTTCTCTCATGAAGAGGAGGGCCAACACTCGCCTGCTCTGTAAACAACTTCAGAGAGAGAGAGAGGTTAAAATTCCTGTAAAGCTGTGATGCGGTTTTTAATGTCTTTAAGCTTTGGTCTATTTCTGCTTCTAATTGTGTCTTTGGTGTGTCTCATGGACTAGGGCATTTGTTCCTGTGCCCACCCCTTTAGCAACTATTATTCCTAATAGGATGGCTAAAGTGAGGGATACAGGTTCCTGGTGGAACCGGGTTGTATGCCCCCCTATTTGATCTTTAAATGAACCTGCATCCTGATAGAGCACTCTCGAAAACATCTGCATCATTACATAATTAATCGCATCTATTGACCATTTTATGAAAACATAAATAATGTTAAAGTGTATAGAATTATACTGTTGTAGGGATGGACAAGGAAAGGCACCTAAGATAGCACCAAAGACAGGAAAGCAGTTTTATTTGGTTGCATCCGTATTTAGAGGGCATTGCTTCTGTTGTAATCAATTAATCCACTGAACCCCAAGTTTTGGTAGTTTTAGTATTTGTACCCAACATGTAAGGGAAGGGGCTCAGAAGTTCACAGTCTGCAGAAATTTACACAAATCAGTTTTTGTTTCTGTTTTTTTCCTCTATTCTGTGCATGTTAACTTTTCAAGGACACCTTGGAACGGGAGAGCTTTTTTGTCTCTTTTTTTTCCTCCTTGCCAGCTGTCACCATGGAGCCCAGTTGGTAACTTTTTTATCTTAGAAATGTAGCCATCTCTGTGAAGCCCCAGCTCAAGGCCAGAGTCCTTGTTCACATATTTTGTGAAAAACTGGTAAGGCGATGTCTAGCTTAGGGGTGGTGATTTTTCCAGCCAGTGGCCAAGTAGAACAGGGCAACATGAAGAGTGGAAGTTTATCTCCATTGAACTTTTTCAGAGGGACTCTTTTGCTGAAAGACCTAAAGTAAGCCTTGGTGAAGACTTCTGGAGAAGGTCATTTAAGACATTTCTGTGGACCTGGTACAGAGGGGGATGACAGGGAAGGCGATGCTGAGAGCAGCTCTGTGGATCTGAGAATGAGGAAGGAGAGATGCCAAAGAATAATGGGAAAGGGGTTTGGGATTTTCCTAGAACAAAACTTGAGCAGTAGAACAGGTAGAGCAGAGGGGAAGACGGGAGTGAGTATTCCAAAAAGCCTGTGAGGGACTTTAAATTCTTAGAACCTGTTTTCAGTGATGACAAATCAACTTTAAAGGTCATTTTCATTACATCTTGGATAGGGGTCTGAGGGCTCTTCTCAGCTTGTTTGAGCTTTGGCTAAGCTTGCTAGAGGACTTGGTGGGACCTAGTGCAGACACTGACAGGAAAAGAGAGGAGTGAGTGGGTGGAGGGGTACCTCGGTACCTGCTTCCTCAGCAAGGGGGCAATGTTCTGAGATCCAGCGGAGGTTTGGGTTTTTGATCTAGTAATTGGAGGGGAGAAATCAGGTTGCTGAGGTGGGAGTGAAAGCAGAGAGTCTAGAGCAGAAGGCTGAGTGTGAGGAACTATTGGGGAAGCATAGTACAGGATGTGAGCGCAGGAGGAAAAAGGATTCCACATAGGGGAATTTCCCCCTTTTGAGCACTTGCCAAAGTTAAAAATGTCATGCGGAATTTGAAGATCTAGAGAACCCTCTGGGGGCCATAGTTTTTGGTTGTCTAATTGGTAATATGGCCAATGCTGTGTACTGAATTTGATGAGGAGTTTGGGTTCCACCAGGCAGCCCCTGTATGCTCACATCCCCATGACTTACACAAGAAGTCGGCTTTTCCCCCACAAAGCCATGGCTGTTTGTCACTTTGATAGTCTGCCGGGCATACATAGTAATATAGGCTAGCCAACCTGCATCTGGCTTGCGTGTCCCTGCATCCATAATGTTTGTTTCAATTATCTATGGTATGGAAGGGATTTAATGAAATTTTAGTGAGATCCTCTTCATCAGGTATATCTCAAAAGGAAAGACCTCTACCGAGCTGAAAAATGTCTGGGTGGAGAGATAGCCACCAGATCCCTAAGGGGGCCGTTAAGGTCTCTTTAATGGTTCTATTTATTTTTTCTACCTGTCCTGAGTTCTGGGATATATAAGCATAATGTAACTTCCAATTAATCCACAGGGTCCTGGTTAACACCTGACTTACCTGGGCCATGAACACCAGTCCATTATCAGTCCATTAGGCAGATCGTATCTTGGAAAAATATCTTTCAGGATCTTCTTGAAAACCATTTGCGCCGTTTTTTTTTTTTTTTTTTTTTTTTTTTTTTTTTGTGTGTGTGTGTGTGTGTGTGTAAGGCTTCAATCCATCCTGAAAATGTATCTACAAAGACTAGGAGATATTTAAGTCCATACTTTGCTGGCTTAATTTCATTAATGTCCACTTCCCAGAATTGTCCTGGTCTGGTTCCTCGTAGGTGCTTTCCTCTAGGAAACTTGGAAGGGTAAGCATTACCCAATTGACGGATCCGACAGGCTTTTGTTACCCGTTCAGTTATTTCCTTTTGCTGTGAGTTGGTTAGTGGAGAACTCTGTTCTTAATCCTACAGTAATGCCTGCAGTTTCTTTGAATCAAGGTGAGTGAGTTGATGTGCATTTTTAACGTAGTGTAGGGCTTGCTGTAATTGCAGGCTGAGCTCAGTGAAGTTGAGGTGTTCAGTGTCAGTGTCCTTAGATGTTATCAAAAACTTCCTGGTACTCAGGGTTCCATTGGAATTGGGCATCTTCCTTTAACAGCGGTATAAAGGAGCAGCTAAGGACGCAAACCCAGGTATCCATAACCTGCAAAAGCCAGCAGTCCCAAGAAATTCTCTGAGTTGTCTGCTGTAAGATGGGGGTGGTATCTACACAATGGTTTGTTTTCTGGGCTCAGTGAGCCATCGTTTACTGCCCCTAAGGGAATAGCCCAGGAAGATTACTTCATGCTAGCAAATTTGGGCCTTTTTGGCCGAAACTCTATACCCGAGTTGAGCAAGCTCATATAGTAGTGCTTGGGTCCCAGACTCAGAGTTATCCTTGGTGTTGGCTGCCAGTAGCAGGTCATCCACATATTGAAGCTGGGTAACTTCAGGGTGCGTAGTTCTGAAGTTGTTGAGATCTCTGTGGAGGGCTTCATCAACGAGAGTGGGGGAGTTTTTGAACCCCTGTGGGAGTCTAGTCCAAGTTAGTTGACCAGACGTTTTGGTTTCTGGGTCTACCCACCTGAAAGCAAACAGCAACTGACTATCTTTATGCAGAGGCAAGCAAAAGAAAGCATCTTTTAAGTTCAGAACAGTATATAATTTCCGCTCAGGGTTCAGAGTGCTAAGCAGATTGTACGGATTAGGTACCGTGGGGTGAATGTCCTGCACTCTTTTGTTGATCTCTCTTAGCTCTTTAATGGGGCGATAGTCCCCGGTTCCTGGCTTTTTTTTTTTTTTTTTTCTAGTAGCAGGGGAGTGTTCCAGGCTGATTGACAGGGCCTTAGGACTCCTAAGGCCAGATATTTCTGAATATGGGGCCTTATCCCACCTTTAGTTTTTTTGCTTAGAGGATATTATTTGACATTGATTGGGGAGACTGAGGTTTTTAACTCCACTGTTATTGGAGGTTGTTTCACGGCCAGACCTAACACCGCAGTTTTTGCCCAGGCATCTGGGTAATCTGTTATCCATTTTTGGGGTAGCTTGCTTGTTTGATCAGTCTTGGGGGGTGTGAAGAGTGGACATTCATCTTCTACTAATATAGTTAAAGCGGTGACTATAGGAGTTTTACTGAAGGATTTACAAATTTCATTTGGGGGCCTTCAGGGTTAAAAGTTATTTTGGCCCAGAGCTTGGTGAGCAGATCTCTGCCCATCAATGGGTGCGGGCATTCTGGTCTTACTAGGAAGGAGTGATGGATTTTTTCTTTCCCCAGGTCCATGGTCCTCTTAGTTGTCTAAGCCCGATATTTACTGTCATCAGCCCTTTGAACTAGAGACCTTTTATTTGATAGAGGGCCCAATGGGGCCTTAAGGGCTGAGTATACTTCTCCTGTATTCACTTCAAAGTTTACTGGAATCCCCTCCACTTCAAAAGTTACCCTGAGCTAGGGGAAGGGATCTGAGCCCCGACTTTCTTAGTCATCCTCCAGAGTCAGAATGGCCAGCTGGCGTGGCTGTCTCTTTATAGGGAACTCTATGGCCCAGTATCCTTTTTCTTTAGAGTAGGCACACTGATCTGAGGCCAGGGGTGGCCTCTGGCATGGGCCCTTCCTGTCACCCTGTGTCTTAATTTCTGGCCTCTTTCTTGTTGTGATCAGGACCTTAGTCAATGCCTTAGTCTGCCTTTTGCTTCTCTCATCCTCTGTTTGCTCCCTTTCTTTCTCCCTGTTTCTCTCTTATAGTATACTTTCTTGGCTTCTTTGACTAAATCTCTCTTTTAAATTTTTTTTTAATATCCATGGCAGCTTGCTCAATTAAGGCCATCATGACAGATGCCTTTTAATCCGCTGCCTGAGGATCGAAAGAAGTATATCTCTTATATGCCTCCATGATTCTCTCTAGAAACATAAAGGGAGATTCATCAGGCCTTTGAATAATTTCTCTTACCATGGCCAAATTAGTTGGTCACCCAGCGGTCCCTTGGAGCCCCGCTGTTAGAGCCTGGCAATAATTGAACAGATGCTCCCTATCTTCCAACGTGTTGGGGTCCCTGTTGAATAGGTTTAAGGAGAAGCCAGCTTTCATTATGTTGGGAAGTTGTGTTGGTCGCCCATCAGGTCTGAGGATATTTTTTCTACATTCCAGGAGATTTTTCTCTCATTGCTCTGTCATGAAGAGAGTCGCTAGGTAGTGTTGACAGTCACCCCAAGTAGGCAGGTGTGAAAACGTCGGTGAGTTCTCTGAGTTCTTTTAGCCGGGCCAGCTTCCTCCAGGGAAGGAGGGGCTGTCTGTGCTGCGGGACAGTCATCTTGATGGCACTGGGCCAGCCTAGCTTCCTCGAATGGTGGAGAGGCTGAGTCAGCAGAAGGGGAATCACTTAGAGGGTGTTGGGGGTTGGGAGACGAGGGCAGATGATAAGGAGGGGGAGGAGAGTCCAGTAGAGTCTTGAGACTCAAGGAGAACAGAGGGTGGAGGAGGAGGAGCAGAGAGTTTGAGAGATAGAATTGTGGGGGAAGGAGTAGGAGCAGGTGCAGGGACAAGGAAAGGCTTGACCCATGGAGGAGGAGATTTGTAGAGGTACTGACAAGTTAAGATATATGGCTGTTGATCTGGATGTCTATGTGGCCCCTGGTGAAAGACAATATCTCGGACTTTTCAAATAAGTGCGAAGTACAAAGATCCTTCTAGGAGCCATCCAAATGCAATGGTGGGTCATTCTGTGACACAGAATCTGCCAGGTCTGGCGTTTTACTGAAAAAGAAAGATTCTGAGCCCTTAAGCAGAATTTGGTCCAGTGATCAAGGGTCAGGGACAGAGGCATTGAAATGATCTGTCCCATAATAAAATATACACAGACAGTGAAAGCAACGACACACAACACAGACAAGACAAGACAATAAAGACAGGCAATGGACGTCCAATACTGAGACCAGGACTGACTAGTCGGCAAAACCTGAAGGGCTGGCAATACCGAATCAGAAACAAAATATCACTGAGTCGAGGAGACTATTGTTCCTCGATTTCCCGAGTCTATATCCCAGGGACATGGTCTGTGGCTCTGTGGCATGTGTGTCAGCCACCATGGGAGAGAGCTCATGCTCTTTACCAATAGCCATTTTGCCATACCCTAACCTGAAGCCTGAAACCAGAAAGATGGGTCTTATTTACCCCCAGAGGAGCCCGTTGGGGTATTTTGTCTGCAGCTGCCGGATCTCGCTAGGGCCACCAGATGTAAAGGTTGGGCGAGCATCTGTGGCAGAGACCACCAAGAGACTGTCTCATGCAACAGCAAAGGGTTTATTGGGAGTCCGGCATGAAGGGCTCAGAGATCACTTGAACAGAGGAGAGAGCCCTGAGAACAGCTTAAGAAATGCTTATATATTTTCCTTGGAGAGGGCAGGGAGAGAAATTTATTGATGGGTAATGGCAAGTGGGCAGTTTGCGTGCAACTGGTTGACGGAGTACATTCTGCAGTTTAGCAGTTGGGGACAGCACATTCTGGGAACAAGAATAGTAAACAGTTCTCAAGATTACAACGGTGTTTTGTTAAGCATACAGAAAAACAGGAAGTGACAAGTATCTATTTTATTAACCTTTCAATATAAGTATGAAAACAGAAATCTAGGTAAGATTTGAAGTCCAGAAGTTCATTTGGCCCTTGATTGGTATACTTAGCATTGAATTACGTTCTGTAGAGATGTCGCAGAAATATGGATATACAATGTCATAGGACCTTGTACCTTCTCGGAGGTCAGTTTCAAAACACAGTCTCTAAGCAGAATCACACCAAAGTGCAAGCCAAGGTGGACCCAGTTATCTCTTCCAACTTCCACACAAATGACCGCAGTTAAAACCAAAACACTCTCACATGACACTCATCTTCTTCCATATATACACTCATCATAACTTCTGGCAGGAGGATTCCATGAGAGGCGCAGCACAAGACAGTGTCCCAAATAAGCTCCCTTTCCCCTCATTTACCAAAAGTCAGGGTGGCCTGGACACCCTTCCTGTGATCCAGGAGTGATCAAATATGCCTGCCGTTAACACAGCTCTGTTCTCCAATTTGAGGACTACTGACTGTCGGTTTAGATTCTTTATTTGAATTGGATTCATAAGAAAACCCAAGAACCTATGGGCTAGCATCTGCAGGGCTTTGAATAACTCATTTGACCCATTGGATCCCTATTCTCACTTGAGGGAGGTATAGAACCTTACGGAGGAATGCGAGAGACTTCATCCACAATGACTGATTTTTGATCATTTTGATTTGGATCCACACATGGGATCTTTCTTATGATCCATCAGGTGCTAAGAATCTAAGCTCTAGGCTCACACAGGGCCAAGGGGCTGATTCAGACACATCCCTTTCCAAAGCAATTAAGCAAACAGCCACAGGTGATGCCCACTCATTTCCGTTTGAAAACTGTTTTCTTCTGGAATCTCTAAGGCGTGGCCTGAGGCAAAGACCTTCCTGACATTCAGGGCAACAGAACAATAGGTAATCAAAAGGCCAATTGCAGGGTTTCTCAACTGAGACTATCCTGGTCACACTGGTATCTGAGTTTTCTGAGATTCTTGCCAATTCCTTCAGCTATCCAGTACATGTCCATGTCACAGTGCTTGGAGGTGCTACATATCGTGGACACAAAAGCATGAGTCTATTCTGGAGAGTGGCCAGAATTCAGGAAGAAAACAGGAACTTAGGAAGATAGCCGGTGTTGCCCATTGATAAGGCAAGCCCTAGAGCATTCATTAGTTGGGCAGGATGAATGCTGGGAAGCTTTCTAATAGACAGGAAACATCCATTGATGCATTCTCTTTTCTAACGTCTACAACCACGGACACAGTGGGTTACACAGACATAGAAACACTCGCCTTGTCCAACAACTTACTAGAAACAGTTCACTCCAAACCAAACAAACCGACTTTCCTACCTATTCTCTGAACATGAGACAAAACCACAAGCACACATCCACATCCACAAAGGCACCTCCTTCCCCCAAGTAGGTCTCTCACTCTCCGGAGTGTCCTCTGACTGCTGGGCCATACTGTGTTCCCCCGATATGGCCTGTCCTGTCTCAGATCTGGTCTCCTTGTCCAACTCTGTGAAGTGGTCAGGAGCCAGCTGTGAGCCACTACCTGCTTTTTCAAAAAAGGCCCCTCTTCAGAGTTTTCCTGGCATTTGGCCATCCTCACATCAGTAGGTACCAAGAAAGACTGACTCTGTCCTTGCTAAATCGAAGCAAGTGAGACCACTGGGACTGGGACGGGGATTGGCTCTCTGTGCCTGGCTTCCTGGATCCCATGTTCAGAGAGTTCCATTACCAAGGAAGTGAGGTGAGGTCGCATCCTTCAGGAACTGAATGAGGTCACTGCCTTGGCAACCACTTTGTCCAAACAGTTGCTTCCAAGCGTACCATGAGAAGGAGGCTGACCCTACTTTCTGTGGCACTTTCACAAATTAGAATGGTATATAAACCATAGGCACCAAGGAACAGCTCTCCACTCAGGCCTGGTTTGGTCCATCTTCTCTATATTAGGAAGAGAGCCTTTAGTCCCGGGAGCATTGCAGTGAACCTCCGCACTAAAACTATTAGCAAGCACCTGATGGAGGAGGCCTCCATAGGTAAGTGGCGCCTTTATAACATCTGATATCCGGTTAAGGGAGATCTCTTCTGATGACAGAGATGTGGCCTGGGGAGACTCACATATACTCCTGTCCAGGACAGTAACAAGAATCATTCTGTCCTCTGTTCTGTTCTGTAGGAAATTCCTCTGGAAGGGTAGAGAGGTGCCCACGGGCACGCACGCGCTCGTACCCTGGAGCTTTAGCAAGATCTTGCACTCTACCACTGTTTTTCTGTTTAGGCACCGGGTTTCTGTTTTTCTTTGTGTGTGTGTGTGTGTGTGTGTGTGTGTGTGTGTGTGTGTGTGTGTTTTGTTCTGCGTTCTATTTTTTTGTTTGTTTGTTTGCTTTTGTTCATTTTGTTGTGTGATTTCAGTGGTAAAAACTTAAGGATATTGGACCTGAAAATGGGTAATAAAGAGAGTAAGCCTGACACCCGTTTGAACTGTGTTTTAAGGAACTGCAATGAACTTTACCCCCCTTTGTTAAGCAGGATGATAGAAGCCCATAGCTGGCTGCCTGGAGCACACCCATTGCAGAGGGCAATGCCTGCTGGGGACCTAAGAACTGAGTATCTCCCAGGTTAACAAGTGAAACTCCTTTAAAACCCCTTGTCCCTCCAGATCAAGAGAGTCACAAAATTTGGCAGAGTCCCCTGTGTTTCTCCTTTGTTAGCAAAGCAATTAACCTCCCCTTTTCTTTTTCTCAGAACCCATTCCTCATTATTTAATTGGTATAAATTGGCTTCTAGGTCAGGAACCGAACTTTAAGTTACAAATTTGGTATCCCCCCTCCGCCCCAGAACTTTGTGAGAGCTGTCTACTGAAATGTTAGGATATGGAGCTTGCTTGGGGTGGAACTGAACCAGAGGAGCTAATCCTGTAAGTAAAAGGAGGGACTGAGGGACCCCCAGCAGCTGCCAAAGCCCTGTTGATTCAGGGAATACCCTCCTTCCTTCCGTGCACTGTAAGAATTACGCCACCTCTGTCTTGTTAAAAAAGAAAAAGAAAAAGGGGACACTAAATTCATTAAAGTCACCATATAGACACTTTATTTTCCATTTCAGGTTGCCCCTCTGTTAAAACATCTGGTCCCCCCCATGGTGCCACTGGTGTAGTAGATTTTTATGGTGCCACTGGTGTAGTAGATTTTTCTCTTATCTGCTCTGGTTTAAAGGATTCTGTCTGGCAACCATAGTCTCTACCTCCTTTCTGTCTGTCTTGTGTCTTTTTTTCTGGTCCTTTAAGACATGTGCAATAATGTGTTGATATTATAAAATTTTTCTTGGGAATGATCTTAGCTGAATGTGTGTCTAAATGATGATGTTTTATCATAACAAAATGGTATCTGAATGGGTTTTTGAAGCATTGCACAATCTTGCAGTTAAAAGTCGGGTTTAGGTAATTGTTTAGTTTAAGATTTGAGGTAATTCATGAAAGAGAACTTAAATACTTAGGATGGAAAACTGAAGAACTCTACTTCCAATTGGCAAGTAACTTCCCAATCATTCAGTCTTTTTTTTTTTTTTTTTAACCAATTTTGATTTCGGTAGCCAGGGAAAATGTCACTGTGTGTACCAGTGCATTAATTTGGACAAGGATAGTAAACCATAGTATGGTATCTGTTGACAAAATAAGATGTAAAGACATAAAATTTTGTGAATTGTATCTTAAACTTGTATCATAATTTTCAACACCCGAACCTGAAAATTATGGTTAAAATGCCTTAGGCCTGAGGTGTCTGCTCAGAATAGCAGTTTTTTCTTGCTCCTTCCAGACCTCATCCATGACTTATGTTGAAATGCAAATGAAAGAAGCCTGCAAGCTTAGTAGGAGACTGATTTGATGCCTAACGGAAAAAAAAAGTAAATTGTATGGTATTTACTAATTACTGGCCAGTCGTTTTTTCTAGGACTCTTATTTTTTTCCTTAGATTCTGTATTTTCTTTTTGAGCTCATGATTCTGAGCATGCAGACCTAGGTTAATGTTTTTCTGATCAGTTCTATCTTTGACCAACTGTGGACTTTTTGAAACATTGCAATAAAGATTCAACCTGCGAAAAACTACAAGGCCTTTACTATTATTATGTGTGTACAATTTTGTTATGTGTTGTCTGTCTATATATACATATGTTCGTATATCATATATATGATACACAAATTAACATATATAAGGAGCGCTCATAAAAAGAGCGCTCATAAAAACAAATTTTAAAAAGTGGATCCAAAGATCTTTAGTTCACGTGGTTTAAATGTTTCAATTTAAATTGGATAAACAGATAAAAATAAATGTTTTTAAATTTAAGCTTACAAATTTTTCTAGGTGTTCAAAAATCTAATAAAATATTAATATCTACAAAACGTCTAATGTGCCTTGGTTCTAGGACATTTTCTTCAACATAAAAATGGTTTACACTGTTCAATACATTTCTCTAATATTTTGATAAATAAGTAAAGTAAATTTGATATGGGATTACTCATTCGTGAGTACTTTTGTTAGATATCTGATTCATTTACTAAGGTCTGCATGAGTTTTTACTAAACTCTATATAAGATTTTAAAAATCAGTCATGTGTTAATGAGACAAAAATTTTTTGAAACATAAGTTTACCCATAACATTGTGTTTATTAAGTTTTATTTTTTCTAGAGCAAGGAACCATAAAAATTAAACAACTTATTAAATCAGAACTGTTATTTTAGAGCACTGTACTGCCATTTCTTTAAAAGGTAAACTTGGTTAATGTAGAAACATCAATGTAATTGTGATGCTATTAATGTTTTCATATCTTACAGGTATGCAAGTCTGTAAGGTAGAAACTTTAAAAGAGCATTATATCAAGCTGGTGTTCTGAAGTTGTATGGTAAAAAAAATATATTGGAGGTTTATTTACCTGATATCAATAAGATATGTAAAGTTTCATGTTACTTTTTACATTGTGGAACAATTTAAATGTATTTTTAAGTTAATGAGAGCCTAATCTATGTAAAAGTTGAAAACTTTCAGGCTTTCTTTAATTCATGTTTTAAATGTGATATCATATGGTGTTAGCTAATGTTCATGAGACGGCAATTTATGTAAACTTTGTCAAATGATATTTAAAAATAAAGATCAGCTTTAGAACTAAAATAGTTAAGATTTATAAAGAGCCCTGCCTTACCTGAGATAAGGCTGTGTGTCCCATTTTACTATATGTGAGAATGACTACGAAACCAGTAGGTCAGATAATATTTCTTTAAAGTTATGTTAAAAACCTAAAAAATGTCAAGATTCCTAGGATCTAAAACAGGGGATATAAAGTAATACTCAGCCAAAAAATTTAGGGTAGCTATTACACGAACTAAGAATTTTACTTTTGTTAATTTTATTTTGAAATTTTCTTATAAGTGATCTAAAGATTCCCTGTTAGTTTCTTTAAGAACACAACATGGGTTTATTCAAGATAATAAGTCATCACCTACAATACAGACAGAATAATACAGATCCCAATTAATTAAAAGATAATTATAAAGTTATAGACATTAAAGTCCAGTACTCTTAATATAAGGCTGTTAAAATTTATTTGCTGGATGTTTAAGATTAGGATTTAAAATTAAAGTTAAATGAAAAGGGCCAAGAAAACCAATATTTTGGCTCTTACCCTCTGAGTCAATCTGAATCCAGGGAACAGGGGACTTCTCTAAAGAGCTTTTCAACTCTGAGCCACATAACCTCCTGATCAGGGAGATTAATGAGACCACTGGAGAACAGAAAGCCAATCAGTGCATTTGTTACGAGAGTCATCAGAGAAAGGAGATATCCCTGATGCTTCTGAGGGAAGCCAAATGGTCAAGCAAGACCTGGATCCACCTAGCGCAAATGGCACTAGCAGAATTGAAAATCTGCTCTCGTTTTTCCAGAATTGACTCCCATAAAGCTCAGCTGACTGTTAACAATAGATAGAAAAAAAAGTCCGTTTGACTGCTTCATCTTAAACACTTTGGAAAGACAGTTAAGACCAAAATACAGCCATTCCTGGGCATTTTAAATAATAATAATATAATAAAAATAATAATAATAATAATAATAATAATAATAATAATAATAATAATAATATTTTAAGGTATGCACTTTATTTTAGCCTCCCAAAATAAGTAAGACTGGAGGCTACAAAGAAGGATTCTCAGACAGGAATGCCTGATACTTATAAAAAGAGACTATCATGAAGAGCTGCCACAGGCAGAAATTTCTAATTTAAGGCCTGCAGATATTCCTAACCTACACAGTAGGCTTGGTGTTTGCTAGTACGATTATCCAGCCCTGAGTAACAGAATTAAAGGTTTCTCTATTAGACATAGAGGTCATACAAAAAAAAGGATTTTACAAGATCAGATGACATTAAATTGTTAAACTGTATCTTACGGGGAGGGACAACTGTAACACTAAAAGTTAAATATTAATTTGATAGTCCTGATAACTGGGGATATTAAAGACTGGTGAGGGAACTTCCATACAGTGACATGTTCCAGCTGCTGCAACATTTATTCAGTACTCATGGTTTTTGTTTCTCTCATAGAAGAACCCATCCCCAGATGACTTTACAACCTGTTCTTCCCCAACCAGACTTCAATCCGAACTGACTTCTAAAAGGCAACTCATGTCCCCCAACTGACTTATAAAAGGCAACTCATGTCCCTCACGCCCACTCACTTCACCCTGTCTCAGGTCAGAAGAAGAAATAATGATTGACGCCACTCTTCTTACAACAATGAAGAGAAAGATAAATAGACTATCAATATAAGTAATTAATTAAGTCAGGTAAAATCAGGGAGATCGGTTTTGGGTGAGTTCTAAAAATTTGGAGAATCTTACCTGAGGGATTAAAATTTCCTCAGTGCTCTTCCCCTAATCTATTAAAGATTTGAAAGGGACACAGAGAAAAGGGGGAAATGATAGACCCAACCTGATCTTTTATTAAAATTGGGAGCCATCTTGCCACAAAGCCATGAAAAGATAATTTTGGCTTTACCATAAATTACTGCAAGTTCTGAACCTGCTTGAAATGCCTGCCCATGCCTTGAACTCACGCATGCCCAGCTCTCTGACCAGATAGCAGCCCTCTCTGAAACTTTAGTGACACATCATAAATATTTGCCTTCTCTGGCCAGACAACATCCCTCTCTGAGGCTCTAATGGTCCTCTGAATTCTGATGTAGGGACAGCAAAAAAAATCTAAACTACCATTAGTGTGATACTTGTCAGAGTTCTGTTATCTGTAACACCCCTTTTGTGTAACTTTCTGGGCTATAAAGCTGGGCTGTAGGAAAGCTGGGGTTGCTGTCCTGTTCCGGCTGTTTTGGGAGGGGAGGCAGCATGAAAGGTGGAAATAATAAGATTAATTTAATTTGATTTTAATTAGAGTCAGTGGTCTTTTCTTGTGTCCTTGTCTAACAGATAACACTCCAAAAACATGGAGCTCTACCGGCCTAAAGACTTCTTGAGGAACTTCCTCTGAGGTTGGGCACTTGAAACATATGTTGTTGTAAGGAGCTTTAGCTTCCTTTCTAGTGAGACCATCAAAGCTGGGTTTGAATCTATGTGACCTGGAGGACATGGTTTCTTGTATTCTAATGAACATAAGGCAGCAGTGCTGAATTTTCTCTTTTTAGGTAAACTGTGGCCACTGGGTGCTAAGTGTCTTCCCGTGTGGACTGTGAAGCCATTTGTTCATCCTCCACTTTTCGTGGTGTTTCTTGCTGCTGCACTGGAGGTTGGTATTTGCTGCATGAAATACAATGAGTTCAACTGGGACCCAGTTTTGGAAGGAGTTCAGTCACTTGTGGTGTGTCAGGGTCTGCAGGAGAATGCAACAACCAGGTTATATCTCACAGAGCTTGCCCCCTTGTCCATAGAAATCTGACTCTGAACTTTGCCCTGGAACCTCTCCATGTAAGAAGATGCCTTTACATAGAAGGGTCTGCTGGATGCACAATGTCAGTCACAAGCCATTTGGAAGGCAATGGCAAATCCTCATGGCCACACCACAGATATATTATCACACACCTGCCCACCACTGCAATAGGCCCACTACTCAGCAGGCTCCAACTTACTGGCATCTTTGTTCTACACCATTTTCATGAAACCCGGTCAATCTTGGCATTCTCTCGTACACTCATGATCAGCAACAAGACATCCAAAGGTTCTCCAGTGCCACCTGATTATTGGAATTTCAAAAATTTCATTGTATTTATCTAGCTTTTTTTCATGGATGAAGTTGGAGACACTGTGGGTTTCAGTTCATTCAGGAACCATTAAATGGTGAGGAAGCTCATTTCAATGAAAGCTCTGGAGAACTCTCACAGGCAAGTCTTCCCATAGAGTCTTCAAAAGGTCACATGAAGCCAGGCCCATTGAGGTCTTCAATGTGACGTCCATGGGTGTTCTGACTCTCAACTATGGCTGCCAAATCTTTCAGAATAAAATCATAAGATATCCTAGCTGAGATTCCAAGTCTCTGTGGAAAGCCACTCTGTCCTTGATCTCAGTTTCCAAGGGCGAATCCCATGCGTGGCCTCCTAAAATCTGAACACAGTTCATGGCAATATTTCTCTGAGATCAGTTCCAGAACTCAGACTCTAAGGGGAATCACACCAGAGTTCAAGCCGAGGTAGACCCAGTCATCACTTCCAACCACCACACAAATGACCACAATTAAAACCAAAGCACTCCCACAAGGCCCTCATCTTCTTCCATATAGACACTCATCATAACCTGTGGCTTGAGGTTTCCATGAGGGGATCAGTCCAAGAAGGATCCTTAGATCCAAACCTCCCCCGGGACCTTTTTAACTACTGCCAGCGTCTGAAAAAGTGGAGGAAGATTCCCTGTATTGAAGGTTTTAGCCTTCCCACACAGCACCTTGTCTCTGCTCCTCCTGCCCTCCCCCTCAGGTCCTCCTTGCTTGCAATCCCCTCTCTTCCCCTACTTCTACTTCTGACTTCACAGATTCTTCCTCATTCGACCCAGCAGATGAACCCCCACCTTATCCCCAGCCCCATCTGCCCCTTCTCTTCTGCTATACCCTCCTCATTCTCTGCCTGATTCCATGGATCCTCAGCCTTCCATTTTATCCCCCTCCCCTCCGTCCTCTTCTGCCTGCTCTACCTCCTCCTCTTCCAAAGAGACACTCCCTTCCCCTTCCTCTCCTTCCTGTCTGCCGCCTGCCTCTTTCAGTCCTCCTGTTACCAGGTCTAAAGGACTCCTTCCCACCCCTAAGACAATCGCACCCCTTCGTGAGGTAGCTGGTCCCGAGGGTGTCATCAGAGTCCACGTGCTCTTCTCCAGGTCAGACATTACTCAGCTAGAGAGGAAGTTAGGCTCAATCACCACTAAACCCACCACTTACATACGGGAGTTTCAATGGGTCCTGCAAGCATATAGCCTCACTCTTCATGACATATACATGCTCTTGGCCAATACACATCTCCCCGAGGAAAGGCAATGGGTCTGGGAGCTAGTCCAAGCCCATGCTGATGAAAATCATAGGACCAATCCTAACCACCCCACGGGCCCTCATGCTGTCCCAGAGCAGGATCCCCTATGGGATTACAACACCCCTGAAGGCTTACAGACTCATGACCTTTTTACATCCTGCCTCTTGGCGGGCCTGAAAAAGGCCACCCGCAAGGCTGTTAACTTTAAAAAGGTGCAGGAGGTCATTCAAAGGAAGGAGGAAACACCTTCAGAATTCCTGGATAGACTAACCAAGGCCCTTCAACAGTGCACATAACTCGACCCAGAAACCCCTGATGGCCGTCATGTCTTAATGACATATGTTCTGGCCCAAAAATACTCTGACATTAAAGCCAAGCTTAAAAAGCTTGAACAGGGCCCTGCTACTCCTCAGACCAAAATCCTCGCTGTCGCTTTAAAGGTTTTTCATGGTAGAGAGGATGAAAGTGATTGCCATAGGCAGAGAGCTGAAAATGCCAAATTCCAAATGTTGGCCCAGGTCATTCAGAGAAGGCCATCACCATGCCGTCCCAATGTGACACCCCCTGGAGCTTTCTTCAAATGTGGTAAAAATTGTCCTTCGCCGAGAACACTGTAAAACCCCTGCCCAACATGCCATCAAAGGAGACACTGGGGGGCAGACTGCCCAACAACCCGGAAGGGAGGTTGTTCAGCCACCCGGCAACCCCAGCCTCTCCTGGGCTTGGCAGAGGAGGATTGATGGAGCCCTGGGCCTTCCCTCCAGACTATTACCATCAAGAATCAAGAGCCTAGGGTCACCTTCCTGGTGGATGGACGCTTCATTACCTTCCTCTTGGATATTGGTGCCACTTTTTCAGTCTTGAGGGAGTATTGGGGTCCTACCACACCCTCAAAAACTCCTATTGTCATGGTAGGAGGTAAACGTATTTTCCCTCAAAATCCCTTTTGTCCTTCACTCACTCCTTTCTCTTTATGAGCCATTGCCCCATTCCCCTTCTGGAAAGGGACATACTCTCACTATTAAAAGTCACCATTCACATATCACCCCACACCTCTCCTACCTCTCATTTCCTCATGATGTTCCTAGGGGCAGATACACCTCCTTCATGCACTCTCCCACGACTATCTAAACCAGTTACCCTGAGTTTTGGGACACAACTACACCCTTTATGGCTAAATGCAGTCCTATTCATATTGTCTTACGGGACCCTTCAAGATATATTAGTCAACCATGATATCCACTCACAACCACAGCCTTCCTCGGATTAGAAGTCATCATCCAGGATTTATTATGAAAGGGGTATCTTAGGCCTACACACTCTCCTTTCAACACCCCCATTCTGGCAGTAAAGAAACCTAACGTGTCCTACAGGCTGATTCTAGACCTTCCCCTTGTCAACTCCTCTGTGGTCCCCATCCACCCGCTAGTGTCCAACCCTTACACCCTTTTCTCTCAGATCCCTGCCACTATTACCCACTTCTTGGTCCTAAATTTAAAACATGCGTTCTTTTCTATTCCCTTGTTCTCAGAATCTCAGTATATCTTTGCTTTTACTTGCAGTGACTCTCACACCCGCCATTCTCATCAGCTTACCTGGACTGTCCTTCCACAGGGATTCAGGGATAGCCCCCATCTCTTTGGCCAAGTTCTTGCCCAGGACCTCACATCCTTTCACCCGACCTGTCCTGACTCTACTCTCCTTCAATATGTCGATAACCTTCTTCTATGTAGTCCCTCTGGGAACACTCTCAATCCCACACTGCTCAGCTTCTTAATTTCCTAGCAGACAAGGGAAATAGGGAGTCTCCCCACAAGGCCCATGTTTCCCAGTCTTCTGTCACCTATCTTGGTTTTTGCCTTACACCCAGAAAAAAGGAAATAACACTGGATAGGAGGCAACTCCTCTCTTATCTTCCAGTTCCCCATACAAAAGCCAAAATACTATCATTCCTAGGACTAGCAGGTTATTTTAGGGCCTGGATCCCAAATTATTCTCTTCTTTACAAATCCTGTATGACCTAGCAAAGGGACCCCCTAGTGAATCTCTTGCCTCCTTCCCAAACTACAACTTGCGCAGGCTTCAGCAACTTGTCTTAAAGGCACCTGCCCTTCACCTTCCTGATCTTTCAAGACCATTTCATGTATATGTCCATGAAAATGGGAGGCAAGAACTTGGGGTCTTAGGTCAAAACTATGGGCCTACATTTGCACCTGTGGCATATTTGTCCAAGCAACTTGACCCTACCATCCGTGAGTGGGCCCCTTGCTTAAGAGCTCTGGCTGCTGGACAAATTTTACACAAAGAAGCCTCTAAGCTTACTTTTGGGGCCCCTTTAACTATCCACTCCCCACATCACTTGAAGGATCTTTTAGCTTATAAGGGCTTTCAAACCCTTCCTCCATCCAGATTTCTGTCGTTCCTCACTTCCTTTCTGGAAAACCCTAATATTACTTTCCTTCCCTGCTCTGCACAGAACCCTGCCTCACTACTCCCAATGACTCCCACGTCTAACACACCAACTCATAATTGGTTGGAAACCTTAGATGATTTCCTCCCCTGTCATTCTTCCATTTCTGAGTGACTACTAGCCAAGCCTGACCTTATCTGGTTTACTGATGGCAGAATGGCACTCATTACTTTGGATACGCTGTAGTATCAGCCACTGAGATTATAGAGGCCAAAGCTCTGCCTTCAGGAACTACCAACCAGCAGTCTGAACTTATAGTAGCCACTCGTGCCAGCCTTCTAGCACAAGGCAAATCCCTCACCCTTTATACTGATTCAAAATATGTCTTCCATATCTTATCCCATCCTGCAATATAAAAGGAGCGAGGCCTACTTACCACCAAAGGAAATGTGATCACTAATTCGGCTCTTATAACAAATCTGATAGAGGCCTCCCACTTACCCACCCAGGTGGGAGTTGTCCATTGTAGGTCTAATCAGAAGGACTTCTCTCTTATCACTGAGGGCAATGCCAAAGCTGACCAGGTGGCACAAATGGCTGCTACCACTTCCAATGATGGACCCCCTGGGGGACATATAATGGCCACTTTAGACAGCTCATCTGAAGCCCCTACTTCTTCCAGTAAGAACAAGAATCTCTTCAAGTTCCTTCATAATCTATTCCTTTCCAATTCTCAGTCTTTGACCCTCTTTTTACAGAGCTTCTTCTCGCTCACCCTCTCTGACAAAGCCATGCTACAGAATATAGCCTCTAATTGTCAGATCTGTCAGTGGACCAACACTTATACTCCTTTAAGGCCCAAACCTTTCCCTTCCCACCAAGCCCGGGGACACATTCCCACTGCTGACTGGCAGGTAGACTTCACCAACATTCTCACAGTATGGCGCACTAAATACCTCCTTGTCTTTGTGGACACTTTCTCTGGTTGGATTGAGGCATTTCCCACTTCCAATAAAACGGCTTCCACTGTAGCTTTAATCTTACTGACAGACATCATCCCCAGGTTTGGTATGCCCACTTCTCTACAATATGACAATGGCCCTGAGTTTATTTCTAGGATCACACAAAAGGTCTCTCAAGCCCTCTCCTTCAAGTGGCATTCCCACTGTCCATATTACCCCCAAGCTTCAGGGAAAGTGGAAAGGGTAAATCGTACTCTAAAGGAAGTCCTTACCAAATTGACAATGGAATTAAACTTAGACTGGGTCAAACTCCTTCCCTTGGATTTGCTTCGAATGAGAGCTCTCCCTAAAAACCATCTTTACTGTCTCCCTTTGAGATAATGTATGGAAGACCTCTTATACCCCCTGGGTTGGTCATTTCACAAGGATCTCTCACCCGAGATTTGTCTTTGCCTCTTTTATATCATCTCTGCTCGGAAATCTGGAAATATCAGGACTGGCTTCATCCGGACCCAGTGTCCTCTCCAAACACTCCTCCCATAACACCTGGGAGTCTAGTCTATTATAATACCCCAGAGGAGAAAGGGACTCTTGCCCCAAAATGGAAATGCCCCTATCCTGTCATTCTCTGTAACCCCACTGCCGCCAAACTCTCCTTACCAGACAACCGTCTCACTCCCTGGATTCACATTTCTAGGTTGAAGCCATATCACCAGGAGGTCCCACCTGCTGACGACAGGACCACCCAGAGGAACTCCAAGAATCACCTCCTGAACCTCCCCTTAACTCCTGCTCTCCACACTCATCTCACCCATTTAAGTTGCAGCTCACACGGTGTTCCATGCAGCCCAATTCCTCTTAAAAAAGTCACAATGAGCTCTCCCAACACCCTAATCTTCTGTAACTGCTTGTTTTTTTGTGCTCTGCTTATTTTCTGTACTCTATCGGGACTGGTCTTTACCCACCTCTCCTACCATGTATTTATTCACTCTTCAGGAACGGTACTCAGAACATGGCATGCAGAAGGTCGGTGCAGTGGATACAACTACTTGCTTCATCCACAATTCCACCTCTATTTCCCTAAAATTGTCACCTTCAAGGACCTTCGTCCCTGGTACCTGGAACTGGCCTTTCATTTGCTTCCTTTTTGATCAAACAAAAGACTATTGTCATTGGTGGCCTGAGATATATAATGGGTGCCCCTATTGGTCATGCAGGTTCCATGGTGAACATGGTAGCTATTCTTACCACTCACTTGGTTACCCAAAAGGGTGGACATCTAGTTACCTAAAGTGGCATAAAGGCTCTTCATCTGATAACAATGGATGGTATACTTTAGATATACCTGACCCCAAGGCCAAACGTTGGGGCTATGTTGAGTTTGCTGTCTATGCTCGGACAACCTCAGCCAGACCCACAATGTGGATGACTGTTGGCAGCACCCTGATTATGCCACCTAAGGCAACCATCCAGGTAGTCGAACACATTAAGGAGTCAGAATCAAAACTTCGAGATCTTATCCATAGCTCATCCAAAAAGGATTCAGACCCTTCAACCCCCTCAGGTCCCCCTGACACATGGCTCAATTTGTTACACCAAACTCTTCAATTATTAAAATCCACCCCTCTTTCTGTGCCTCCTTCTCAGTGCTTTCTCTGTGCTTCAATTAGTCGTCCACTTCTAGCAGCGGTCCCATTAGAGGCAGGAAATATTTCAGCAAAAACCTACAATTTCTCTAAGAAAGGACAACCCCTACATGTGACACGTATCCCACTGTGGGAAAGTTATTCCACCAATGCTTTATTTGCTTTCATCTGTTTCCACCTGCCAATAATGAATCCTTTACCAATTTGTTCCTTAAGCTTAAGCACCCAATCGAGCCCTGCGTTTATGCAACCTGGAAATTTCCTCTGGTGTAATGGGTCTTTAAGTACCTCAACGATCAATGTCTCTGGCACCTGTTTCTTGGTTACTGTAGTTAATCAGCTGTCTTTGTATACTCCCACCGAATTCCGACAGTTGGCCCTACCTTCCCGAACCCGTAGGGCAGTCTTTCTGCCGGTTCTTGTAGGCCTCACTTTAACAACCTCAGTGGCGGGTCTCAGACTCTCTGGTGGAGCTATAGGTCATGTTCTATGGGCATCCAATGACCTGCAACAAAAACTGCAGGAAGCACTCGATACCACTGCTGAGTCTCTGGGCTCCTTGCAGCGCCAGGTTACTTCATTGGCACACGTGGCTTTACAGAACCAAAGGGCAATTGATCTTCTCACTGCAGAAAAAGGGGGTACATGCCTATTCCTCAGAGAGGAATGTTGCTATTATGTTAATGAATCTGGGCTAATAGAAAAAAATGTTGTTAAATTGCAGGAATTATCGACCAAATTGCTCAAACCTAGCTCCTCCAATCCCATAACAGGGTTCTTCCAATCCTATCTTGCCATGTACTTACTACCTATCTTGGGGCCCCTTATTGGGATGCTCCCTTTTTGTGCTCTCTTGCCATGCATAATGAAGTTCCTTCAAACCCAACTGCAAAAAATTTTTAATCAAAATTTCAACCAGCTTTTGCTTAGGCACTACCAGCCTCTGATGACCGATGAACCCCTAACATCTCCAAGAGAACAGTTCACTCTGTGATGAAGCTCACTACCAGGCACGATGGAATGCAACGTACATCAGACAGCGGGAGGCAACGAGCTTGGAGAACCTCCTAATCTGCCATCCTGGATTCATGAGTCTTTATGACATTCTAAGCTTCCTCATGGCCCTTGGCCTCTTCTATGTCAGTCCCCCAACATGGAACTTCTGCCAAAAATTGACCTTTGCTTTAATTTTTATATTCATTCTGTTTTTATTCGCTCTGATCTTCTTCAGGTGCTGGTGACGCCATGTCCAGGCAACGCTTCCAGTATTTCCTTGAGTCTCTGTTACAGGACCAGTGGCTGATACCAACAATCTCCTCCATCCAGGACTGGTTTCATGCCATCGACAACTTGTGGCATCAGGGAACTTTCATAGACTTTACCCCTACTGAAGTAGCTATCTATACCACTGGGTTTTATTTCTGGCTGCCATGATATCCCAAGACCTGCCCCCCGAGCATTCGTCCACTTCCCTTTCTAGGCCCCACAGCACCCCTACACAGCAGGAATCAGCCAGAAATGACAAACAACACCCCAATTTCTTAAAAAACAAAAATGGAGGAATGTTAGGAAAAAGTATAAATGGCAGCCATACCCCAGAGAAAGACCCCAACATGGCGCCTAAGGACTTCTTCTTCCTACCTTCTTCTTTTCTGCAGTGGCGTGAAAAGTCCCCGCCCTTGTTAACAATGCAGCCAGCGCCAATTTCAAATCTCGCTGGTGGGGAACCTTAGCCCCAATGAGAACTAATTCCTGGGCTCCGGAGCTGATATCTGAAAAAACTTATTCTCAGAACATGAGACCAAACCACAAACCCACAACCACACCCACAAAGGCACCTCCTTCCCCCAAGTAGGTCTGTGACTATTCGGAGTGTTCTCTGACTGCTGGGCCATACTATGTTCCTCCGAAATGGCCTGTCTTCTCTCAGATCTGGTCTCCTTGGCCAACTCTGTGAAGTTGACAGGAACCAGCGGTGAGCCACTACCTTCTTTCTCAGGAAAGGCCCCTCTTCAGAGCTCTTCTGGCATTTGGACATCTTCAAATCAGTAGGTACCAAGAAAGACTGACCCTGTCCTTGGTAAATCCAAACAAGTGAGACAACTGGGACTGGGACTGGGACTGGCTCGGGGTGCCTGGCTTCCTGGATCCCAAGTTCAGAGAGTTCCAACACCAAGGAAGTGAGGTGAGGTCACTTCCTTCAGGAACTGAATGAGGTCACTGCCTTGGCAACCACTTTGTTTTAACAGTTGCTTCTTATGGTCCCTTTAGATGGAGGCTGCCCCTACTTCCTGTGACCCTTTCATAAGTTAGAATGAGATATAATCTATAGGCTCTCAGGAACAGCTCTCCATAAGGCCTGGTTTGGTCCGTCTTCTCTACATTAAGAAGACAGAGGCTGATTCAGACACCAAACTTCATCCTACCAGGTTGTTTTCCATGGAAGATGACTTTTGCTCTCTCAGGTCCTTCATAGCTGCCTACATCTTCTCCAGGGATCATTTCTGCACATACCTTTGAGGTTCTCATCAGGTGGAAGATCCCATACATTCCTGAATTGTAAGACCAACACTGTCACTGCTTTTCTGTAAAGTTAGATTGAGGGAAGAGTGTATGGTTAGTGTTAATAACATTTTCAATTTTGGTTAGGAACCATTCTGCTCGATGAACAATGGTATTGGGAACCTGCGATATTTATAAGAATATAGAGGTGAAATATATGAACGAAAAGAGAAATCTAAGTAAGAATTGAAGCCCAGAAGGTCATTGGGTCCTTGATTGGGATACTTAGCATTGAATTACGTTCTGCACAGATGTCTCAGATAAATCGATATACAATGGCATAGGACCTTGTACCTTGGATGATTGAATGTAGAAGAGAACATCCAGTCAAAAAGGGATAGTCGGTAGGATTAGGAAGACAGTAGTTAGGTTTAGGAAGAAGAGTGAATATAGGATTTGGACCAAAGTTTTTTAGCAATAGGGTTTCAGTTAGAGAGTGAATGTTAGTGATAGCACATGTGAAGATTCAGTCACAATGATGAACTGGGGAAAATATGTAGGAAAGCAGATATCAATAGACACATTACAAAATCATTCAAAGTGTAAACTGAGTGACAGCTTTAGACATATTCAACAGGGTTGAGTTTGAATATATAATCTTTGAAAGAAACAAATATGTAGTCACCAATAGGATTTTCATTTGAGATCATTAGGCAACCTGGACATGTATATTTTTAGTAATCCATGTTCACTTTCCATTTAGGTATGGTACAATCATAAGTGTGAACTTTGCTTTTTGCTGTTCAGAATATTACTGTGATAAAATGTATATGTAGATCAGGTTACATGTATTTGTTCCACCATTTCTGGGAGCAATATTTTGAAGACGTATAAATTAGTATTGGGGGTATAAAGAGGTGTACCCTGTGTCTATGAATATAGAGATAATAAATGAATAGACCATACTGTGAATAAATAATATAACTGGTTCCACTTTAAATAATGGATTGAATTGATATCTGTAACTAAGTAAGAAATCTTATATTGATATACAATCATTCTTTCCAACCACTTATACATTTAATGGTAATATTAGGGTTATGGTTTATCATGACGGGTGTTTTGCTTCAAATATGATAATGGAAATCGAAAATAATGTGTTTGTAAAGAAGTCTCATGAAAAGAGCAGTCAAGAAACATGGAGGAATACATGGGTACTGAAGCAGGAAGTGATTTGAAGTTAAACAAATGCGTATAAGTTTGCTAAATTGTGGATGAAATATGTATCCTATGATGTGCATAAACTGAAGAAATAGTAATGTTCCAGTGTTGAATAAAAATGAACGTCAAAATGCACATCATGTCCCATAGGAATCTACTTGCATTGATGTTAAACTCGGGTCAGTTACTGTAGAAATATTATGATTTGGCTTTTTTTTTTTTGGTGTTATAAAGAATTTATTTTAGTACTAGCATGACACAGAATGTAGAGGAAGGAACAATGGATTTTTAGTTATAGCACTAATGATCTAACATTTAATGACTATTTTGGGGAGTCTAGAAATTACATAAGGCTATGTAACATATTGTTTTTTATTTAACATTCAACAAAGCTTGGAATTTTGGTAATATTTCTACTTTTTTATTTTTTGTTTTTCAGTTGTTGATGGACCTTCATTTTGTTTATTTTTATGTGGTGCTGAGAATAGAACCCAGTGCCTCACACATGCTAGACAATCATGTTACCACTGAGCCATAAACCCAGCCCCTCCACTTTTTTCTTAACATCGAATATGCCTCTCCCTCTTCTTTACTCACTTTCTTCCTCATTTTCCCCCTTCTCTCTCTTCCTTTTTCATTTTCCATCCATATCAATTTTTCTCTCATGTCATTACAAACAGTATCTTGCTATGAAATTTAAATTTAAGACTGTTTTTTATAGTCATTCTTTTTTCTTGAGAAAACGTTAAAATTATAATCACCTGATAGATATATCACTATACATTTATTATATGTATGTATCTATATTCATGCATATGCATTACAAATATAAATGTATATATACATTTATATTTAAAAGTACTTTGATTAGCCTGTTAGATATAATATAGACCATATCTTTCTTAATTCTCAAGTCTTCCAGAATTAACATCTTACAGTGAAAATCAATTAAACATATTTAAGTAAACAGGTTTCTTTCTTATTTATCTATACTGATAATTTAAAGTTTTATATCACATTAAGCGATAATATGGCATAATATATCTTATGAATTAGAAAAAAATTTTTTAAAAAACCTATTATTTAAGGACCATATGCACTGACATTTTAAATGGCTTTCTCGTGATTTCAATTTCTATCAATTGTGTATTAATTGCCAAATATTGATTTTAGTACTTTTCATATTCATAATTGATATAAAGTCAATTGTTTAATTCTTCTTGTAAGTAGTTACTTATTACAGCAGGGAAATTATTAATAATTCTAAATCTTTATAAGAAAAATTGTGCAAAGATATTTTCATGCAAAATTAAGAATAATTGCATGCTCTGAATGTTTGATTGTTAATACATATAACAAAAAGCTTTTGATGAGTCTCTTCCCCAGTAAAACATAAAATGCAAAGATATAGTTGGGTATGTATGTCCAAATAAAGATAAGGAGAAATACACATTATTAACTAGAAACAATTAAATAAAAGAAGAAAAGAAAAATCCAACACATTGTACGAACTTGTCAGATGAGGTAGTATTCTGGAAGAATAGCCTAAGGCTAGACCTGGTCCATGACAAAATATTAACTAAAAAAATGAAATATGAAAAATATAGGAAATGCTATGAATTTTTCATGAAGGTAGGTGAATTATCCTTTAATCTCAATTTATGTGCATTTTCAAAAGCCAAATTTCTGGTAAAATAAATTTGTGATAGTTACAACTACACAAAACAAAGTTTCTGCTAAGAAAAATGAATGCATCTCAACACTTTTTTAGCTGATTTCTTCCCACTGAATTTTAAACCTTTATTTATTTATTTATTTTTATTGGTTGTTCAAAACATTACAAAGTTCATGATATATCATCTTTGATACATTTTTCTCATTTGGATTATGAACTCCCATTTTTTTCCCCAAATAAGAATTGCAGAAATACATTGGTTACACATTCACATTTTTACATAATGGCATATTAGTGACTGTTGTATTCTTCTACCTTTCCTATCCCCTACAATCCCCCCTCCCCTCCCCTCCCATCTTCCCTCTCTACCTCATGTGCTGTTGTTTAATTCTCTCCATTATTTCCCTCCCATTTCCCCTCACAACCTATTATGTGTAATTTTGTGTATCATTGAGGGTTTCCTACCATTTCCATATGCTTTCTGTTCTCTCTCCCTTTCTCTCCCCTCACTCATTTTGTATAATGTTAATCTTTTCCTCATGCTCTTCCTCCCTTTCTGTTCTTAGTTGCTCTCTTTATATCAAAGAAGACATTTGGCATTTGTTTTTTAAGGATTGGCTAGCTTCGCTTAGCATATTCTGCTCTAATGCCATACATTTCCCTGCAAATTCTATGATTTTGTAATTTTTTAGTGCTGCGTAATACTCCATTGTGTGTAGATTCCACATTTTTTTATCCATTCATCTATTGAAGGGCATCTAAGTTGGTTCCACAGTCTAGCTATTGTGAATTGTGCCGCTATGATCATTGATGTGGCAGTATCCCAATAGTACGCTGTTTTAAGATGCTCAGAGAATAGTCCAAGAAGGGTGATATCTTTGTCAAATGGTGGATCCATTCCCAGCATTCCCAGGAATCTCCATACTGTTTTCCAAATTGGCTGCACCAATTTACAGTCCCACCAGCAGTGTACAAGTGTCCCCTTTTCCCCACATCCTCGCCAACACTTACTGTTTTTTGACTTCCTAATGGCTGCCCGTCTTACTGGAGTGAGATGGTATCCTAGGGTGGTTTTGATTTGCATTTCTCTGACTGCTAGAGATTGTGAGCATTTTTTCATGTACTTGTTGATTGATTGTATGTCCTCCTCTGTGAAGTGTCTGTTCAGGTCCTTGGCTCATTTGTTGATTGGGTTATTTGTTATCTTATTTTTTAATTTTTTGAGTTCTTTGTATATTTTGGATATTAGGGCTTTATCTGAAGTGTGAGGGGTAAAAATTTGTTCCCAGGATGTAGGTTCTCTATTTACCTCTCTTATTGTTTTTTCTTGCTGAGAAAAAAAAAAAAACTTTTTAGTTTAAGTAAGTCCCATTAATTTATTCTTGTTATTAATTCTTGGGCTATGGGTGTCCTATTAAAGAATTTGGAGCCCGACCCCACAGTATGTAGATAGTAGCCAACTTTTTCTTCTATCAGATGCAGTGTCTCTGATTTGATATCTAGCTCCTTGATCCACTTTGAGTTAACTTCCTTGCTTGGCGAGAAAAGGGATTCAGTGTCATTTTGTTACATATCGATTTTCAATTTTTTTAGCACCATTTGTTGAAGATGCTATCCTTCGTATATTGCAGGTTTTTAGCCCCTTTTATCAAATATAAGAAAGTTGTAATTTTGTGGATTGGTTTCTGTGTCCTCTATTCTGTTCCATTGGTCCACCTGCCTATTTTGGTACCAGTACCATGCTGTTTTTGTTACTATTGCTTTGTAGTACAGTTTGAACTCTGGTATCGCTATACCTCCAGATTCAAACTTCCTGCTTAGAATTGCTGTTGCTATTCTGGGTCTTTTGTTTTTCCATATGAATTTCATGATTGCTTTATCATTTCTACAAGAAATGTCGTTGGGATTTTGATTGGCATCAATTTAAACCTGTAGAGAATTTGGGTAATATCGCCATTTTGATGATGTTATTTCTGCCTATCTATGAATTGGGTATATTTTTCCATATTCTAAGATCTCTTCTATCTCTTTAGGGTTCTGTAGTTTTCATTTATAAATCTTTCACCTCTTTTGTTAGGTTGTTTCCCAACTATTTAATTGTTTTTCCAATTATCTTATTTTCTTTGAGGATATTTTGAATGGAGTGGTTTTCCTCATTTCCATTTCAGAAGTTTTGCTGCTGATATACAGCAATGCCTTTGATTTATGCGAGTTGATTGTATATCCTGCCACTTTGCTGAATTCATTTATTAACTCTAGCAGTTCCTCTGTAGACCCTTTTGGGTCTGTTAAATATATTATCATGTCATCCACAAATAGCGATAATTTAAGTTCTACTTTTCCTAGTTTTATGCCTTTAATTTCTTTTGTCTGTCTAATTGCTATGCCTAGTATTTCAAGAACTAAATTAAATAGAAGTGGTGATAGAGGGCATCCCTCTTGTTCCAGATTTTAGAGGGCATGCCTTCAGCTTTTCTCAATTTAGGATGATGCCAGCCTGAGGTTTATCATATATAGCTTTTGCAATCTTGAGGTAAGTTCCTGTTATCCCTAGTTTTTCTAGTGTTTTCAACATAAAGGGATGTTGAACTTTGTCGAATGTTTTTTTCTGAATCTATCGAGATGATCATATGGTTGTTGTCTTTAAGTCTATTGATGTGGTGAATAGCATTTATTGATTTCTGTATAATGAACCAGCCTTGAATCCCAGGGATGAATCCTACATGATCATGGTGCATAATTTTTTTGATATGCTTTTGTATTCGATTCACCAAGATTTTATTGAGAATTTTTGCATCCAAGTTTATTAGAGATATTGGTCTGTAGTTTTCTTTCTCTGAAGTGTCTTTGTCTGGTTTTGGGTTCAGGGTGATATTGGCCTCATAGAATGAATTTGGAAGAGTTTCTTCTTTTTCTATTTTTTGAAATAGCTTGAAAAGTATTGGTATTAATTCCTTTTTGAAGGTTATGTAGATCTCTGCTGTATACCCATCCGGTCCATGGCTTTTTTTTGTTGGTAGTATTTTGATGGCTTCTTCAATTTCTTCCTTTGTTATTGTTCTGTTTAAATTGTGTCTGTCTTCCTGACTCAATCTGGGCAGATCGCATGACTTAAGAAGTTTATTGATATCTTCACTATCATCTGTTTTATTGGAACATAGGTTTTCCATATACTTTCTAATTATCTTCTTATTTCTGTAGTGTCTGTTGTGATATTGCCTTTTTCATCCCGTATGTTAGTAATTTGAGTTCTCTCTTTTCTTCTCTTCCTTAGCATGGCTAAGGGTCTATAAATCTTATTTATTTTTTCAAAGAACCAACTTTTAGTTTTATCAATATTTTCAATGTTTTTTTTGTTTCAATTTCCTTGATTTCTGCTCTAATTTTAATTATTTCTTGTCTTCTACTACATTTGCTGTTGTTTTGCTCTTCCATTTCTAGGTTTTTGAGGTGTAGTGTGAGTTCATTTATTTGCTGTTTTTTTCTTTTTTTCTTTTTTTTTGAGGAAAGAACTCCAAGAAATGAATTTCCCTCTTAAAACTGCTTTCATTGTGTCCCATAGATTCCAGTGTGTTGTGTCTGTATTGTCATTTGTCTCTACGAATTTTTTTATCTCCTCCTTTATGTCTTCTGTAAACCATTTATCATTCAGTAGCATGTTGTTCATTTTCCATGTGATGTAGGATTTTTCCTTCCTTCTTTTATCATTGATTTCCAGATTCATTCCATTATGATCAGATATGGTGCATGGTATTATCTCCACGACTTTATATTTACTAATAATTGCCCTATGGCATAATATATGGTCTACCTTTGAGTAGGATCCATGTGCTACTGAGAAGAACGTGTATCCACTTTTTGATGGTTGATATATTCTATATATGTCGGTGAAGTCTAGGTTACTGATTTTGCTGTTGAATTCTATAGTTTCTTTATTCAGTTTTTGTCTAGAGGATCTGTCTAATGGCTAGAGCGGTGTGTTGAAGTCACCCATAATTATTGTGTTGTAGTTTATTTGACTCTTGAACTTGAGGCGAGTTCGTTTTATGAGTGTTGCAGCTCAATTGTTTGGTGCATACAAATTGATAATGGTTATGCATTGTTGGTGCAAGGTTCCTTTTAACAGTATATAGTGTCCTTCTTTATCCCTTTTGATTAACGTAGGGTTGAAGTTGATTTTATTCGATATGAGTATGGCCACTCCTGCTTGCTTCCGAGGGTCATGTGAGTGGTATGATTTTTCCCAAACTTTTAATTTCAGCCTCTGTATGTCTTTACCTATCATATGAGTCTCCTGAAGGCAGCATATTGTTGGATTTTTTTCTTTTTTGATCAAGGTTACTAGCTTATGTCTCCTGATTGGTGAGTTTAGGCCATTAACATTTAAGGTTACAATTGAAATATGATTTGTACTTCCAGTCATGTTTATTTATTTATTTATTTTGGTTAGTTTTTACTTTTTGGTTATTTTCCTCTCCCTTTACTGAGATACCTCCCGCTGCTAGTTTCAGGCATTACTTTTCAAATCCTCTTCTTGTAGTATTTTGCTCAAAATGCTTTGCACTGCTGGTGTTTTGGCTGTGAATTCTTTTAGCTTTTGTTTATCGTGAAAGACTTAAATTTCATTGTCAAATCTGAAGCTTAATTTTGCTGGATACAGTATTCTTGGTTGGAATCCATTATTTTTGAGCGTTTGAAATACTTTTTTCCAGGATCTTCTTGCTTTCAAAGTTTGTGATAAAAAATCAGTCGTTAACTTTATTGGTTTACCCCTGAATGTAATCTGCCTACTTTCTCTCGTAGATTTTAATATTCTCTCTTTGTTCTGTATGTCCTTGTTCTGGCTATCTTCATAATTATTTGTCTTGGAGTTGGTCTATTATGGTTTTGAATGCTTGGGGTCCTGTAGGCTTCCAGGATTTGGCAATTCATTCCATCTTTCATCTCTGGGAAATTTTCCAGAAATATTTCATTTAATATGTTGTCCATTCCTTTGGTTTGAATCTCTATGCCTTCTTCTATCCAGATGACACTCAAATTTGTTTTTTTTATGACATCCCATATCTCTTGAATAGATTGCTCATGGGATTTAAGCATCTTTTCTGTGTTTACTGTATTCTTTTCAAGTTGATAAACTTTGTCTTCATTATCTGATGTTCTAACTTCTAATTGATCTAGTCTATTTGTAATATTCTTCGTTTGAGTTTTTAATTTGGTTTATAGTTTTCTGCATTTCTAGGATTACTGTTTGATATTTCTTTTTAAGATCTCTATCTCCTGGTAAAGCTCGTTCTTTGCCATTTGAATTTGTTTGTTTATTTGATTTTCAAAATATACTTTTATTGCTTGGACTTGCTGCCTCATGTCTTCTCTAATATTCCTTTCCATCTGAGTTAGGTATGCCTTGAGTTTTTTTCCCTATCCCTCTTTCTGATGCTTCTCGGTCTTCCTGTAGAATTTTTTTCCCTTGTTTTTTCATGATGTTCACATTACTTTTCAGCTCTATTGATTGCTGTGTTTCTGCTCTCTTCAATAGATTTGTTTTGGTTTTGTATATCTCTGTTGTCTCTCTTTTGTGTTTGTAGACTATGCCTGCAAAAGTGGATTCCGCTTGGAAGGAATTCCGACAGCTGAGCTCCAGTGATGTCACCTGTCTGCTATGGCGGGCCCCAGGCTCCTTGCCGGGGTGTTTGAATGGGGGGGTGGGACTGAACTGTCTCTGGTTGGTTTCACCTCCCGGTCGCTGGCGGGCAGGCGGTCTCCAGCCATCCAGTCGTGCAATCAGTGAATGGGCTGTCACTGGCGGATGGGTGATCTCTAGCTGCCCAATTGCGCAGGCAGCCAGCGGGTGATTGGTTGCTGGTGGGCAGGCATTCTCCAGCCGCCTAGTCAAGCGGGTCTGTCCTCTAGTCCCCTGGTTTCCTCTGCGAGTCCTGATTTCCCCTGCTACACCAGATTTCCCCTGAGTGATGCCTCTTGGCAGATCAAACTGTACTCTTTGCCTGCCGTTTCTTGGGTGTGGAGGGTGTCTATTGGGAACCCTGGCACTCTATTGTTTTGAATTTTTCCGCTTGCCCCACCCATTGCGCTGGCTAGACAAGTTTCGTTTTCACCGGTGATGGGAGGGGAAGTTGAAGGTCAGGTGCCACTAGTTTTCCCCCCGTCTTTGTGAAGGCTTTCTCTGGTAATCCCTTCCCCGGAAAGCCTAAGAGAGAATTTTTGCAAATTACCTGCTGTATGGGAGATAAGCTGAGTAACACACACCTGTTTTGTTGTTGCAATCTGTCGGAGAGTGGCGGTGGATACTTCAGCTCTCCAAGATGGTGGCCGTTGGTTTCCTCGATGGAGTTTCGGTTGTGGGGGATAGAACTGTAGCGCTTTCTTCCCCATCTGAAATCCCGAGCTCAGCCCCGGGCTCAGTGGCGGGTGAGCCAGCCGGATTCCACAGAATTTGCAGCAACGTTTCTCCCTGCATGCTGGTCGCTTCTCGGTGGAGGCCCGCCGTCTGTAGCCATGGCACGGGCCGCACGGATCAGTCATCCCAGATCTTTGGTCGCATAGTTGGCTCTTTTACAATTGAGACTCAATTACAGGACCTTGGTGGTGGAAATCATTCTTCTAGGTTCCAGGCACACCCATTTTTCTGTAAGATCCTAACAAGATACTTTTTCGTCATTCTAACTCCTTATTCACATGTGAAGTGGCGCAGTACAAAGGGTGTGATGCACTCTATTCATGGCCATCTTGCAATGTCAAAATATTAGGATTTCTATGCACCATTTACTGAAGATAGTTTTCAGTACTAGCAAACCAAAATGTATTTCGGGTGGATGAATATTTCTGAGAATAATCTTTTGAAAAGTAGATTATAAATCCACATACATGAATATGAATGAAATTTGGGAGTGCATAATAAGACACATATATTTCATATTTTGAAAAATCTGGAGGATATATATATATATATATATATATATATATATATATATATATACACAGACACACACAGAGAGACATTAAAAAGTAGCATTATATATGCCAATCGAAATTCATCAAGAAATACATATCATCCACAGATTCAAAAATATTCATTTTACTGAACATGGATTTATGTATAATGCTATTCAAATAGGAGGATCACCCATAGGTTGAATTCTCAGTTCCAACAGCTTTTAGAAGGAGTGATATCTTCTCAGTTCCAACAGCTTTTAGAAGGAGTGATATCTTCTCACAATTTCTATATGCCAAGTCAGCCACCTCACCAAAAATATACGTGTGATACCAGGTATGATTCTATATGTGCATATAAAATTACATGTGCTAAACAGGCTACAGAGAAAGGGAGACAGGAATTCACATATTTGTTAACTTTTAAAAAACATGGAGAATTCTTTCAACCAAATAATTGACTAGATTCATAACTCCTACCCTATATAATGCAAAAGGCAAGTCCAACTATACACGATGCCTCCTCTGAACTGCTTGTATTTCAATTCTGTTTGGGTTATTATTCTCCATCATATTATGATTAGTAGTCAGAGTTTAGTAGCGTAGGGGTTAGTGTGAGGGATTCACCATTTTGACTGGAAAATTGTAAAATGAATCCAATGTGTATGCAAATATGTGCTACAAAAAATTGTTCCCACTGTCATCCAGAACAATGGCTTGACATTACCTACTCCCCAAGTAAGACAAAATTAGAGGAGAAGAGTTACAAAATCTGTGAATACATATCTGGAATGGAATATGCTAAGGAGTTTCCAAAAGTAATTGACAGGGTAAACACTCCACACACTGGAGCTCTTCTGGCCTAAAGACTTCTTGTGGAACTGCCTCTGAGGTTGGGCACTTGAAACATATGTTGTTGTCAAGTGCTTTAGCTTCGTTTTTAGTGAGACCAATAAAGGTGGGTCTGCATCTATGTGATCTGGAGGACATTGTTTCTTATTTTCCACTGAACATTAGCAGCAGTGCTGAATTTGCTATTTGTAGCTAAACTGTGGCCACTGGGTCTAAGTGTCTCCCCGTGTGGACTGTGAAGCCATTTTGTGATCCTAAAATTTTCATGGTGTTTCTTGTGGCTTCACTGGGAGTTTGGTATTTGCTTCACAAAATACAAAGAGGTCAACTGGGACACAGTGCTGGAGGGAGTTCTGTCACGTGTGGTGGGTCAGTTTCTCTAGGACAATGCAAGAACCATGCTTCTATCCCACATAGCTTGCCCCATTGACCATAGCAACTTGATTCTGAAACTTGCCCTGAGACTTCTCAATATTACAAGATGCCTTTACATAGAAGGGACTGCTTGCTGCACCATTTCAATCACAAGACACTTGGAAGCTAATGGCAGATCCACATGGCCCCACCAGAAATGTTTTATCACACACCTGCCCACTACTGCTCTAGGCCCAGTACTCAGCAGCCTCCAATTTATTGGCATCTCTGTTCTACACCATTTTCATGAAACCCAGTCAATCAAGGCACTGTCTGGTATACTCATGATCAGCAACAGGACATCCAAAGGTTCTCCAGTGCCACCTGGTCATGGGAATTTCAAAAATTTCTTGGTATTTATCTAGCCATTTTTGCAAGATGAAGTTGGATGCACTGTGCGTTTCAAATCAATCCAGAACCAATAAATTTTGAGGAAGCTCATGTCAATAAAAGACAATGGAGAATTCTCACAGGCAAGGCTTCCCAAAGAGTGGCTAAATGGTCACGTGAATCCAGGCCCATTGATGTCTACAATGTAAGGTCCATGTGTGTTTTGACTCTCAAGTATGGCTGCCAAGTCTTTCAGAATAAAATCATGTGATATCTTGGCAGTGATTCCCAGTGCTTTGTGGAAATACAACCTGGGCATACATCTCAGTTTCCAAGGGCGACTCTCATGCGTAGTCTCTTAACATCCCAACACAATTCATGGCAATACTTCTCTGAGGTCAGTTCCAGAACTCAGTCTCTTAGGGGAATCACACCAGAGATCATGTCAAGGTGGACCCAGTCATCTCTTCCAACCACCACACAAATGACCACAATTAAAACCAACACACTCCCACATGGTCCTTATGATATTTCATATAAACACTCTTCATAACCTCTGGTTGGATGTTTCGATGAGGGGCGCAGACCAAGACAGTCTCCAAAATAATCTCCCTTGCCTCTAATTTGCCTAAAATCAGGGTGGCTTGGACACCCTTCCTGTGAACCTGGTGTGATCACATAGGCCTGCTGTTAATACTTCTCTGCTTCTCCAATTTGAGGACTACTGACTGTGGGGTTTAGATTCTTTGTCTGAATTGGAGACATGAGGAAACCCAAGCTCCTACGGGCTAGCCTCTGCAGGGCTTTGAAGAAATTATTTGACCCAAAGCATTCCTATTCTAACTTGATGTAGGTCTGGAACCTCACAAAGGAAGGGGAGAGACTTCATACAGAATGACTGCTCTTTTGGCTATTTTGGTTTTGGATGCACACATGGAATCTTTCTTTAGATCCATCAGGTGCTGAGAATCTAAGCCTAAGCCTCACACAGGGCCAAAAGGCTGATTCAGACACATCCTTTCCAATGGAATTAAGCAAAAAGCTTCAGGTGATGCCCATTCATTTCCATGTGAAAACAGTTTTTTTCAGGCATCAAAAAGGGGTGGCCTGAGGCAAAGACCTTTCAGACATTGAGGGCAGCAGAACAATTGATAATTAAAAGGCCCAAAGGTTTTCTCCACTGAGACTATCCTGATCACACTGGTATCAGAGTTTTCTGAGATGCTCGCCATTCCCTTCAGCTATCCAGTACATGACGATGTCACAGGGCTTGGAAGTGGTACATATATTGGACACAAAACCATGAGCCTATTCTGGAGAGTGGCCAGAATTCAGGAAGAAAGCAGAAACTTTGAAAGATAGCAAGTGTTGCCCATCGATAAGGCAAGCTGAAATCCATTCATAAATTGGGCAGGATGAATGCTGGGAAGCTTTCAACTAGACAGGACATATCAATTGATGCATTCTCTTTTCTAATGTCTACAACCATGGACACCGTGGGATACACAGACATAGAAACACTCGCCTTGTCAAACGACTTACTCAAAACAGTCTACACCAAACCAAACATACCGACTTTCCTACCTATTCTGAGAACATGAGACAAATCCACAAACTCACACCCACACCCACAAAGGCACCTCCTTCCCCAAAGTAGGTCTGTGACTATCCAGAGTTTCTCTGATTGTGGGCCATATTTTCTTCCCCCAAAATGGCCTGTCCTGTCTCAGATCTGGTCTCTTTGGTCAACATTGTGAAGTACTGAGGAGCCAGCGGTGATCCAATACCTGCTTTCTCAGTAAAGGCGACTTTTCAGAGCTTTCTGGCATTTGGCCATCCTCACATCAGTATGTACCAAGAAAGACTAAATCTGTCCTTGGTAAATCCAAGAAATTGAGACCCCTGGGAGTGGGACTGGGAGTGGATTTGGGTGACTGGCTTCCTGGATCCCAAGTTCAGAGAGTTCTGTCTCTAAGGATGTTAGGTGAGGTCACTTCCTTCAGGAATTGAATAAGGTCACTGCCTTGGCAACCACGTTGTCCTAACAGTTGTTTCAAAGTGTCCCATGAAATTGAGGCTGCCCCTACTTCCTGTGACACTTTCACAACTTAGAATGGTATATCAACCATAGACACCCGGGAACAGCTCTCAACACAGGCCTGGTTTGGTCCTTCTTCTCTAAATTAAGAAGACAGAGGCTGATTCAGACACATTCCTTCATCCTGACCAGTTTTTTTACAATGGAAGATGACTTTTGCTCTCTCAGTTCCTACATAGCTGCCTACAACTTCTGCAGGGATCATTTTTGCATGGACCTTTGAGTTTCTCAGTAGTTGGAATGTATCCTACATTTTTGTATTGTAAGACCATCTCTGTCCCTGCTCTTCTGTAAAGTTAGATTGAGGCAACAGTGAATGGTTAGGGTTAATAACAGGTTTGATTTGGGTTAGGAATCATTCAGCTGAATGAAAAATGGTATTGATAACCTGCGATAATTACAAGAATATATAGGTAAAATATAAGTATGAAAACAGAAATCTAGGTAAGATTTAAAACCCAGAAGTGTATTAGGACCTTGATTGTGATACTTAGCTTTGATATATTTTCTGCACAGATGTCTCAGGTACATCGATATACAATTGCATTGGACCTTGTGCCTTGGATGATTGATTGTCAAAGATAACATCCAGTCAAAAAGTGATAGTCGGTAAGATTAAGAAGATAGTCGGTAGTTTAGAAAGGATAGTGAGTATAGAATTTGCACCAAAAGTTCTTTAGCTATAGCTTTTCGGGTATAGAGTAAATGTAAATGTCAGCACATGTGAAGAGTCAGTCACAAAGATGAACTGGGAAAAGTATGTAGGAAAATAGATATCAATAGAGACTTTAGGAAATCTGGCAAAGTATAGTCGTTAGTGAAAAGTTAGTAAAATAGGTAGTTGTCTCTTCATGTTTTTCTGTATACTTAACTTCCCTCCCTGCCCTCCCCAAGGAAAGTATATAAGCCCTGTTTAAGCTGTTCTCAGGACTCTCTGCTATATTTAAGTGAGCTCTGAGCCCCACCATGCTGGACCCCCAATAAACCCTTTGCTTTTGCATGAGACAGTCTCTTGGAGGTCTCTTCGCCTGACACTCGTCCGACCTTTACATATGGAGGTTCCACCGAGTTCTGGGAGCAGCGGACGAGAGACCCCAACAGGCTCCTCTCGGGATTCGTAAGGCGCCTCTTTCTGGTGTCAGGTTTCAGGTTAGGTCTTGGCAAAATGGCTGTCAATAAAGAGCGTGAGCTCTCTCTCACGGTGGCTGACAGATGTGTCACAGAGCCACAGGCAACCACCCTGAGGGACACCCCAGAGGACTCTGAAAATCGAGGAACAATAGTCTCCTTAACTCAGTGATATTTTGTTTCAGATTCGGTATTGCCAGCCCATCAGGTATTGCCGGCTACTCAGTCCTCGTCTCAGTGTTGGACGTCCATTGCCTGTCTTTATTGTCTTGTCTTGTCTGTGTCATGTGTCGTTGCTTTTACTGTTTGTGCATTTTTCATTATGGGAAAGAGCACTTCAATGCCTCTGTCCCTGACCCTTGATCACTGGACCAAATTCCGCTTAAGGGCTCAGAATCTTTCTTTTTCAGTAAACCGCTGGACCTGGCAGACTCTCTGTGCCTCAGAATGGCCCACCTTTGGATTCGGATGGCCCTTAGAAGAATTTTTCTACTTCTCAGTAATTTAAATCAGTAATTTAAGTACCGTAAGGGAAAGATGAAAGAATAAATTTATAGTATTAAAAAGCAAAGATTAACTCTTTTACCTTTTGCATAATGATTTAACCAGAAAATACTTGACAAAAAGAATTTAAGCCAAACACCCCGAAACCAGACGAGCTACTTATGAGCAGCTTACAAGAGCTCATCCGTCTATGTAGCAAAATAGTGGAATGACTCATAAGTAGAGGTGAAAAGCCTACCGAGCCTGGTTATAGCTGGTTGTCCAGATTAGAATTTTAGTTCTACTTTAAATTAACCTAAAGCACAAATAAGCCAAATGTAAATTTAAATGTTATTCTAAAGAGGGACAGCTCTTTAGAGTCAAAGGATAAACCTTAATTAGAGAGTAAACCTACCAACCTCCATAGTTGGCCTAAAAGCAGCCATCAATTAAAAAAGCGTTAAAGCTTAACCTAATTACCAAAACTTAATACCTGACTCCTTTAATAACCTCCTAAACCAACACTGGACTAATCTATTTTTCTAATAGAAGCAATTATGTTAAAATAAGTAACAAGAAATTATTCTCCCTGCATAAGCTTATATCAGACCGAATAAATCACTGATAGTTAACAACTTCATAACACTAAATAAATCATAAAACCATTATCAATAACACTGTTAACCCAACACTGGTATGCATAAGGGAAAGATTAAAAAAAGTAAAAGGAACTCGGCAAACACTAACCTCGCCTGTTTACCAAAAACATCACCTCTAGCATAAATAGTATTAGAGGCACTGCCTGCCCAGTGACATACGTTTAACGGCCGCGGTATCCTGACCGTGCAAAGGTAGCATAATCACTTGTTCTTTAAATAAGGACTAGTATGAATGGCTCAACGAGGGTTTAACTGTCTCTTACTTTTGATCAGTGAAATTGACCTCCCCGTGAAGAGGCGGGAATTTTTTAATAAGACGAGAAGACCCTATGGAGCTTAAATTTAATAGTCTCACAATCCTAACAATATCTAAGGAATTAAAATCATTGCTCATAGACTAAAGATTTTGGTTGGGGTGACCTCGGAGTACAAACTAGCCTCCGAATGATAATAATCTAGACATAACATGTCCAAATTACAACTCATTAATTGACCCAAATTATTGATCAACGGAACAAGTTACCCTAGGGATAACAGCGCAATCCTACTCAAGAGTTCATATCGACAGTTAGGGTTTACGACCTCGATGTTGGATCAGGACATCCAAATGGTGTAACCGCTATTAATGGTTCGTTTGTTCAACGATTAAAGTCCTACGTGATCTGAGTTCAGACCGGAGAAATCCAGGTCGGTTTCTATCTATTATTATATTTCTCCCAGTACGAAAGGACAAGAGAAATAAGGCCAATTATATATCTACGCCTTAATTTAATGAATGAAATAATCTTAATTTAATTAAATATTAAAAACAACCCGCCCTAGAATAGGGCTTGTTAAGATGGCAGAGCCTGGTAATTGCGTAAGACTTAAAACTTTATTCCAGAGGTTCAACTCCTCTTCTTAACACTAATGTTTATAATAAACTTCCTACTTCTGATTATTCCAATCTTAGTAGCCATAGCCTTCCTTACCCTAATCGAACGAAAAATATTAGGGTACATGCAACTCCGCAAGGGTCCTAACGTTGTTGGGCCTTACGGTTTACTCCAACCGTTTGCTGACGCAATAAAGCTATTCATTAAAGAACCCATAAAACCCTTAACATCATCAATTATATTATTTATTACTGCCCCCACCCTCGCTCTAACACTAGCATTAACCATATGAATCCCCCTACCTATACCCCAACCCCTCATTAACATAAATATAGGAATCCTATTTATCCTAGCCACCTCAAGCCTAGCTGTATACGCAATTTTATGATCTGGCTGAGCCTCCAATTCGAAATACGCCCTAATCGGAGCTTTGCGAGCCGTAGCACAAACTATCTCGTACGAAGTAACACTAGCAATTATTCTTCTCTCAGTACTTCTAATAAATGGATCCTTCACCCTATCTACACTAATCACTACTCAACAATTTACATGACTTTTACTCCCAACATGACCCCTAGCAATAATATGATTCATCTCTACATTAGCAGAAACTAACCGAGCTCCATTTGATCTAACGGAAGGAGAATCAGAACTTGTATCAGGATTTAATGTTGAATACGCAGCCGGCCCCGTCGCCCTATTTTTCATGGCCGAATACACTAACATCATTATAATAAATGCTTTAACAGTCACCCTTTTCATAGGAGCACTACTAGACCCCATCTTCCCTGAAACCTTCACATTAAACTTTATTCTAAAAACACTCATCCTAACCTCCACTTTCCTATGAATCCGAACATCCTATCCTCGATTCCGCTATGACCAACTCATACATCTCTTGTGAAAAAACTTTCTACCTCTAACTCTGGCTCTGTGCATATGACACATTTCTCTTCCAATTATTTGCATGCGTACCACCCCAAATCTAAGAAATATGTCTGATAAAAGAATTACTTTGATAGAGTAAATAATAGAGGTTTAAACCCTCTTATTTCTAGAACTATAGGAATTGAACCTAATCCTAAGAATTCAAAATTCTTCGTGCTACCTTTTACACCACATCCTAAACAGTAAGGTCAGCTAAATAAGCTATCGGGCCCATACCCCGAAAATGTTGGTTTATATCCTTCCCGTACTAATTAATCCCCTAACCTCCTCAACAATCTATTTCACTCTCTTTTCTGGAACCATAATTACACTTTTTAGTTCGCATTGATTCCTAACTTGAGTAGGCTTAGAAATAAGCATGCTAGCTATTATCCCTATTCTGATTAACAAAGGAAACCCTCGATCCACAGAAGCTGCATGTAAATATTTTCTTATTCAAGCCACTGCATCAATAATCCTAATAATAGGCACAATAATTAACTTCATAAACTTAGGTCAATGAACCCTATCCAACCCACACAATCAAATTTCATCATTCATATTTACAATTGCACTCTCAATAAAGATAGGACTCGCCCCATTTCACCTATGAGTACCAGAAGTAACCCAAGGAATCCCACTTAAATCAGGCCTAATCATGTTAACATGACAAAAAATCGCTCCAATCTCCATCATTTACCAAATCGCTTATTCCATAAACTCTACCCTCATACTATTTATAGGAACCCTGTCAATTATACTTGGAGGCTGAGGAGTTCTTATCCAAACCCAACTACGAAAAATCTTAGCATATTCATCAATCGCCCATATAGGATGAATAATAGTAATCGTTACATATAACCCAACCTTAACAACATTTAACCTAATCATCTATATCCTACTAACCATCAACATGTTTATACTTCTTTATTATTATAAAAATTCTACTACTGCCTCCCTATCAAATCTATGAAATAAGTTCCCCCTTTTAACTCCCATAATTTTAATTGTATTAATGTCGCTAGGAGGGCTACCCCCCCTAACAGGATTTGCGCCAAAATGAATTATTCTCAAAGAACTTATCTCAAACAACAATATTATTCTCTCCACATTAATAGCAATACTAGCACACCTAAATTTATACTTTTACACACGACTTATTTATTCAACATCCCTAACCCTATTTCCATCATTTAACAACACAAAAATAAAATGACAATTCGAAAACACAAAACCCATACCTCTCCTACCAAACTTTATCATCACTTCCACCCTTTCTCTTCCATTAATACCCCTCCTCACACTACTAAACTAGGAATTTAGGTTAATCCAGACCAAGGACCTTCAAAGTCCTAAGCAAGTACCCAATACTTAATTCCTGCATTAAGGACTGCAAGACTCTATCTTACATCAATTGAATGCAAACCAATTACTTTAATTAAGCTAAGCCCTTTATCCCTAGACTGATGGGATTTAAACCCACAAGATCTTAGTTAACAGCTAAACGCCCTACTCAACTGGCTTCAATCTACTTCTCCCGCCGTAAGAAAAAAAGGCGGGAGAAGCCCCGGCAGAGTTGAAGCTGCTCCTTTGAATTTGCAATTCAATATGACTCATTCACCTCAGGACTTGGTAAAAAAAGGATTCAACCTCTGTCTTTAGATTTACAGTCTAATGCTTACTCAGCCATTTTACCACCTACCTATGTTCATCAACCGTTGATTCTTCTCAACTAATCATAAAGATATTGGTACACTTTACCTTCTATTTGGCGCCTGAGCTGGTATAGTAGGAACTGCACTTAGTCTGCTAATCCAAGCTGAGCTGGGTCAACCCGGAGCTCTATTAGGCGATGATCAAATCTACAATGTTATCGTTACTGCTCATGCATTGCTATTAATGTGGAGAGAATAATATTGTTGTTTGAGATAAGTTCTTTGAGAATAATTCATTTTGGCGCAAATCCTGTTAGGGGGGGTAGCCCTCCTAGCGACATTAATACAATTAAAATTATGGGAGTTAAAAGGGGGAACTTATTTCATAGATTTGATAGGGAGGCAGTAGTAGAATTTTTATAATAATAAAGAAGTATAAACATGTTGATGGTTAGTAGGATATAGATGATTAGGTTAAATGTTGTTAAGGTTGGGTTATATGTAACGATTACTATTATTCATCCTATATGGGCGATTGATGAATATGCTAAGATTTTTCGTAGTTGGGTTTGGTTAAGCCCTCCTCAGCCTCCTAGTATAATTGACAGGGTTCCTATAAATAGTATGAGGGTAGAGTTTATGGAATAAGCGATTTAAGTCAGAGATATTGTCTTTCAGGAAGGGCCACATAGCCATCCAGATCAAAAGCCATATATCTTAACCCGGCATTACCTCTGCAAATCTCCTCCATGGGTGAAGCCTTTCTTTGCCCCTGCCCCCGCTCCTAATCTTTCCCCCACGATCTCTCAAACCCTCTGCTCCTCCTCCTCCTCCACCCTCTTTTCTGCCTAAGTCACAAGATTTAACTATACTGGACTCTCATCCCTCTCCTTATCCCTTGCCCTGGTCTCCCAACCCCCAACACCCTCTAAGTGATTCCCCTGCTGCTGACTCAGCCTCTCCGCCATTGGAGGAAGCTAAGCCAGCCCAGCACCCTCCAGAAAACTCCCCCGTGGCACACACAGCCCCTCCTCCCCTGGAGGAACCTGGCCCGGCTAAAGGAACTCACCGGCAATGAATGATTGAAAACCCTGGAACTCCCGTGATGCTCCCCCTCCGTCCCTATGTGCCAATGATTGATGATGGTCATGGGGAAAAAATGCAAGCCTACCAGTATTGGCCTTTCTCCTCTTCAGACCTATATAACTGGAAAAATAACAATCCCCCTTTTACCGAGGACCCCACTCGTCTCTCAGGTGTGGTTGATTCATAGATGTTTTCACACCAGCCTACTTGGAATAACTGCCAACAACACCTAGGGACTCTCTTCATGACAGAGGAACAAAAGAGAATCCTCCTGGAAGCTAGAAAATAATATCCTCAGACCAGGTGGGTGACTGACACAACTTCCCAACATATTCAACCCGGCTTTCCCTAGAATCGATGAAACAGGGACCCCAATACCTTTGAAGGTAGGGAGCATCTGTTCACTTATCTCCGGGCTCTAATAGCGGTTATCTTAGTGGCTCTAGGTGACCAACTAATTTGGCCAAGGTAATAGAGTTTATTCAAGGGCCTGACGTATCTCCCTCTATGTTTCTAGGGAGAATTATGGAGGCATATAGGAGATATACTCCTTTTGATACTCAGGCAGAGGCTCAAAAGGCATCTGTCATGATGGCCTTTATTGGGCAAGCTGCCCTGGATATTTAAAGAAATTTAAAACACTTAGAGGGATTACAAGATATGACTTTGAGAGATTTAGTCAGCGAAGTCAAAAAGGTATACTATACGAGAGAAACTGAAGAAGATAAGGAAGCAAAGGGAGGATAAAAGAAACAAAAGACAGACTAAGGAATTGACTAAGGTCCTGGTCACAACAACATATAGGCCAGAAATAAGAAACATGGAGACAGGAAGGGATACCTGGGCCCAAACTAGAGGCCACCCCTGGCCTCAGATCAATGTGCCTACTGTAAAGAAAAAGGACACTGGGCCAAAGAGAGCCCTAGAAAGAGACAGCCACGCCAGCCAGCCATTCTGACTCTGGAGGATGACTAAGAAAGTTGGGGATCAGATCCCCTCCCCGAGCTCAGGTTAACTTTTGAAGTGGAGGGCACCCCAGTAAACATTGAAGTGGATACAGGGGCAATATACTCAGCCATTAAGGCCCCATTTTGCCCTCTATCAAATAAAAGGTCTCTAATTCAAGGGGCTAATTGCAGTAAATATCGGGCTTGGACAACTAAGAGGACCTGGGACCAGGGGAAAGGAAAAATCCATCACTTCTTCCTAGTAATTCCAGAATGCCCGGCCCCATTGATGGGCAGAGTTCTGCTCAGCAAGCTCCAGGCCAAAATAACTTTTAACCCTGAAGGCCTCCAAGTGGAATTTCTAAATCCTTCAGTAAAAACTCCTATATTCACAGCTCTAACTATGTCAGTAGATAATGTACACCAAATCACTCACCTTAGTTCAAAGAAACTGGCTGTGGTTGCCTGGCTTCCTGGACCACATGTTCAGAGATTTCGAACACCAAGGAAATGACGTGAGGTCACTTCCTTCAGGAACTGAATGAGGTCACTGCCTTGGCAAACACATTGTCCTAATAGTTGCTTCCAAAGGCCCCATTAGATGGAGGCTGCCCCTAGTTCCTGTGACACTTTCACAAGTTAGAATGGTATATCATCCATAGGCACTCCAGAACAGCTCTCCACACTGGCCTGTTTTGGTCCATCTTCTCTACACTAAGAAGAGAGAGGCAGATTCAGACACATCCCTTCATCCTGACCAGGTCGTTGGCCATGGAAGGTGACTCTTACTCTTTCAGGTCTTTCATAGCTGCCTACATCTTCTACAGGGATCATTTCTGCATGGACGTTTGAGGTTCTCAGCAGGTGGAAGATCCCCTAAATTCCTGTATTGTAAGACCAACTCTTTCCCTGCTCTTCTGTAAAGTTAGATTGAGGGAACAGTGTATGGTTAGGGTTAATAACATGTTCGATTTGGGTTAGGAATTGTTCTGCTGTATGAATAATGTTATTGGGAACCTGCGATATTTATAAGACTATAGAGGTGAAATATAAGTATGAAAACAGAAATCTAGGAACGATTGGAAGCCCAGAAGGTCATTGGGCACTTGATTGGTATACATAGCTTTGAATTACATTCTGCACAGATGTTTCAGTTAAATAGATAATCATGGTAATAGGAACTTGTACCTTGGATCATTGAATATAGAAGAGAACATCCACTCAAACTGGGATAGTTGGTAGGATAAGGAAGATAGTTGGTAGGTTTCAAAAGAAGACTGAGTAAAGCATTTGGACCAAAAGTTCTTTAGCAATAGGGATTCAGTGAGAGAGTGAATGTCAATGTCAGCACATGTGAAGAGTCATTCACAATGATGAACTGGAGAAAAGGTGTAGGAAAGCATTTATCAATAGAGACATTAGGAAATCAGGCAAAGTTCAAAGTGTGTGATAGGAAAATACATTTTTAACAGGGTTGAGGTTGAATATATAATGTTAGGAAGAAACAAATATGTAGTCACCAATAGCAATGATATTTGAGAGTGTTAGGGAACAAGGACATGGATGATGTTAGTAATACATGGTCACATTCAATTTAGGCTTTGGTACAATCATAAGTGTGACCCTTGTATTTTGTGTCTGGAATATTACTGAGATAAATATATATGTATATCAGGTGAGTAGAAAATTCATGATGAAATATATATCATCTACAGATCCAAAAATATTCATTTTACTTAACATGGATATATAGGTGAAATATAAGTATAAAAACAGAAATCTAAGTAAGATTTGAAGCTCAGAAGTGCATTGGGCAATTGATTGGGATACATAGCATTGAATTACGTTCTGCATACATATCTCAGATAAATCGATAAACAATGGCATATGACATTGTACCTTAGATGATTGAATGTAGAAGAGAACATCCACTCAAAAAGGGATAGTCGATAGAATCAGGAAGATAGTCAGTATGCTTTGGAAGAAGAGTGAGTATAGGATTTGGACCAAAGTTCATTAGCAATAGGGTTTCGGTTAGAGAGTGAATGTCAATGTCAGCACATTTGAAGGGTCAGTCACAATGTTGAACTGGGGAAAATATGTAGGAAAGCAGATAACAACAGAAACATTAGGAAATCAGGCAAAGTATAAAGTGAGTAAAAAAAAATAGACATTTTCAACAGTTTTGAGATTGAATATATAATCTCAGGAAGAAACAAATATGTAGTCACCAATAGGATTGACATTTGAGAGCATTAGGCAACCTGGACATGGATGTTTTTAGTAATCCATGTTCAGTTCCCTTTTAGGCTTTGGTACAATCATACGTGTGACTTTTGCATTTTGTGTCCTGAATATTACTATGATAACATGCATATGTAGAATCAGTTGACATGAGTATTTCTTCCACCATTTCTGGGAGCAATATTTTGAAGACGTATAAATTAGTATTGGGTGTACAAAGAGGTGGACCCTGTGTCTATCAATATAGAGGTAATGCATGAATAGACCATACTGTGACCAAATAATATAACTGGTTCCACTTTAAATAATGGATTGAATGGATACCTTTAACTAAGTAAGAAATCTTATATTGATATACAATCATTCTTTCCCACCACTTATACATGTAATGGTAATATTAGGGTTATGGTTTATCATGACGGGTGTGTGAGTTTTGCTTCAAAAGTGATAATGGAAATCGAAAATAATGTGTTTGGAAAAAAGTCTCATGAAAAGAGCAGTCAAGAAACATGGAGGAATACATGTGTTCTGTAGCAGGAAGTGATTGAAAGTAAAAAATTATAAATTATCTAAATTGTGGATGAAATATGCATCCTATTATGTGCATAAACTGGAGAAATAGTAATATACCAGTGTTGAATAAAAATGAACGTCAAAATACACATTATATCCCATAGGAATATTCTTGCATTGATGTTAAACTGGGTCAGTTACTGTAGAAATATTAGAATTTTTTTTGGTGTTATAATACAATTTATTTTAGCACTAGCATGCCACAGAAGGTAGAGGGAAGAGCAATGGATTTTCAGTTATAGCATTAATTATCTAACATTAAATGACTACTTTGGGGAGTGTAGAAATTACATAAGGCTATATAACATTTTTTTTATTTAACATTCATAAAACCTTGGAATTATGGTAATATTTCTAGTTTTTCATTTTTTATTTTTTCAGTTTGTGATAGACCTTCATTTTATTTATTTGTATCTGGTGCTGAGAATATAACCCAGTGCCTCACAAATGGTAGACAAGCATGATACCACTGAGCCACAAACCCAGCCCCTCCACTTTTATCTTATCATCGAACACTCCTCTCCCTCTTCTTTTCTCACTTTTTTCCTCATTTTCTTCCTTCTTTCTCTTCCTTTTTCATTATCCCTCCATATGTATTTTTCTCTCATGTCATTACAAACAGTAGTATGCTATGAAATTTGCATTTAAGACAGTTTTTTATAGTCATTCTTTTTTCTTGAGAAAATTTAAAAATTATAATCACCTCATAGATATATTACAATACATTAATTATACATATTATCTATATTCATGCATATGTATTACATATGTTATATATATATATATGTGTATATATATATATATATATATATATATATATATATATATATATTTAAAAGTACTTTGATTAGCCTGTTTGAAATAATATAGACAAAATCTTTCTTAATTCTCAAGTCTTCCAGAATTAACATCTTACAGTGAAAATCAAATAAACATATTTAAGTAAAAGGGTATCATTCTTATTTATCAATACTGTGTCCATTATATTACTGTGATAAAATGTATATGTACATCAGGTGACATGAGTATTTCTTCCACCATTTTGGGGAGCAAAATTTTGAAAACTTATAAATTAGTACTGAGGATACAAATTGTTGTAACCTGTGTTGATGAATCTAGAGATGATGCATGAATAGACAATATTGTGAATAAATTATATAACTATTTCCAACTTTAAATAATGGATTGAATTGATATCTGAAAATATATAGCAAATCTTATATTGATATACATACATTCATTCCAACCAGTTATATATCTAATGGTAATATTAGGGTTACGGTTTATCATGAAGAGTGTGAGTTTTGCTTCAAAAATGATTATGGAATCGAAAATAATGTGTTTAGAAAGAAGTCTAGTGAATAGACCACAAAGAAACATGGAGTAATATATGTGTTCTCAAGGAGAAAGTGATTGAAATTGAGCCAAATGTCTATAAATTTGTGTACTTGTGGATGTAAGATATATCCTATGATTTCCATAAACTGAAGAAATAGTAATGTGCCAGTGTTGAATAAAAATGAACTTCAAAATACACATCATGTCCCATAGGAATCTACTTGCATTGATGTTAAACTGGGTCAGTTACTGTAGAAATATTAGGATTTGTAAGCACCATTCATTGAAGTTAGTTTTCAGTACTAGGAAAGAAATATGTATTTCAGGTGGTTGAATATTTCTGAGAATAATCTTGTGAAAAGTTGATAATAAATCCACATACAGGAACATGAATGAATTTAGGGAGTGTTTAATAATACACATATGTTTCATGTTTTGAGGAAAAAAAAATATATATATATATATCTCATGGAGAAATATTACAAAGAAAATTTGACAAGATTTATAACACATACCCTTGATTAAGCAGAAGGCAAATCAAAGTATACACCATGCCTCCTATGAAAGGCCTGTATTTCTTTTTGGTTAGGTTTCTTTTTATCCATCATATTATTATTAGTTTTCAGATTCTAGTCGGGTATGTGTTAGTGTCAGGGATCAGTATTTAAAATGGAAAATAGGAAAATGAATCTAATGTGTATGCAAGTATGTGCTACACAAAAATCTTGCCACTCTCATCCAGAACAATTCCTTGACATTAACTTCACTCCAAGTGAGACCCAATTGGTGGTGAGGAGTTCGAAAACCTGTGATTACATATGTGGAACTGAAAATGCTCAGGAGTTCACAACATTCGATGTGTTAGAACAGTTTCCAAAAGTAAGGGAGAGGTTAAAAACTGCACAAACATGGAGCTCTGCTGGCCTAAAGACTTCTTGAGAAACTTCCTCTGAGGTTGGGCACATGAAATATATGTAGTTGTCAGAAGATTTAGCTTCTTTTGTAGTGACACCATCAAATCTGGATCTGCATCTATGTGACCTGGAGAAAATGGTTCCTTATTTTCTAATGAACATGAGGAAGGAGTTCTGAATTCTCCCTTTGTAGGTAAACTGTGGTCACTGGTAGTTAAGTGTCTCCCCTTGTGGTCTGTGAAACCATTTGGTCATCATCCTCCATTTTCGTGGTGTTTCTTACTGTGGCACTGGGAGTTTGGTATTGGCTTAATGAAATACAAGTAGTTCAACAAGGACACAGTGCTGGAGGGAGTTCTGTCACGTGTGGTTGGTCAGGGTCTCCAGGAGAATGTTCAAAACAGGGGTCTATCCCACATAGCTTTCCCCCTTGACTATAGCAACCGGATTCTGAACATTGCCCTGAAACCTCTCAATATAACAAGATGCCTATACATATAAGGATCTGTGGCCTGCACCATGTCAGTCACAAGTCTTTTGAAGCCAATGGCAGATCCACGTGGTAAAACCACAGGTATTTATTCAGAAACCTATAGTCCACTGCTCTACACCCACTACTCAGGAGGCTCCAACTCACTAGCATCTCTGTTCTACAACATTTTCATGAAACCCAGTCAATCAAGGCACTGTCTGGTACACTCATGATCAGCAATAGAACATCCAAAGGTTCTCCAGGGCCACCTGGTCATGAAAATTTCAAAAAAATTCATGGTATTTATCTAGCCATTTTTCAAGGATGAAGTTGGAGGCACTGTGGGTATCAATTCATTCAGGAACCATTACATGGTGAGGAAGCTGATTTCAATGAAAGCTCTGCAGAACTCTTTAAGGCAAGGCTTCCCAAAGAGTGGCCAAAAGGTCACATGAAGCCAGGCCCATTGAGGTCTTGAATGTGAGGTTCATGTGTGTTTTGACTCTCAACTATGGCTGCCAAGTCTTTCACAAAAAAATAATGTGATATCCTGGCTGAGATTCTCAGTGCTCTGTGGAAAGCCATCTTGGGCCTATATCTCAGTTTCCAAGGGCGATGCTCATGCGTGGCCTCCTGTTTTCCCAACACAATTCATGGCAATACTTTTCTGAGGTCAGTTCCAGAACTCAGTCTCTAAGAGGAATCACAGCAGAGTTCAAGCCCATGTGGACCCAGTCATCTCTTTCAACCGCCACACAAATGACCACAATTAAAACCACAAGACTCCTACATGGCACTCATCTTCTTCCATAAAGTCACTCATCATAACATCTGGCTGGAGGTTGCCATGAGGGGCACAGCCAAAAACAGTGTCCAAAATAAGCTCCCTTGCCCCTCATTTGCCTAAAGTCAGGGTGGCTTTGACACCCTTGTTGTGAACCAGAAGTAATCTGTAAGTGTAAAAGAAATTGAAATTAATGTGTAAAATTTAAAGTTTAAAAGACTGGGTGTTGCAAAGTTTCTAAGCTGCAAGGTCTGAGTTAAAATGTAAAGGACCAGGTATTGTTATGTTCCTATGCTATACACAAAACCTGAAATTCCTGTAGCTTGTAGGACAATTCCCGGACTGCCCAGTAAATTTTCCCCTGACTGCCTGATTGTTTAATAACCTAGTACCCTTTGTGGCCTGGCACATAGGCATCACAGGGCCTAAACCAATCAGTTTCAATGTGTACCCCACTTTAGAACTGACCTATCACTCCTGCCAGACCTGTTCCCACCAAAGAATGAGCTAATCATCTTTGGAATTGTTGTTTGATTTTCCCGTGGTGTATGATGATTTTTTAAAAGAGACTGTGATGTATGTAAAGTCCCGCCCTCCCCAAAAAGTGTACTTAAGCACTGCTCAACTCCTGCTTGTGGCTCTGGGCTGCTCTCCCTTCTTGAGTGAGCACGGAGCCCCAGCATGATGGATTGGAACTCAATAAATGCTTTTTGCTGTTGCATGATCCGCGGTCTCTTGGTGGTCTCTTCCTCCGACATTCGCTGAACCCTTAATTTTGGTGAGTTGGCCGGGAATCGTGCAGCACCGAACAAGGAGATCCCAACGGACCCCTCTGAGGGTAAGAAAGGCGCCTCTTTCCATTTTTCCTTGTGATCACTCAGAGCTTTTTGTTCAGGTTTGGTTTTTCGGTTTTCGGTTTAGGTTGGCAGAGTGGCTGCCAGCAGAGGGTGTAAGTTCCCCCTGGCAGTGGTGGACAAACGTGTCCTAAAGCCACCGGCCACGTTCTTGCAATGGACACCTTGAAGGACTCGGGGAGGGACAGATGTGATCTCATTAGGTGAGGAGATATGGAAGTGACCTCATTAGGTGAGGAGGGACAGATGAGCCCTCATTAAGTGACTCTGTTGCAAACCCATCAGGTCTTGCTGGCTACTTTTTTCTCTCAGGTTGAATTCACTGTCTGTCTTTGTGGTGTAACTCATCAGGTTATGCCAGTTACTGGGTTCTAATCTTTACTTCTGAACTCGTGTTAAACGTTAACTGTGTGCCCGTGTTTGTGTTACGTTTGTTTTGTCCTTGTCTCTGTTTGAGTAACTCTCATTATGGGACAAAGCCATTCCATGCCTCTGTCCCTGAAGCCTTTCCTGGTCGCTGCCTCCAATCTGACCCCTTTGCCCACAATCCTATAACTCAAACCTTCTGCTCCTCCCCCTCTTCCCTCCATTCTCCCTGAGTCACAAGATTGTTGATCTTGGGGTTGTGAACAAACGGGAGCTGCATGATGGTCTTTGTGTGTCTTTTTGTCTGTGTTTCTGTTAAATGTGATGGCATTGTTTGGACCGATGCAGAGTCCCGAGTTCCAACCTGCCTTAGATGTGTGGAAATAACTTTAGCTAAAATTTAACCTAAAGCTTCTTCTGTGAGGGACCAAAAGTCAATAGAACCACCAGCTTTTCCGTTCTCATCTTTTACACCTCTCTTAGCTGTGTTTTAAAGAACTTTGATAAACTTTTCTTCTCTTTGTTAAGCGAGATTAGGGAAGCAGTGATTTCTTTTCTTCCCATAGTTGGCTTGAGCATGCCCACTGCAGAAGGAAATGCCTGGGGTCTAAGAACATTGATATCTCGCTTAAACTTTTCTGAAAACCCTATCCTCATTATTAAATTGTTATTAATTGGCTTTGGGGATGGGAACCAAACCTTCAGTCATAAATTTTGACACACCAGTGGGGACTTTCAATGAACCACACTCTGCCCTCTTGGGGAAGCCTAGCACTCAAAACAATTGCAAGTAGAGGATGAATTTTTTGGAAGCTGACTACTGAAAAGGTGGGAGATATAGAATATGCCTGGTGCCTGGGGTCAAACCACCAGAAGGACTAATCCTGTAAGTAAATGGTGAGGCTAAGGGACTCCCAGCAGGTGCCAGAGCCATTTTGATGTGGGGAACTCCCTTATTCCTTACCTGCACTTTAAGGATTGCTCCACCTCTGTTTACTTAACAAAAGGGACCATGAATGCAGTAATATGTTGATATTTTAGATTGTTTCTTGGGGATGATCTTGGCTGAAATTGTATTTAAAAGATGATATTTTTAATTGTAACAATCTGGTATCTGAATGGGTTTCTAAAGCATTGCACTATCTTACAGATAAAAGTTGGGTTTAAACAAGAGTTTAGTTTGATTTAAGATAGCTGATGCTAGAAAACTTAAATACTTCGGATAAAAAAATAATTAAAGAGTTTTAATTTTGAACTAGGTAGCCTGAGAAAATTTCACTAGATATACCAGTGCATTTACTTGGGCAAAGATAATAAATTATGATATGATATCTGTTCCCTTCAATGTGTAAGATTTTTTAAAAAACGTGCTAAATTAAAACGTTGGTCTGGCTTAGTGAAATGACATTAATTAGCAACAGTCTTGGAAATTTTTAAAGCTTAATTTGGGATACAAATGGTAGTCTGTGGTTGTTTTTAAAATTTTTTTCAAGAAATTTAATGTAGCTTACTACTACTTTAGAAACTTCAGAACAAAGAAAGTGGCTTAATGATCCTAGAGAAACTTCTTATGATGGTGGCTTTAATATTATCAAAAAATGATCATATTTTCAGTTTTTTGTGGTGAGGCTAAGGGACTCAAGATTTTCTAGTGTAGAAAAACATAAAGATATAAAATTTTGAGAATTACATCTTAAACTTGCATCATAATTTTCAACATTCAAACCTGGAAATTATGACTTATAGCTAAAATGCCTTAGGCATGAGGTTTCTGCTCAGAACTCCAGCCTTTACAGTTTTCAAGTCCTCAGCCAGGACTTAAGTTGATATGCAAATAAAAGAATCCTGCAGCACTCAGCAGGAGACAGATAAAAAGGAGTAAAAGTGTCTTTTTACCTGAACTCAAACTAGATCCAAACAAAAAGTACATTATATGGTATTTACTAATTACTGGCCAGTCATCTTTTTTGGCACTCTTGCTTTTTCTTAGATTCTGTATTTTTTATTTTTTGAGCTCATGATCTTGATCCTGCAGATGGGTTAATGTTTTCTGATCAGTTCTATTTTTGATCAACTGTGGAGTTTTTGAACATTGCAATGGATATTTCACCTGAAAAAGCTACAAGGCCTTCACTATTGTGTTATGTGTTACACTTGTGTTACGTGTTGTATGTTGGTATGTCTGTATGTGTGTATGTCCATATATCATGCAGTGATATGACAATTGACAGATGAGGAGCGCTCATAAAATATTTAAAAATTGATATAAATACCTTGGATTCACGTGATTCAAATGGTTCAATTCAAATTGGGTAAACAGATAAAAATAAAGATGTCTTTAGAATTAGGCCTGTAAGTTTTCTAGGTGTACAAACAGGCCCTAATAAAATGTTGATGTCTACAAAATAATCTGCTTAAATTCAGAAATTTATAAGTATTGTTTCAAAATGTGAACAGAAAGAGGTTCACAGATGGAAAAGAGAAACTAAAAGTTTCTAGATATAGATTTAATAGAGGGAAAATGTGTTTCTCGATAAGAGAGTCTATATGATTAAGTAATTAAAATGGTTTAAGTAAATAATAAAAAGGTTTGTGTAAGTTGGTTATATGTGTAAGTTTTGAGCAAGTAATCTTAAAAAATTAAACAGCTGGTTAAACAATACTGTTTTTATAAAATTATGCCAGGTTATTTCTTTAAAAAGCTAAACTTGGTTAATACAAAAACATCAATGTAATTGTGGTGTTAATGTGTTCATATCTTCCAGGTATACAAGTGTGTAAGGTAGAAGCTTCAAAAGAGCATTTTATCATGCTGGTGTTCTAAGGTTGTATGGTAATTCTAGGCTTAAAATAAAAACATGTTGGAGATTTATGTGTATCATTTGTGTTGTATAATTGGACTTGTTATCAAAAAGATATGTACAGTTACATGTTACTTTTTACACTTAGATACAATTTAAAAGTATTTTTAAGTTAAGTAGAGCCTAATCTCTGTGAAGGTTTTATTGTAAAACACAAAGGCAATGCCCATTCATTTCCATGTGAAAACTGTTTTCTTCAGGCTTCAGGAAGGAGTAGCCTGAGGAAAAGACATTCCTGATATTCAGGGCAACATAACAATAGGTAATCAAAAGGCCCAAAGCAGGGTTTCTCCACTGAGACTTTACTGGTCACACTGATATCAGAGTTTTCTGAGATGCTTGCCATTCCCTTCAGCTATCCAGTACATGGCCATGTCACAGAGCTTGGAAGTGGTACATATCTTGTACACAAAACCATGAGCCTATTTTGGAGAGTGGCCAGAATTCAGGAAGGATACAGAAACGTAAGAAAATAGTAGGTGTTGCCCAATGATAAGGCAAGCCACAGTCCATTTATAAAATGGGCAGGATGAATGCTTGGAAGTTTTCTCTTTGACAGAACACACCCATTGAGGCATTCTCTTTTCTAATGTCTACAACCATGGACACAGTGGGATACACAGACATAGAAACACTCGCCTTGTCAAAGGACTAACTAGAAACAGTTCACTCCAAACCAAACAAACCCCCTTTCCTAACCTTTCTCAGAACATGAGAAAAAACCACAATCCCACTCAAACACCCACAAAGTCACCTCCTTCCCCCAAGTAGGTCTGAAACTATCCAGAGTGTCCTCTGACTGGAGGGCCATACTATGTTCCCCAGAAATGGCCAGTCCTGTCTCAGATCTGGTCTCCTGGGTCAACTCTGTGAAGTGGTCAGGAGACAGCAGTGAGCCTCTACCTTCTTTCTCCCGAAGGGCCTGTCTTCAGAACTTTCCTGGAATTTGGCCATCCTCACATCACTAGGTACCACAAAAGACTGACTCTGTCCTTGGTAAATCCAAACAAGTGAGACCACTGTGACTGGAGCTTGGACTGGGTCTGGATTCCTGGCTTCCTGGTACCCAAATTCGGAGAGTTCCATCAACAAGGATGTGAGGTGAGGTCACTTCCTTCAGGAACTGAATGTGGTCACTGCCTTTGCAACCACTTTTTCCTAAAATTTGCATCCTAGGGTCTCATAATATGGAGGATGCCCCTACTTCCTGAGACACTTTCACAAGTTCGAATGGTATAGAAACCATAGGCACCTGGGAACAGCTCTCCACGCAGGCCAAGTTTGGTCAATCTTCCCTACATTAAGAAAAGAGAGGATGATTCAGACACATGCTTTCAACCTGACCGAGTTGTTTGCCATGGAAGATGACTTTTGCTCTCTCAGGCCTTTCATAGCTGCCTGCATCTTCTCCAGGGATCATATCTGCATGGAAATTTGAGGTTGTCAACAGGTGGAAGATCCCCTACACCCCTGTATTGTAAGACCAACTCTGTCCCTGCTTTTCTGTAAAGTTGGATTGAGGGAACAGTGTATAGTTAGGATTAATAACATGTTCGATTTGTGTTAGGAATCATTCTGCTGGATGAATAATGGTATTGGGAACCTGCAATATATATAAGAATATACAGGTAAAATATAATTATGAAAACTGAAATCTAGGTAAGATTTGAAGACCAGAAAGGCATTGGGCCCGTGATTGGGATACTTAGCTTTGAAGTATGTTCTGCACAGATGTCTCAGATAAATCAATATACAATGGTATAGGACCTTGTACCTTGGATGATTGATTGTTGAAGAGATCATCCAGTCAAAAAGGGATAGTCGTAAGATTAGGTAAATAGTCTGTAGGTTTAGAAAAAAGAGTGAGTATAGTATTTGGACAAAAAGTTCTTTAGCAATAGGGTTTCGGATAAAGAGTGAATGTAAATGTCAGCACATGTGAAGAATCAGTCACTATGATGAACTGGAGAAAATATGTAGGAAACGAGATATCAATAGAGACATTAGGAAATTAGACAAAATATAAAGTGAGTGATAGGATTAGACATTTTCAACATGGTTGAGGTTGAATATATAATCTTGGGAAGAAACAAATATGTACTCACCAATAGGATTGACATTTGAGAGAATTAGGCATCCAAGACATGGATGTTTTTAGTAATCCATGTTCACTTTCCATTTAGGCTTTGGGACAATCCTAAGTGTGACCTTTGCATTTTGTGTCCAGAATATTACTGTGATAAAATGTATATGTAGATCAGTTGACATGAGTATTTCTTCCACCATTTCTGGGAGCAAAATTTTGAAGATATACAAATTATTATTGGGGGTACACAGAGGTGTACCCTGTGTCTATCAACATAGAGATAATGCATGAATAGACCATACTGTGATTAAATAATATAACTGGTTCCACTTTAAATAATGGATTGAATTGATATTTGAAAGTATGCAAGAAATCTTATATCGATATACAATCATTCATTCCCACCAGTTTTATATCTAATGGTAATATTAGGGTTATGGTTTATCATGACGGGTGTGTGAGTTTTGCTTCAAAAATGATAATGGAAATCAAAAATAATGTCTTTGGAAAAAGTCTCATGAAAGGAGCAGTCAAAAAACGTGGAGGAATACATGTGTTCTGAAGCAGGAAGTGATTGAAAGTAAAACAAATGCGTATAAATTTGCTAAATTGTGAATGAAATATACATATTATGATGTGCATAAACTGGAGAAATAGTAATGTACCAGTGTTGAATAAAAATGAACGTCAAAACACAATTATATCCCATGGGAATCTTCTTGCATTTATGTTAAACTGGGTCAGTTACTGTAGAAATATTAGAATTTTTTTGGTATTATAATACAATTTATTTAAGCACTAGCATGCCACAGATTGTCGAGGAAAGAGCAATGGATTTTTAGTTATCGCACTAGTAATCTATCATTAAATGACTATTTTTGGGAGTCTAGAAATTACATAAGGCTATGCAACAATTTTTTTATTTAGCATTCATAAAAACTTGGAATTTTGGTAATATTTCTACTTTTATTTTAATTTTTTCAGTTGTTGATCGACCTCATTTTATTTATTTATATGTTGTGATGAGAATATAACCCAGTGCCTCACACATGCTAGCCAAGCATGTTACCACTGAGCCAGACACCCAGACCCTCCACTTTTATCTTATAATCAAACACTCCTCTCCCTCTTCTTTACTCACTTTCTTCCTCATTTTCCCCCTTCTCTCTCTTCCTTTTTCATTTTCCCTCCATAGGAGTTTTTCTCTCATGTCATTACAAACAGTAATATGCTATGAAATTTACATTTAAGAATGTTTTTTATAGTCATTCTTTTTTCTTGAAGAAAAAAGAAAATTTAATAATTATAATAACCCTTAGATATATTACAATACATTTATTATACATATGTATCTATATTAATGCATATGTATTACATATGTTATATATATACATATATATTTAAAAGTACTTTGATTAGCCAGTTAGAAATAATATAGACCAAGTCTTTCTTAATTTTCAAGTCTTCCAGAATTAACATCTTACAGTGAAAATCAAATAAACATATTTAAGTAAACAGGTATCATTCTTATTTATCAATACTTATCATTTAAGTTTTTATATTACATTAAGCTGTAATATGGCATATTAACTCTTATGAATTAGAGAAATTTCATTTGAACAACCTATTATTTAAGGACCATATGCACTGACATTTTAAATGGCTTTCTCGTGATTTTAATTTCTATCAATTGCATATTTATTGCCAAATACTTATATTATTAATTTTCATATTCATGATTGATATAAAGTCAATTGTTTAATTCTTCTTGTAAGTAGTTACTTATTACAGTAGGGACAGTATTAATAATTCTACATCTTTATAAGAAAAATGGTACAAAGATATTTTCATGCAAAATTAAGAATAATCGCATGCTCTAAATGTTTGATTGTTGATACATATAATAAAGAGCTTTTGATGAGTTTCTTCCCCAGTAAAACATAAAATGCAAAGATGTAGTTGGGTATGTATTTCCAAATAAAGATAAGGAAAAATACACATTATCAGCTAGAAACTATCAAATAAAAGATGAAAAGAACAATCCAACACATTGTACGAACTTGTCAGAAGAGGTAGCCTAAGACTAGACCTGGTCCATGACAAAATATTCACGAAAAAAATGAAATATGAAAAATATAGGAAATGATATGAATTTTTCATGAAGGTAGGTGGATTATCCTTTAATCTCAATATATGTTCATTTTTAAAAGCCAGTTTTCTGGTAAAATAAATTTGTGATATTTACAACTACAGAAAACAAACTTTCTGCTTATCAAAATGAATGCATCTCAACTCTTTTTTAGCTGATTTCTTCCCACTCAATTTTAAACCTTTGTTTATTTATTTTTATTGGTTTTTCAAAACATTACAAAGCTCATGATATATCATCTTTCATACATTTGACTCAAATGGGTTATGAACTCCCAATTTTCCCCAAATACGAATTGCAGAATCACATCAGTTACACATTCACATTTTTACATAATGTCATATTAGTGACTGTTGTCCTCTGCTACCTTTATTATCCCCTACTATCCCCCCTCCCCTCCCATCCTATCTTCCCTCTCTTCCTCATCTGCTATTCTTCACTTCTCTCTCTTGTTCCCGCCTTTCCCCTCACAACGTCTTATATGTAATTTTATGTAACAATGAGGGTCTACTACCATTTCCATATGCTTTCCCTTCTCTCTCCCTTTCTCTCTCCCACTCATCTTTGTTTAATATTAATCTTTTCCTCATGCTTTTCCTCACTGTTCTATTCTTAGTTACTCTCTTTTTATCAAAGAAGACATTTGCCATTTTTTTTAAGGATTGGCTAGCTTCTCTTAGCATAATCTGCTTTAATGCCATCCATTTCCCTGCAAATTCTATGATTTTGTCATTTTTTAGTGCTGCATCCATCGTGTATAGATGCCACATTTTTTTTATCCATTCATCTATTGAATTGCATCTAGGTTGGTTCCACAGTCTACCTATTGTGAATTGTGCCACTATGATCATTGATGTGGCAGTATCCCTTTAGTACACTCTTTTAAGATCCTCAGGGAATAGTCCGAGAAGGGCGATAGCTGGTTCAAATGGTGGATCCATTCCTAGCCTTCCCAGGAATTCCCATACTGCTTTCCATGTTGGCCTCACCAATTTGCAGTCCCACCAGCAGTGTACAAGTGTCCCCTTTTCCCCACATCCTCGTAAACACTTGTTGTTTGACTTCATAATGGCTGCCAATCATACTGGAGTGAGATGTTATCTTAGGGTGGGTTTGGTTTGCATTTCTCTGACTGCTAGATGTGGTGAGCATTTTTTCATGTACTTGTTGATTGATTGTATGTCCTCCTTGGTGAAGTGTCATTTCAGGTCCTTGCCCCATTTGTTGATTAGGTTATTTGTTATCTTATTGATAGTTTTTTTTTGAATTCTTTGTATATTCAGGATATTAGGGCTCTATCTGAAGTGTGAGGGGTAAAAATTTGTTCCCAGGATGTAGGCTCTCTATTTACCTCTCTTATTGTTTCTCTGGCAGAGAAAAAAAACTTTTTAGTTTAAGTAAGTCTCATTTTTTTATTCTTGTTAATAACTCTTGGGCTATGCGCGTCCTATTAAGAAATTTGGAGCCCGACCCCACAGTATGTAGATCGTAGCCAACTTTTTCTTCTATGAAATGCAGTGTCTCTGATTTTATATCTAGATCCTTGATCCATTTTGAGTTAAATTTTGTGCATGGCGAGAGAAGGGAATTCAGTTTCATTTTGTTGCATATGGATTTCCAATTTTCCCAGCACCATTTGTTGAAGATGCTACCATTCCTCCATTGCATGCTTTTAGCCCCTTTATCAAATATAAGAAAGTTGTAATTTTGTGGATTGGTTTCTGTGTCCTCTCTTCTGAACCACTGGTCCACCTGCTTTTTTCGGTACCAGTACCGTGCTGTTTTTGTTACTATTGCTTTGTAGTACAGTTTGAACTCTGGAATCGCTATACCTCCAGATTCACACTTCCTGCTTAGAGTTGCTTTTGCTATTCTGGGTCTTTTGTTTTTCCATATGAATTTCATGATTGATTTATCTATTTCTACAAGAAATGACGTTGGGATTTTGATTGGCATTGCATTAAACCTGTAGAGAACTTTGTGTAATATTGCCATTTTTATGTTGTTAGATCTGCCTATTCATGAACAGGGCACATGTTTCCATCTTCTGAGATCTTCTTCTATCTCTCTCTTTAGAGTTCTGTAGTTTTCATTATATAAATCTTTCACCTCTTTTGTTAGGTTGATTCCCAAGTATCTTATTTTATTTGAGGATATTGTGAATAGAGTGGTTTTCCTCATTTCCATTTCAGAAGTTTTGTTGCTGTTATACAGGAATGCCTTTGATTTATGCGTGTTAATTATATATCCTGCCACATTTCTGAATTCATTTATTAACTCTAGCCATTTCTTTGTAGACCTTTTTGTGTCTGTTAAATATATTATCATGTCATCTGCAAATAGTGATACTTTAAATTCTTCTTTTCCTATTTTTATGCCTTTAATTTTTTTGGTCTGTTTAATTGCTCTGGCTAGTATTTCAAAACTAAATTGAATAGAAGTGGTGATAAAGGGCATCCCTGTCTTGTTCCAGATTTTAGAAGGAATGCCTTCAGTTTTTCTCCATTTAGGATGATGCTAGCCTGAGGTTTAGCATATATAGCTTTTACAATTTTGAGGTAAGTTCCTGTTATCCCTAGTATTTATAGTGTTTTGAACATAAAGGGATGCAGAACTTTGTCAAGTGCTTTTTCTGCATCTATCGAGATGATCATATGGTTCTTGTCTTTAATTCTATTGATGTGGTGAATGGCATTTATTGATTTTCGTATATTGAACCATCCTTGCATCACGGGGATGAATCCTTCTTGATGATGGTGCACAATTATTTTGATATGCTTTTGTATTTGATTCGTCAGGATTTTATTGAGAATTTTTGCATCCAAGTTCATTAGAGATATTGGTCTGTAGTATTCTTTCTTTGAAGTGTCTTTGTCTGGTTTCGGGATCAGGGTGATGTTGGCCTCATAGAATGAATTTGGAAGAGCTCCTTCTTTTTCTATTTCTTGAAAAAGCTTGAAAAAATATTGGTTTTAATTCTTCTTTGAAGGTTTTGTAGAAATCCGCTGTATACCCATCCGGTCCAGGGCTTTTTTTTGGTTGGTAGTCTTTTGATTGCCTCTTCTATTTCTTCCTTTGTTATTGGCCTGTTTAAATTGTTTGTGTCTTCCTGACTCAATCTGGGCAGATCGTATGACTTAAGAAATTTATCAATATCTTCACAATATTCTATTTTGTTGGAATATAGTGTTTCAAAATACTTTCTAATTATCTTCTGTATTTCTGTAGTGTCTGTTGTGATATTGCCTTTTTCATCCCATATGTTAGTAATTTGAATTCTCTTTCTTCTTCTTTTCCTTAGCATGGCTAAGGGCCTGTCGATCTTATTTATTTTTTCAAAAATCCAACTTTTAGTTTTATCAATTTTTTCAACTTTTTTTTTGTTTCAATTTTATTGATTTCTGCTCTAAATTTAATTATTTCTTGTCTTCTACTACATTTGCTGTTGTTTTGCTCTTCCTTTTCTAGGTTTTTGAGGTGTAGTTTAAGTTCATTTATTTGTTGTATTTTTCTTTTTTTGAGGAAAGAACTCCAAGAAATGAATTTCCCTCTTAAAACTGCTTTCATTGTGTTTCATAGATTCCGGTATGTTGGGTCTGTATTGTCATTTGTCTCTAAGAATTTTTTTATCTCCTTCTTTATGTCTTCTGTAACCCATTGATCATTCAGTAGCATGTTGTTCATATTCCATGTGACGTAGGATTTTTCCTTCTTTCTTTTCTCATTGATTTCCAGTTTCATTCCATTATGATCATATATGGTGCACGGTATAATCTCCATGCCTTTATATTTACTAAGAATTGCCCTATGGCATAATATATGGTGTATCTCTGAGTAGTATCCATGTGCTGCTGAGAAGAACATGTATCCACTTGATGATGGTTGATATATTCTATATATGTCGGTTAAGTCTAGGTTATTGATTGTGCTGTTGAGTTCTATAGTTTCTTTATTCAGTTTTTGTCTAGAGGATCTCTCTAATGCCGAGAGTGGTATGTTGAAGTCACCCATAATTATTGTGTTGTAGTCTATTTGACTCTTGAACTTGAGGAGAGTTGGTCTTATGAACGTTGCACCTCCATTGCTTGGTGCATACAAATTGATAATTGTTTTTTTCTTGTTGGTGGATGATTCCTTTTAACAGAATGTAGTGTCATTCTTTATCCCTTTTGATTAACTTAGGTTTGAAGTTGATTTTATTCCATATGAGTATGGCAAATCCTTCTTGCTTCCGAGGGCCGTGTGAGTGTTATGATTTTTCCCAACCTTTTACCTTCAGCCTGTGTATGTCTTTTCCTATCATATGAGTCTTCTGAACGCAGAATATTGTTGGATTTGTTTTTTTGATCCAGGTCACTAGCACATGTCTCTTGATTGGTGAAATTAGGCCATTAACATTTAAGGTTACAATTGAAATATGATTTGTACTTCCAGTCATGTTTATTTATTTATTATATTTTAGTTTGGATAGTTTTTACTTTTTTGGTTACTTTCCTCCCGCTTTACTGAGATACTTCCCACTGTTAGTTTTGGGCACTATTTTTTAACTCTTCTTCTTGTAGTATTTTGCACAAAATGCTTTGCAGTGCTGGTTTTCTGGCTGAGAATTGTTTTAGCTTTTGTTTATCGTGAAAGACTTTAATTTCATTGTCAAATCTGAAGCTTAACTTTGCTTTATATGGTATTCTTGGTTGGAATTCTTTTTTTTTTTCAGCATTTGAATTACATTGTTCCAGGATCTTCTCACTTTCAACGAATGTGATGAAAAATCAGTTGTTAACCTAATTGGTTTACCCCTGAATGTAATCTGCCTCCTTTCTCTTGTAGCTTTTAATATTCTCTCCTTGTTCTGTATGTTGGCTATCTTCATAATTATATGTCTTGGAGTTGGTCTATTTTGGTTTTGAATGTTTGGGGTCCTGTAGGCTTCCAGGAATTGGCAATCCAATCCATCATTCATCTCTGGGAAGTTTTATAGAATTATTTCATTTAATATGTTGCCCATTCCTTTGGTTTGAATCTCTATGCCTTCTTCTATCCTGATGACTCTTAAATTTGTTTTTTGTTTTTTTATGACATCCCATATCTTTTGAATAAATTCCTGGTGGGATTTAAGCATCTTTTCTGTGTTTACTCAATTCTTTTCAAGTTGATAAACTTTGTCTTCATTATCTGATGTTCTGACTTCTACTTGATCTAGTCTATTTGTAATATTCTCGTTTGAGTTTTAATTTGGTTTACATTTTCCTGCATTTCTAGGATTACTGTTTAATATTTTTTTTTAAGATCTCTATCTCCTGGTAATGCTCATTCTTTGCCATTTGAATTTGTTTGTTTAATTCATTTTCAAAATATACTTTTATTGCTTGGACTTGCTGCCTCATGTCTTCTCTAATATTCCTTTCCATCTGAGTTCGGTATGCCTTGAGTTCTTTCCCTATCCCTGTTTCTGATGCTTCAAGGTCCTCCTGGAGAATTAAGTTGTCCTGCATTGTTTGTACTCCTTTTTTGCCCTTGTATTTTCATGATGTTCACGTTACTTTCCAGCTCTATTTGATTGCTGTGTTTCTGCTTTATTCTTTAGATTTGTTTTGGTGTTGTATATCTCTGTTGTCTCTCCTTTGTGTTGGTAAACTATGCCTGCTAAAGTGGATTCCGCTTGGAAGTAATTCCGAAGGCCGAGTTCCAGTGATGTCACCTCTCTGCTTTGGCGGGCCCCAGGCTCCTTGCCGAGGTGTCCGAATTGGGGGGTGGGACTTGACTGTCTCTGGTTTGTTTCAGCTCTGGGTCACTGGCAGGCGGGTGGTCTCCAGCCACCCAATTGCGCGGTTGGTCGCCAGTGGGCAGGCGGTCTCCAGCCGCCCAGTCACGCGGGCAGCAGGTGGGCTGTCGCCGTTGGGTTGGCAATCTCTAGCCACGCAGTCTCACGCTCGGTTGCCGGCGGGCGGGCATTCCTCAGCCCCCCAGTCACTCAGGCAGTGGGTGGAATGTCACGTGCGGGCCTGCGGTCTCCAGCCGCCCAGTCACAAGGGCCTGCCTTCTAGTCCTTTGGTTTCTCCTGCTTGTCCTGGTTTCTTTTTCTAGACCAGATTTCCCCTGAGTGATGCCTCTCGGCAGTTCAAACTGTACTCTGTGCCTGCCGTTTGTTGGGTGTGGAGGGTGTCTTTTGGGAACCCAGACACTCTATTGTTTTGATTTTTTCTGCTTGCCCCTCCCCCAGCACTGGCTATACACGTTTCGTTATTGCCACTGATGGTTGGGGGAGTCGAAAGTCAGGTGTCTCTAGTTTTTCTTGCGTCTTTATGCAGGCTTGCTCTGATTAACCCTCCCCCGGAAAGCCTAGGAGACATTTTATGCGAATTCCCCACTGTATGAGAGATGAGCTGAGTAACACACATCTGTTTTATTGTTGCAATCTATTGGAGAGGGGCGGTGGTTACTTCAGATCTTAAAGATGGTGGCCGCTGGTTTCCTTGGTGGAGTTTCTTTTGTGGGGGATAGAACTATACCACTTTCTTCCCTGTCTGAATTCCCAAACTCAGCCCGGGGATCAGTGGGAGCTCAGCCGGCAGGATTCCACAGAATCCGCAGCAACATTTCTCCCTGCTTCAGGTCACTTCCCGGTGGTGCCCCGCCATCTGTAACAGCAGGCCTGGCTGCATGATTCAATCAGCCCGGATCTCTGATTGCACAGTTGGCTATTGGGAACCCCGGCACTCTATTGTTTTGATTTTTTTTTTCCGCTTGCCCCTCTCTCAGCGCTGGCTAGACAGGTTTTTTTCACCACTGATGGGAGGGGGAGTTGAAAGTCAGGTGCCTCTAGTTTTCCCCTGTCTTTATGCAGGCTCGCTCTGATAATCTCTCCCCCAGAAAGCCTAGGAGAGATTTGATGCAAATTCCCCAAAGTATGGGAAATGAGCTGAGTAACAGCACCTGTTTTATTGTTGCAATCTGTAGGGGAGTGGCTGTCGTTACTTCAGCTCACCAAGATGGTGGCCGTTGGTTTCCTTTGTGGAGTTTCTATTGTGGGGGTTAGAACTGTACCACTTCCTTCCCCATCTGAAACCCTGAACTCAGCCCAGGGCTCAGTGGGGACTCAACTGGCAGAATTCCACAGAATCTGCATCAACGTTTCTCCGTGATTATTGATCGCATCTCGGTGGTGCCCTGCTGTCTGTAGCCACTGGACGGGTCGCGCAGATCAGTCAGACAGGATCTCCGGTCGCAGAGTTGGCTCATGTTTGGGACTCATTTACCGGACCTCAGTGCTAGAAATCCTTCTTCTAGGTTTCAGTGCACCCCCATTTTGTTGTAAGTTCCTAACAAGATAGTTTTTTGTCGTTCTTAGTCGTTAGTCACCTGCGCAGTGGCACGGTACAATGGGTATGATGCTCTCTATTCACGGCCCTCTTGCAATGTCAAAATATTATGATTTGTATGCACCATTCACTGAAGTTAGTTTTCAGTATTAGGAAACAAATATGTATTTCAGGTGGATGAATATTTCTGAGAATAATCTTGTGAAAAGTTCATTATAAATCCTCATACATGAACATACATGATTTTAGGAAGTGTATAATAAGACACATATATTTCATATTTTGAAAAATCTGGAGAGTATATATATATATATATATATATATATATATATATATACACACACACACACACACACACACACAAACACACACACACAGAGACATTAAAAAGTAGCAATATATATGCCAATCGAAATTCATCATTAAATATATAACATCCACTTATCCAAAAATATACATTTTACTGAAAATGGATTTATGCATAATGTTGGTCAACTAGGAAGCTCACCCATAGGTTAAATTTTCGGTTCCAACAGAGGTTAGGAGGAGTGATCTCTTCTCACAATTTTTATCTGCCATGTCAGCCACCTCAGAAGAATGTACATGTGATACCAGGTAGGATTCTATTTGTGCATATAAAAATACATGTGCTTAATAGGCTACAGAAAAGGGAGAGAGGAATTCACATATTTGTTAATTTTAAAAACACATGGAGAACTATGTCAATAAACATTAAATATATATTTTAACTCCTACACAATATAATCCAAAAGGGATGTCCAACTACGTATCATGCCTTCTCTGAATTGCTGGTATTTGTATTCTGTTTGGGTTACTATTCTCCATTATATAAGGATTAGTAGTCAGAGTCTAGTAGGGTATGGGTTAGTGTCAGAGATTCAGTATTTCGAATGGAAAATAGGAAAATAAACCCAATGTGTTTGCAAATATGTGCTACACAAAAATCTTCCCACTCACATTAAGAACAATCCCTTGATATTACCCTCGCTGGAAGAAATACACAATTAGAGGATAAGAGTAAGAAAATCTGTGAATACATACCCGGAATGGAATATGCTCAGGAGCTCACAACCTTGGAGGTGGTAGATGACTTTCCAAAAATAAAAGACAAGGTAAACACTCCACAAACATGGAGCTCTGCAGGCCTAAAGACTTTTTGAGATACTGCCTCTGAGTTGGGACACTTGAAATGTATGTTGTTGTCGGTAGCTTTAGCATCCTATGTAGTGAGAGCATCAAAACTAGGTCAACATCTATGTGACCTGGAGGACATGGTATCTTCTTTTCCAATGAAAATGAGGCAGCAGTGCTGAATTCTCACTTTGTAGGTAAACTGTGGCAACTGGGGGATAAGTGTCTCTTCGTGTGGACTGTGAAGCCATTTGGTCATACTCTACTTTTCGTGGTGATTCTTGCTGCTGCACTGGGAGTTTGGTACTTGCTTCATGAAATACAAGGAGTTCAACTGGGACACAGTGCTGGAGGGAGTTCTGTCACGTGTGGTGGGACAGAGTCTGCAGGAGAATGCACCAACCAGGCTTATGTCCAACATAGCTTGCCCCCTTGACCATATCAACCTGATTCTGAACATTGCCCAGAAACCTATCCATATAACAAGATGCCTTTTCATATAAGGGTCTGCTGGCTGCATCATGTCAGTCACAAGCCATTTGAAAGCCAACGGCCGATCCACATGAATCCACCAGAGATGTTTTATCTCACACCTACCCACCTTTGCTTTAGGCCCACTACTCAGCAGGTTCCAACTTACTGGCATCTCTGTTCTACACAATTTTTTTGTGAAACCCAGTCAATCAAGGCACTTTCTGGTACACTCATGATCAGCAACAGGATCTCCAATGGTTTTCCAGTGCCACCTGGTCATGGGAATTTCAAAAATTTCATGGTATTTATCGAGCCCATTTTTCAAGGATGAAGTTGTAGGCACTGAGGGTTTCATTTAATTCAGTAACCATTGAATGGTGAGGAAGCCCATTTCAATGAACGCTCTGGATAACTCTCACAGGCAAGGCTTCCCAAAGTGTTGCCAAATGGTCACATGAAGCCAGGCCCATTGAGGTCTACAATGTAAAATCCTTGCCTGTTTTGCCTCTCAACTATGGCTGCTAATTCTTTAAGAAAAAAATTATGTGATAACCTGGCTGAGATTCCCTGTGCTCTGTGGAAAGCCTTCCTGGGCACAGATCTCAGTTTCCAAGGGTGACTCTCATGCATGGCCTTCTAAAATCCCAACAAAACTCATGGCAATACTTCTCTGAGATCAGTTCCAGAACTCAGTCTCTAAGGGGAATCACACCAGAGTTCAAGACCAGGTGGAGCCAGTCATATTTTTCAACAACCACACTAATAACCACATTTAAAACCAGAACACTTCCACATGGCCATCATCTTCCTCCATATAGACACTCATTTTAACCTCTGGATGGAGGTTTCCATGAGGGTCACAGCCCAAGACAGTGTCCAAAATAAGCTCCCTTGCCCCTCATTTGCTTAAAGTTGGGGTGGCCTGAACACCTTTCTGTGAACCATGACTGATCAAATAGGCCTGCCGTTAATACTGCTCTGCTTCTCCAATTTGAGGACTACTGACTGTGGGGTTTAGAATCTTCATGTGAATTGGAATCATTGGAATCACCTATGGGCTAGCCTCTGAAGGGCTTTGAAGAACTCATTTGACCCAAAGGCACCCTATTCTCACTTGATAGAGGTCAGGAACCTTACAGAGATAGGGAGAGACTTCATCCACAAGGACTGCTCTTTTGGCCATTTTGGTTTTGGATGAACACGTGGGATGTATAAGGTGCTGAGTATCAAACCACAGCCTCACACAGGGCCAAGAGGCTGTTTCAGAAACATCCATTTCCAATGAAATTAAGCAAAGAGCCATAGGTGATGCCCATTCATTTCCATTTGAAAACTGTTTTCTTCAGGCTTCACAAATGAGTATCCTGAAGTAAAAACCTTCCTGAAATTCAGGGCAGCAGAACAATAGGTAAGCAAAAGCCCAAAAGAAGGGTTTCTCCACTGAGACTTTCCTGGTCCCACTGATATCTGAGTTTTCTTAGATGCTCGCCATTCCCTTCAGCTATCCAGTACATCACCATATCACAGAGCTTGGAGGTGGTACATATCTTGGACACAAAACCATGAGGCTATTCTGGAGAGTTTCCAGAATTCAGGAAGAAAACAGAAACTTAGTAAGAGAGCAGATGTTGCCCTTCAATAAGACAAGCTGCAGTCCATTTGTAAATTGGGCAGGATGAATGTTTGGAAGCTTTCTACTAGACAGGAAACATCCATTGATGCATTCTCTTTTCTAATGTCTACAACCACGGACAGAGTGGGATGCACAGACATAGAAGCACTCGCCTTGTCAAACGACTTACTGGAAACAGTCCACACCAATCCAAACAAAGAGCCTTTCCTTCCTATTCTCAGAACATGAGACAAAACCACAAACCCACACACACACACTCAAAGGCACCTCCTTTGCTCAAGTAAGTCTGTGACTATCCAGAGTGTCCTCGGAATGGTGGGCCATTGTATGTTCCCCCAAAATGGCCTGTCCTGTATCAGATCTAGTCTCCTTGGCCAACACTTTGAAGTTGTTAGGAGCCATGGGTGAGCCACTACCTGATTTCCCAGGAAAAGCTCCTCTTCAGAGCTTTCCTGTCATTTGGCCATCGTCACATCAGTAGGTACTAAGAAAGACTGACTCTGTTCTTGATAAATCAAAACAAGTGAGACCACTGGGACTGGGACTGTGACTGGCTCTTGGTGCCTGTCTTCCAGGATCAAACGTCCAGAGAGTTCCATCACCAAGGCAGTGAGGTGAGGTCATTTCCTTCAGGAACTGAATGAGGTCACTGACTTTGCAACCACTTTGTCCTAAAAGTTACATCTAAAAGTCCCATGAGATGGAGGCTGTCCCTACTTCCTGTCACACTTTCACAGTTAGAATGGTATACCAACCATAGGTACCTGGGAACAGCTCTCCACACAGGCCTGGTTTGGTCCATCTTCTCTACATTAAGAAGGTAGAGGCTGATTGAGACACATCCCTTCATCCTGACCAGATAGTTTGCCATGGAAGATGTCTTTTGCTCCCTCAGGTCCTTCATAGCTTCCTTCATCATCTCAGGGGATCATTTCTGCATATACCTTTGATGTCCTCAGCAGGTGGAAGATCCCCTACATTCCTGTATTGTAAGACCAACTCTGTTCCTCCTCTTCTGTAAAGTTAGATTGAGGGAAAAGTGTATGTTTAGGGTTAATAACATGTTTGATTTGCGTTAGGAATCTTTCTGCCGGATGAATAATGGTATTGGGAGCCTGTGATATTTACAAAAATATATAGGTAAAATATAAGTACAAAAACAGAAATCTAGGTAAGATTGGAAGCCAGAAGGGAACTGGGCCCTTGAGTGGGATACTTAGGTTTGAATTATGTTCTGCACATGTGTCTCAGATAAATTGATATACAATGGCATAGGACCTTATGCCTTGGATAATTGATTGTCTAAGAGAACATCGAGTCAAAAAACTATAGTCAGTAGCATTAGGAAGATAGTCAGTAGGTTTAGAAAGAAGAGTGAGTATAGGATTTGGACCAAAAGTTCTTTAGCAATAGGGTTTCGGGTAGAGAGTGAATGTAAATGTCAGCATATGTGAAGTGTCAGTCACAATGATGAACTGGGGGAAATATGTATGAAAGCAGGTATCAATAAAGATATTACGAAATCAGGAAAAGTATGAAGTGAGTGATAGGATTAGATATTTTCAACATGTTTGAGGTTGAATATATAATCTTAGGAAGAAACAAATATGTAGTCACCAATTGGATTTACATTTGAGAGCATTAGGCAACCTGGACATGGTTCTTTTTAGTAATCCACGCTCCCTTGGCATTTAGGCTTTGATACAATCATGAGTGTGACCTTCGCTTTTTGTGTCCAGAATATTCCTGTGATGAAATCTATATATAGATAAGGTGACATGAGTATTTCTTCCACCATTTCTGGGAGCAATATTTTGAAGACGTATAAATTAGTATTGAAGGGACAAAGAGGAGTACACTGTATCTATGAATATAGAGATAATGCATTAATAGACAATACTGTGAATAAAAAACATAACTGGTTCCAACTTTAAATAATGGATTGAATTGAATCGTGAACATATAGAGGAAATCTTATATTGATATACAATTTTTCATTCCAACCAGTTATACATCTAATGTTAATATTAATGTTATGGTTCATCATGAAGAGTGTGTGATTTTAGCTTTGAAATTGATTATGGAAATTGAAAATAATGTATTTGGAAAGAAGTCTCATGAAAAGATGAATCAAGTAACATGGAGGAATACATGTGTTCTGAAGCAAGAAGTGTTTGAAAGTGAAACAAATTCCTATAAATTTGTGAACTTGTGGATGAAATACATATCCTATGATGTGCAAAAACTGAAGAAATAGTAATGTACCAGTGTTGGATTAAAATGAAGGTCAATATAGACATCATGTCCCATTGGAATCTACTGGCATTGATGTTAAACTGGGTCAGTTACTGTAGAAATATTAGGATTTGTAAACACCATTGATTGAAGTTAGTTTTCAGTACTGGGAAACAAATATGTATTTCAGGTGGATGAATATTTCTGAGAATTATCTTCTGAAAAGTTGATTATAAATCCATATACATGAACATGAATGAATTTACAGAGTGTGTATAAGACACATATATTTCATATTTTGAGAAATCTGGAGATATATATAAAATAAACACAAATATACATTAAAAAGTATCAATAAATACATGCTAATCATAATTCATCATGTAATATACATCATCCACAGATGCAAAAATATTTATTATACTGAACATGGATTTATGTATAATATTGTTCTACTGGGAAGCTCACACATAGTTTGAATTTTCAGTTCCCACAGGGTTTAGGAGGACTGATCTCTTCTCACAATTTGTATCTGCCAATTCAGCCAACTCATGAAAATGTACGTATGATACCAGGTAGGATTCTCTATGTGCATATAAAAATACATGTGCTGAGTAGGCTACAGAGAAAGGGAGACATATTAACATATTTGTGAACTTTAAAAACACATGGAGGACTATTTCAATTAAAAATTGAGTAGATTTATAACACCTACCCTTAATCATGCAAAAGGGAAGTCCAACTGTACACCATGTCTCCACTGAACTGCTTGTATTTTCATTCTGTTTGGGTATTATGCTCCATCATATTAGGATTAGTAGTCAGAGTATAGTAGGGTATGAGTTACTGTCAGGGATTCAGTATTTCAAATGGAAAATTGGAAAATGGATCAATGTGTATGCAAATTAGTGTTACACAAAAATTTTCCCACTCTCATTTAGAACAATAACTTTACATTATTTTCACCCCAAGTAAGACACAATTAGAGGAAAAGAGTTAGAAAATCTTTGAATTCATACCTGAAATGAAAACTGCTCCGGATTTCACAACCTTGGAGATGGTAGAGGAGTTTCCAAAAGTAAGGGACTATGTAAATACTCCACAAACATGAAGATTTGCCAGCCTAAAGACTCTGCAGAAACTGCCTCTAAGATGGACAGTTGAAATACATGTTGTTTTCAGGAGCTTTAGCTTTTTTTCTAGTAAGACCATCAAAGCTGTTTATGCATCTCTGTGACCTTGAGCACATGGTTTATAATTTTTCAATTAACATGAAGCAGCAGTGCTGAATTCTCTCTTTGTAGGTAAACTATGGCCACTGGGGTCTATGTGTCTCCCCATGTGGACTGTGAAGCCATTTCATCATCCTCCACTTTTTATAATGTCTCCTGCTGCACTCAGAGTTTTGTATTTGTTTCATGAAATACAAGGAGTTAAACTTGACCACAGTGCTGGAGGGAGTTCTGTCACATGTGGTGGGTCAGGGTCTGCAGGAGAATGCACCAACAGGGCTTGTATACCACATAGGTTGCCTCCGTGACCATAGCATCCTGATTCTGAACATTGCCCTTAAACCTCTCCATATAACATGATGCGTTTACATACAATGTTCTGCTGGCTGCACCATGTCAGTCACAAGCCATTTGGAAGACAATGGCAGATCCACATGACCCCACCACAGATGTTTTATCACACAATTAATCACCTCTGCTCTAGGCCCACTATTCTACAGGCTCCAAATTACTGGCATCTCTGTTCTACACCATATTCATGAAAACCAGTTAATCAAGGCACTGTCTGGTACACTCATGATCAGCAACAGGACATCCAAAGGTTCTTCAGTGCCACCTGGTCATTGGAATTTTAAAAATTTCATGGTATTTATCTAGCCAATTTTCAAGGATAAAGTTGGAGGCACTGTTTATTTCAATTCATTCAGGAATTATTCAATGTTGAGGAAGATCATTTCAATGAAAGCTCTGGAGAACTCTCACAGGCAAGGCTTCCCAGAGCATGGCCAAAAGGTCACATGAAGCCACGCCCATTGAGGTCTACAATTGAGGTCCATGTGTGTTTTGACTATCAAATATGGCTGCCAAGTCTTTCAGAATTAAATCATGTGATATCCTGTCTGAGATTCCCAGTGCTCTGTGGAAAGCCACCGTGGGCATAGATCTCAGTTTCCAAGGGCGACTCTCATGCGTGGCCTCTTAAAATCCCCACACAATTTATGGCAATTCTTCCTTGATGTGTGTTCCAGAACTCAGTCTCTAAGGGGAATGACACCAGAGTTCAAGCCCAGGTGGATCCAGTCATCTCTTCCAACTGCCACAAGAATGACCACAATTAAAACCAAAATACACCCACATGGCCCTCATCTTCTTAAATATAGACATTCATCATAACCTCTGGCTGGAGGTTACCATGCGGAATGCATCCCAAGAGAGTGTCCAAAATAATGTTGCTTGCCCCTCATTTGCCTAAAGTCAGGGTGACATGGACACCCTTCCTGTGAACCAGGAGTGATCAAATAGGCCTGCCATTAATACTGCTCTCCTTCTCCAATTTCAGGCCTACTGACTCTCAGGTATAGATTCTTTATGTGATTTGGAGTCTTGAGAAAACACAAGCACCTCTGCAGGGCTTTGAAGAACTCATTTGACCTAAAGGATTCCTATTCACACTTGATGGAGGTAAAGAACCAAACAGAGGAATGCAAGAGACTCATCCACAATGACTAATTTTTTTGCCATTTTGGTTTTGATTGCACACATGGAATCTATCTTTAGATCTATCATGTGCTGAGAATCTAAGCCACAACCTCACAGAGGCCCAAGAGGCTGATTCGGACACATCCCTTTCCAAAGCAATTAAGCAAAGAGCAACATGTTATGCCCATTTATTTCCATTTGAAAACAGTTTTCTTCAGGCTTCACAAAGGGGTGGCCTGAGGCAAAGACCTTCTTGACATTCAGGGCAACATAACCATAAGTATGCAAATAAACCAAAGCAGGGTCTCTCCACTGAGAGTTTACTGGTCACACAGTTATTTGAGTTTTCTAAGATGTTCCCATTCCCTACAGCTATCAAGTACATGGCCATGTCACAGAGCTTGGAGGTGGTACATATCTTGGACTCAAAACCATGGGCCTATTCTTGAGATTTGCCGGAATTCAGGAAGAAAACAGGAACTTAGAAAGTTAGTAGGTGTTTCCCATGCATAAGGCGAGCCACAGTCCATTCCTAAATCGGGCAGGAAGAATGCTGGGAAGAATTCTACTAGACAGGACACATCCTTGATGCATTGTCTTTTCTAATGTCTACAACCACGGACAGAGTGGGAAACACAGACATAGAAGCACTCGAATTGTCAAACGACTTACTAGAAACAGTCCACTCCAATCCAAACAAACCGCCTTTCCTACCTATTCTCAAAACATTAGACAAAACCACAAACTCACACCCACACCGACAAAGGCACCTCCTTAACTCAAGTAGGTCTGTGAATATCCAGAGTGTCCTCTGACTGGTGGACCATACTATATTCCCCTGAAATGGCCTGACCTGTGTCAGATCTGGTCTCCTTGGCTAACTCTGTGAAGGTGTCAGGAGCCAGAGGTGAGCCACTACCTGCTTTCTCAGAAACGGCTCCTCTTCAGAGCTTTCCTGGCATTTGGCCATCCTCACATCAGTAATTACCAAGAAAGACTGACTCTGTCTTTGGTAAATCCAAACAAGTGTGACCACTGGGACTGAGACTGAGACTGGCTATGGGTGACTGGCTTCATGAATCCCAAGTTCAGAGATTTTAATCACCAAGGAAGTGAGGTGAGGTCACTTCCTTCAGGAACTCAATGAGGTTACTGCCTTGGCAATCACTTTGTCCTACCAGTGGCTTCCAAGTGTCACATGAGAAGGAGGCTGCCCCTACTTCCTGTTACACTTTCACAAGTTAGAATGGTATATCAATAATAGGCGCCCTGGAACAGCTACCCACACAGGCTGGGTTTGGTCCATTTTCTCTACATTAAGAAGAGAGAGGCTGATTCAGACAGAACCCTTCATCCTGACCAGGTTGTTTGCCATTGAAGATGACTTTTGCTCTCTCAGGTCCTTTATAGCTGCCTTCATTTTCTTCAGGGATCATTTATGCATGTACCTTTGAGGTTTTCATCAGGTGAAATATCTCATACATTCCTGTGTTTTAAGACCAACTCTATCCCTGCTCTTCCGTAAAGTTAGATTGATGGAACAGTGAATGGTTAAGGTTAACAACATGTTTGATTTGGGTTAGAAATCATTCTGCTGGATGAATGATGGTATTTGGAACCTAAAATATTTAAAAGAATATAGAGGTGAAATATAATTATAAAAACAGAAATCTAGGTAAGATTCGAAGCCCAGAATGGCATTGGGACCTTGACTGGGATAATTAGCATTGAATTACTTTTTGCACAGATGTCTAAAATAAATCTATAATCAATGGCATAGGATCTTCTACCTTGGATGATTGAATGTACAAGAGAACATCCAGTCAAACAGGGATAGTCGGTAGGATTAGGAAGATAGTCGGTAGGTATAGGAAGAAGAGTGAGTATAGTATTTGGAACAAAAGTTCTTTAGCAATAGGGTTTTGGTTAGAGAGTGAATATGTTTGTCAGCACATGTGAAGAGTCAATCACAATGATGAACTTGGGAAATATGTAGAAAAGCAGATATCAATAGAGACATTACAAAATCAGGCAAACTATAAAGTGATAGGATTAGACATTTTCAAAGGGTTCAGGTTGAATGTATAATCTTAGGAAGAAACACATATGTAGTCAGGAATAGGATTGACATTTGAGAGAATTAGGCAATGTGGACATGGATATTTTTAGTAATCCATGCTCACTTTCCATTTAGGCTTTGGTACAATAATAAGTGTGACCTTTGCATTTGGTGTCCAGAATATTACTGTAATAAAATGTATATGTAGATCAGGTGAAATGAGTATTTCTTCCACCATTTCCGGGAGCAATATTGTGAAGACGAATAAATTAGTATTGGGGGTACAAAGAGGTGTACGCTGTGTCTATGAATATAGAGATAATGCATAAATAGATCATACTGGGAAAAAATATAACTGGTTCCACTTAAATAATGGATTGAATTGATATCTGAAAATATATAGGAAATCTTATATTGATATACAATCATTCATTCCAAAGAGTTATACATCTAATGGTAATCTTAGAGTTATGGTTTATAATGAAGGGTGTGTGAGTTTTGTTTCAAAAGTGATTACGGAAATAGAAAATAATGTGTTTGGAAAGAAGTCTCATGAGAAGACCAGTCAAGAAACATGGAGGAATACATGTGTTCTGAAGCAGAAAGTGATTGAAAGTGAAACAAATGCCTATAAACTTCCTAACTTGTGGAATAAATATATATCCTATTATGTGCATAAACTGAAGAAATAGTAGTGTAACAGTGTTGAATAAAAATGAACTTCAAAATACACATCATATTCCATAGGAATCTACTTGCATTGATGTAAAACTAGGTCAGTTACTGTAGAAGTGAAAATTGGAAAATAAATCCAATCTGGAATGGGAAATTCTCAGGAGTTCACAACCTTGGATGTGGTGGAGGAGTTTCACAAAGTAAGGGACATTGTAAAGACAACCCAAACATGGAGCTCTGCTGGCCTAAAGACTTCTTGAGAAACTGGCTTTCAGGTTGGGCACTTAAATTTATATTGTTGTCCGGAGCTATAGCTTCTTTGTAGTGAGACCATCAAAGCTGGGTGTGCATCTATGTGACCTGGAGGACATGGTATCTTATTTAATAATGAACATATGGCAGCAGTACTGAATTCCCTGTTTGTAGGTAATCTGTGGCCAATGGGGGCAAAGTGTCTCCCCATGTGGACTGTGAAGCCATTTGTTCATCCTCCATTTTCGTGGTGTTTCTTGCTGCTGCACTGGGAGTTTGGTATTTGCTTAACGAAATACAAGAAGTTCAACGGGGACAAGTGCTGGTGGCTACCCCTACTTCATGTGACACTTTTACAAGTTAGAATGGTATATCAACCATAGGCACCCAGGAACAGCTCTCCACACAGGCCTTGTTTGGTCCTTCATATCTGCCTACATCTTCTCCAGGGGTCATATCTGCATGGACCTTTGAGGTTCTCAGCAGGTGGAAGATCCCCTATATTCCTGTATTGTAAGACCAACTCTGTCCCGCTCTTCTGTAAAGTTAGATTGAGGGAACAGTGTATGGTTAGCATTAATAACTTGTTCAATTTGGGTTAGGAATTATTCTGAGGGATGAATAATGATATTGGGAATCTGCTATATTTATAAGAACATAGAGGTGAAATATATGTATGAAAACAGAAATCTAGGTAAGATTTGAAGCCAAGAAGGGAATTGGGCCCTTGATTGGGATACTTAGCATTGAATTACCTTCAGTAGAGTTTTCTTGGATAAATCAATATACAATGGCATAAGACTTTGTACCTTGGATGATTGAATTTAGAAGGGAACATCAACTCCAAAAGGGATAGTCGGTAAGATTAGGAAGATAATCGGTAGTTTTCGGAAGAAGTGTGAGTATAGAATTTGGAAAAAAAAATCTTTAGCAACAGGGTTTCGATTAGAGAGTGAATGCCAATGTCAGCACATGTGAAGAGTCAGTCACAAAGATGAACTAGGGAAAAAATGTAGGAAAGCAAATATCAAGGAAGACAATAGGAAATTAGGCAAAGTACAAAGTGAGTGTTAGGATTAGACATTTTCAACAGGATTGAGTTTGAATATATAATCTTAGGAAGAAACAAATATGTAGTCACCAAAGAATGACATTTGAGAGCATTAGGCAACATGGACATGGATGTTTTCAGAAATCCGTGTTCACTTTCCATTTAGGCTTTGTAAAATCATAAGTGTGACCTTTGCAGTTTTGTCCAGAATATTACTGTGATAAAATGTATATGTAGATCAGGTGACATGAGTATTTCTTCAACCATTTCAGGGAGTAATATTGAGAAGACGTATAAATTAGTATTGGGGGTACAAAGAGGTGTAAGCTGTGTCTGTGAATATAGAGATAATGCATGAGTAGACCATACTGTGAATAAATAATATAACTGGTTCCACTTTAAATAATTCATTTAATTGATATCTGAAAATATACAGGAAATCTAATATTGATATACAATCATTCATTCCAACCAGTTATACATCTAATGGTAATATTAGGTTATGGTTTATCATGAAGGGTGTGTGAGATTTTCTTCAAAAGGATTATGGAAATCGAAAATAATGTGTTTGGAAAGAAGTCTCAAAAAATTCCAGTCAAGAAACCTGGATGAATACATGTGTTCTAAAGCAGGAAGGGATTTAAAGTGAACCAAATGCCTCTAAATTTGTGAACTTGTGGATGAAATATATATGCTATGATGGGCTAAACGTGAAGAAATAGTAATGTAGCAGTGTTGAATAGAAATGAAGTTCAAAATAGACATCTTGTCCCATAGTAATCTACTTGCATTGATGTTAAACTGGGTCAGTTAATGTAGAAATGTTAGGATTTGTGTGAACCATTAACTGAAGTCAGATTTCAGTAATGGGAAACAAATATGTATTCCAGGTGGAGGAATATTTCTGAGAATAATCTTCTGAAAAGTTGATTAGAAATCCACATACATGAACATGAATGAATTTAGGGAGTGTATATAATACACATATATTTCATATTTTAAAAAACTTGGAGAGTCACACACACACACACACACACACACACAGACATTAAAAAGTAGCAATATATATGCCAATCGCATTTCATCATGAAATATATATAATCCACATATCGAAAAATATTCATTTTGCTTAACATGGATTCATGTATAATGTTGTTCTACTAGGAAGCTGACATAGGTTGAACTTTCAGTTCCAACAGCGTTTAGGAGGAATGAACTCTTCTCACAATTTTTATCTTCCAAGTCAGTATCCTCAAAAGAAATTATGTGTGATACCAGGTAGGATTCTATATGTGTGTATAAAAATACATGTGCTGAATAGGCTACAGAGAAAAGGAGACAGGAAGTCACATATTTGTTACCTTTAAAAATACATGTAGAACTATTTCAATTAAAAATTGACTATTTTTATAATACCTACCCTTTATCATGCAAAAGGCAAGACCTAGTATACACCATGCCTCCTCTGAACTGCTTGTATTTCTATACTCTTTGGGTTATTTTTCTTCACCATATTAGGATTAATCGTCAAAGTCTAGTAGGGTATGGGTTAGTGTCAGGGATTCAGTATTTTGAATGGAAAATAGGAAAATGAATCCAATGTGTACGCAAACATATGCTACGCAAAAATCTTCCAACTCTCATCAAGAACAATGCCTTGTCATTACCTTCGACCCTAGTAAAACACAATTAGAGGAGAAGAGTTAGAAAATCTGTGAATTCATATGTGGAATAAAATATGCTCAGTAGTTCAAAAAATTGGAGGTGTTAAAGGAGTTTCCAAAAGTAAGGGAAAGGTTAAACAGTCCACACATATGGAGCTCTGCTGGCCTAAAGACTTCTTGAGAAAGTCTCTCTGAGGTTGGGCACTTGAAATATATTTTGTTGTAAGGAGCTTTAGCTTCCTTTGTAGTGAGACCTTCAAAGATGGGTCTGCATCTATGTGACCTGGAGGACATGGTTTCTTATTTTCCAATGAACATGAGACCACAGTGCTGAATTCTCTCTTCCTAAGTAAACTGTGGACACTGGAACCTAAGTGTCTCCCCGTTTGAACTGTCAAGCCATTTGGTCATCCTCCACTTTTCGTGGGTTTCTTGCTGCTGCACTGGGAGTTTGGTATTTGCATCACGAAATACAAGGAGTTCAACTGGGACACAGTGCTGGAGAGAGTTGTGTCACGTGTGTATGGTCAGGGTCTGCAGGAGAATGCACCATCCAATCTTCTATCTCTCATAGTTTGCCCCCGTGTCCATAGCAACCTGATTCTGAAGATTTACCTGAAACCAAACCATATAACAATTTGCCTTTACATATAAGGGTCTGCTGGCTGCACCTTGTGAGTCAAAAGCCATTCTATATAAATGCCACATTTTTAATCCATTCATCTATTGAAGGGAATCTAGGTTGGTTCCACAGTCTTGCCATTGTGAATTGTGCTGCTATGAACATCGATTTATCAGTATCTCTGTAGCATGCTCTTTTTAGGTGTTTAGGAAATAGACCGAGAAGGGGAATAGGTCAAATGGTGGTTCCATTCCCAGCTTTCCAAGAAATCTCCATACTGCTTTCCAAATTGGCTGCACTAATTTGCAGTCCCACCAGCAATGTACAGGTGTGCCCTTTTCCCCACATCCTCGAAAGCACATGTTGTCGTTTGACTTCATAATGGCTGCCAATCTTACTGCAGTGAGATGGTATCTTAGGGTGGGTTTGTTTTGCTTTTCTCTGACTGCTAGAGATGGTGAGCATTTTTTCATGTACTTATTGATTGATTGTATGTCCTCCTCTGAGAAGTGTCTGTTCAGGTCTTTGGCCCATTTGTTGATTGGGTTATTCATTTTCTTATTGTTTAATTTTTTTGAGTTCTTTGTATACTCCTGATATTAGGGCTCTATCTGAAGTGTGAGGAGTAAAGATTTGTTCCAAGGATGTAGGCTCCCTATTTACCTCTCTTATTGTTTCTTTTGCTGAGAAAAATCTATTTAGTTTGCGTAATTCCCATTTGTTGATTCTAGTGATTAACTCTTGTGCTATGGGTGTCCTATTGAGAAATTTGGAGCCCGACCCCACAGTATGTAGATTGTGGCAAAAGTTTTCTTCTACCAGATGCAGTGTCTCTGATTTGATATCAACCTCCTAGATCTATTTTGAGGTAACTCTTGTGCATGGCGAGAGGAGGGGATTCAGTTTCATTTTGTTACATATGGAATTCCAGTTTTCCCAGCACCATTTGTTGAAGATGCTATCCTTCCTCCATTGCATGCTTTTAACCCCTTTATCAAATATAAGATAGTTGTAGTTTTGTGGATTGGTTTCTGTGTCCTCTATTCTGTACCACTGGTCCACCCACCTGTTTTGGCACCAGTACCATGCTACTTTTGTTACTATTGATCTGTAGTATAGTTTGAGGTCTGGTATCGGTATACTGCCTGATTCACACTTCCTGCTTAGAGCTGTTTTTGCTATTCTGGGTCTTTTATTTTTCCATATGAATTTCATAATTGTTTTATCTATTTCTACAAGAAATGACCTTGGGATTTTAATTGGCATTGCATTAAACCTATAGAGAACTTTTGGTAATATTGTCATTTTGATGATGTTAGTTATGCTTATCCATGAACAGGGTATATTTTTCCATCTTCTAAGATTTTCTTCTATTTCTCTCTTTAGGGTTCTGTAGTTTTCATTGTATAAGTCTTTCACCTCTTTTGTTAGGTTGACTCCCAAGTATTTTATTTATTTTTTTGAGGATATTGTGAATGGAGTGATTGTCCTCATTTCCATTTCAGAGGATTTGTCGCTGATATACAAAAATGCCTTTGATTTATGTGTGGTGATTTAATATCCTGCCACTTTGCTGAATTCATTTATTACCTCTAATAGTTTCTTTGTAGACCCTTTTGGGTCTGCTAGGTATAGAATCATGTCTTTTGCAAATAGCGATAATTTGAGTTCTTCTCTTCCTATTTTTATGCCTTTAATTTCTTTAGCCTTTCTAATTGCTCTGGCCAGTGTTTCGAGAACTATGTTGAACAGAAGGGGTGAGAGAGGGCATCATTGTTTTCCTCCAGATTTTAGGGGGAATGCCTTCAATTGTTCTCCATTCAGAATGATGCTAGCCTGAGGCTTAGCATAGATTGCTTTTACAATATTGAGGTATGATCCTGTTATCCCTAGTTTTTCTAGAGTTTTGAACGTAAAGTGATGCTGTACCTTGTCGAATGCTTTTTCCGCATCTCTCGAGATGATCATATGGTTATTATTTTTAAGTCTATTGATGTGATGAATAACATTTATTGATTTCTGTATATTGTACCAGCCTTGCATCCCAGGAATGAATCCTACTTGATCATGGTGCACATTTTTTTTTTATATATATGATTTTGTGTCTGATTCGCCAGAATTTTTTTGAGGATTTTTGCATTTTTCCTGAAATAGCGTGAAAAGTATTGGTTTTTGTTTTTCTTTAAAGGTTTTTTAAAACTATGCTCTATACCCATCCGGTCCTGGGCTTTTCTTATTTGGTAGTATTTTGATGGTTTCTTCTATTTCCTCAATTGATATTAGACTGTTTAGGTTGTCTATATCCTCCTGACTCAATCTGGGCACATCATATGACTTAAGAAATTTATCAATGCCTTCACTATATTCTATTTTATTGGAGTATATTAATTCAAAATAATTTCTGATTTTCTTCTGTATTTCTGAAGTGTCTCTTGTTATATTTCCTTTTTCATTTCATATGGTAGTAATTTGAGTTCTCTCTCTTCTTCTCTTTGTTAGCATGGCTAAGGGTCTGTCGATTTTATTTATTTTTTTTCAAAAAACCAATGTATTGTTTTGTCAATTTTTTCAATTGTTTCTTTTGTTTCGATTTCATTAATTTCTGCTCTGATTTTAATTATTTCTTGACTTCTACTTCTTTTGCTGTTGTTTGCTCTTGTTTTTCTAAGATTTTGAGATGACATATGAGATCATTTATTTGTTGGTTTTTTCTTTTTCTAAGGAATGAACTCCAAGCAATGAATTTTCCTCTTAGAACTGCTTTCAATGTGTCTCATAGATTCCGATATATTGTGTCTGTGTTTTCATTTACCTCTAAGAATTTTTTAATTTCCTCTTTGATGTCTTCAATAACCCATTGATCATTCAGAAACCTATTGTTCATTCTCCAAGTGATGAATGATTTTTCCTTCCTTCTTATATCATTGATTTTTAGTTTCATTCCATTATGATCAGATAAAATGCATGGTATTATCTCTACTCCTTTTTATTGTCTAAGAGTTGCCCTGTGACATAATATATGATGTATTTTTTAGAAGGATCCATGTTCTGCTGAGAAAAAAGTGTAACTTCTTGATGATGGGTTGTACATTCTATATATGTCAATTAAGTCTAGGTTATTAATTGTGTTATTGAGTTCTATAGTTTTCTTATTCAACTTTTGTTTGGAAGATCTGTCCAGTGGTGAGAGAGGTGTGTTCATGTCTCTCATGATTACTGTATTGTGGTCTATTAGACTCTTGAAATTGAGAAGAGTTTGTTTGATGAACAAAGCTGCACCATTGTTTGGGGCATATATATTTATGATTGTTACGTCTTGTTGGCATATGGTTTTCTTGAGTAGTATGTAGTGTCCTTCTTTATCCCTTTTGATTAACTTTGGCTTGAAATCTATTTTATTTGATATGAGTATGGACACTCCTGCTTGTTTCCAACGTTCATAAGAGTGATATGATTTTTCCAAGTATCACCTTGAGTCTATGTATGTCTTTTCCTGTAAAATGCGTCTCCTGTAGGCAGCATTTTGTTGGTTCTTGTTTTGTGATCCATTCTACTAGCCTGTGTCTCTTAATTGGTGAGTTTAAGCCATTAAGATTTTTGGTTATTATTTAGATATGGGTTGTTCTTCCAGCCATATTTGTTTATTTATGTTACTAAACATAGTTTGATTTCCTCTTTGATTATTTTCCCCCCTTTAATGTCCTACCTTCCACTGTTGGTTTTCATTGATATTTTCCATTTCCACTTCCTGTAATGTTTTGCCGAGGATGTTTTGAAGAGATGGTTTTCTAGCTGCAAATTCTTTTCACTTTTGTTTATTGTGGAAGGTTTTAATTTCATCTTCCATCTGAAGCTTAATTTCACTGGATACATGATTATTGGTTGGAACCCATTTTCTTTCAGTGTTTGAAATATGTTATTAAAGGATCTTCTAGCTTTCAGAGTCTGTGTTGAAAGATCAGCTGTTATCCTGGTTGGTTTACCACTAACTATAATCTGCTTCCTTTCTCTTGTAGCTTTTAAAATTATCTCCTTATTCTGTATGTTGGGTATCTTCATTATCATGTGTCTAGGTGTGGATCTCTTATGATATTGCACGTTCGGCGTCCTGTAGACTTTTAGGATTTGGGATTTTGTCTCATTCTTCAAGTCTAGGAATTTTTCTCCTATTATTTCATTGAATAGATTGCTCACTCCTTTGGTTTGGACCTCTATACTTTCCTGTATCCCAATGACTCTTATGTTTGGTCTCTTTCTGTTATCCCATATTTCTTGCACTTTTGCTCATGGTTTCTTAACAGTCTTGCTGAGCTGTATATGTTCTTTTTGAGTTGAAATACTTTGTCTTTATTGTCTGATGTTCTATCTTCTAAGTATTCTGCTCTAATGGTAGTATTCTCAATTGAGTTTTTAAGATGGTTCATTACTTCCTGCATTTCTAAGATTTCAGTTTGTTTTTTATAACCTCTATCTCACTGTATAGTTGATCTTTGCTACTTGGATTTTTTTATGTAATTCATTGTCGAAGTGATCTTTCATTGTCTGATTTTTGCTGTCTAATGTCTTCCTTGAGATTCCAGATCACATGAAGCATGTATATCCTGAATTCTTTATCTGACATTCCATATGCTGCATCTATTACCTCTTCTAAAGTTGAGTTGACCTGCATTGCTTGTGGTCCTTTCTTTTCTTGTCTTTTCATACAGCTTGCGTTTCTTTCTGCTTGGTGAAACTGTTGTGTTTTTGAAAATTTCCCCCTATATATTTATATTGCTCTTGTATAGTGGAAAAGTCTCCATTGCAGGTGCGGTTGGCGGCTTTGATGCTCCTCCAATTGGGGTGTTCTGTCTACCATTCTGACTGGCCCCTGGGCCTGTTCTGCCGGTCGGTCGTACGTCTGCCTACCTTGCAGGCATGGGTGTGCTCTGCCCCTACTCCAATTGGGGTGACGTGACTACCATGTCGGTGGGTTGCTGGGCCTGTTCCAGGCACAGGCGGCAGCTCTGCTCTGCACCTCTGGCTTGATGACTAAGTGAGAGAGACTCGGATGTTTGTGACTCACTTTCTTTACCAGGAGACCAACTATTTCTCTCGCCGCTGGTATAGATGAAGTTATCTCCTCCACCGCTTTGTGATCACATCAGATCTCTGCCATGTTGGTATCCCATGTGAATGGCAGCATTTCTTTCCCTTTGCCGGGTGACCAAAGCAATGAGTGAGTCCTGACCGGCCCTCACAAGCCCCGTCTCAATCCTGTTGCCACTGTCTATGAAGGCTCAGTTGGCATTTACCTTTACAATATTCAGCAGGACCCAGACCAAGAAACAGTTTCTGCAGGTTCTTTAGCCCTGGGCCAGAGCAGTTCCGGGACCCGGAATTCAGCCGCTCCGGGCTCGGTGTATGTTCTGATAGGAGCAGGGTCCAAGAAGCAATTTTCGTGGGTTCTTCAGCACTGACCCTGAGTAATTTGTCTGCAAGATGAAGGTGAATGGCAGCCTGAAATTACCTATTCTGTATCTGAATGAGCTGTGATGAGTCGACAACAGGGATGGTGACGTCAGCTCTCCAAGATGGTGACCGCTATCTTCCTCTGTGGTCTCACCGGTGTGGAAAACCGAATTGGACCGCTTCTTTCCCCCGTTTCAAACCCACAACTCAACACTGAGCACAGTGATTGCACAGCTGGCAGGAGCCCGCATAATCCACAGGGCTATATCTTTGCGTTGCTCTCTCGTCGTTTCCCAGCGCGCATTGCAGACACTAGCCGTGGGGTGATATGCTGAATAAGCAGCGTGACCCTCCGTGAGGACAAATCGCTGGCGTTTGAGCCCCCGTAGCTGGTTCTTGTGCAATGGAAATCCTTCCTGTAGGTTTTGGAGCACACCAATTTTCCTGGAAATTTCTAACAAGATAGATTTTAGCCGTTCTAACTTGTCCTTCTCCTGCAATGTGAGGCGGTACACGGGGGTAATGAACTCCCATCACCGCCATAATATGATCCCCTGAAGTTAGTTTTCAGTACTAGGAAACAAACATGTATTTCAGGTGGATGAATATTTCTGAGAATAATCTTCTCAAACGTTGATTATAAATCCAAATACATGAATATGAATGAATTTAGTTAGTGTATAATAAGACACATATAATTTATATTTTGAATAATCAGCAGAGTGAATATATATATATATATATATATATATAAATATATATATATAATATATATATAATACACACACACACACACACACACACACACACATACACACCTAAATACAGACATTACAAAGTAGCATTATGTATGCCAATCGAAATTCACCATGAAATATATATCATCCACAGATCCCAAAATATTGATTTTAGTAAATATGGATTTATGTTGTTCAACTAGGAAGCTCACCTATAGGTTGAATTTTCAGTTCCAACAGCATTTAGAAGAAGTGTTTTCTTCTAACAATTTGTATTTGCAAAGTCAGTTACCTCACAAATATGTACGTGTGATACCATGTAGTATTCTATATGTGCATATGAAAATGCATGTGCTGAATAGGCTACAGAGAAAGGGAGACAGGAATTCACATATTTGTTAACTTTAAAAACATATAGAGAACTATTTTAACTACAAATTGACAAGATTTATAACACCAACTCTTTATCATGCAAAAGGAAAGTACAACTATACACCATGCCTCTTCTGAACTGGTTGTATTTCTATTCTGTGTGGGTTATTTTACTCCATCATATTAGGATTAGTAGTCAGAGTCTAGTAGGTTATGGGTTAGTTTCAGGGATTCAGTATTTCGAATTGAAAATAGAAAAATAAATTCAATATTTATGCAAATATGTGCTACAAAAAAATCTTCCCACTCTCATCCAGAACAATGCCTTGACATCACCTTTGCTTAAAGTAAGACACAATTAGAGGAGATGAGTTACAAAAATCTGTGAATACATATCTGGAATGGAATATGCTCAGGAGTTCATATCCTTGGAGGTGGTATAGGAGTTTCCAAAAGTAAGGGACAGGGTAAACACTGCACAAACATGGAGCTCTGCTGGCCTAAAGACTTTTGAGAAACTGCCTCTGAGTTTGGGCACTTGAAATATATGTTGTTGTCAGGAGATTTAGCTTCCGTTCTAGTTAGACCATCATAACTGGGTCTGCATATATGTGACCTGGAGGACATTGTTTCTTACTTCCCAATGAACATGAGGCAGCAGTGCTGAATTTTCTCTTTGTAGGTAAACTGTAGCCACTGCGCGCTAAGTGTCTCCTCGTGTTTACTGTAAAGCCGTTTTTTCATCCTCCACTTTTTGTGGTGTTTCTTGCTGCTGCACTGGAAGTTTGGTATTTGTTTCTTGGAATACAAGGAGTTCCACTGGGACAAAGTGCTGGAGGGAATTCTGTCACATGTGGTGGGTCAGGGTCTGCAGGAGAATGCACCAAGCAAGCTTCTTTCCCACAGAGCTTGCCCCATTGACCATAGCAACCTGATTCTGAACATTGCCCTGAAACCTCTCCATATAACAAGATGCTTTTACATACAAGGGTCTGCTGGATGCACAATGTCAGTCACAAGCCATTTGGAAGCCAATGGCAGATAAACATGGCCTCACCACAGATGTTATATCAGACACCTCCCCACCACTGCTCTAGGCCAACTACTCAGCAGGCTCCAACTTACTGGCATCTCTGTTCTACACCATTTTCATGAAACCAAGTCAATCAAGGCACTGTCTGGTATACTCATGATCAGCAACAGGAATCCAAAGGTTCTCCAGTGCCACCTGGTCAAGGGAATTTCAAAAAGTTGGTGGTATTTATCTAGCTATTTTTTAAGGATGAAGTTGGAGGCACTGTGGGTTTCCAATCATTCAGGAACCATTAAATGGCGAGGAAACTCATTTGAACAAAAGAAATGGAGAACTATCATAGGCAAAGCTTCCCAAAGTGTGGCCAAAAGGTCAGATGAAGCCAGGCTCATTGAGGTCTACAATGTGAGCTCCATGTGTGTTTTGACTCTCAACTATGGCTGCCAAGTCTTTAATAATAAAATCTTGTGATATCCTGGCTGAGATTACTTGTGCTCTGTGGAAAGCCACCCTGGGCATAGATCTCAGTTTCCAAGGGCGAATCTCATGTGTGGCCTCCTAAAATCCCAACACAGTTCATGGCAATACTTCTCAGAAAACAGTTCCACAACTCAGTCTCTAAGGGAAATCACACCAGAGTTCAAGCCCAGGAGGAACCAGATATCTCTTCCAACCGCCACACAAATGACCACAATTAAAAACAAAAGACTCCCACATGGCACTCATCTTCTTCCATATAGACACTAATAATAACCTCTGGCTGGAGGTTTCCATGAGGGGCACAGACCAACACAGTGTTCAAAATAAGCACCCTCGCACCTCATTTGTCACAAGTCAGGGTTTCCTGGACACCCTTCCTTTGAACACGGAATGATCATAGAGCCCTGCCTTTAATACTGCTCCACAATTCCAATTTGAGGCTTACTGACTGTGGGATTTAGATTCTTTATGTGAACTGGAGTCATGCGTAATCACAAGCACCAATGGGCTAGACTCTGCAGGGCTTTGAAGTACTCATTTGATGCAAAGGATCCCTATTCTCACTTGATGGAGATCAGGAACCTTACAGAGGAAGGCGAGAGGCATAGTGCACAATGAATGCTTTTTGGACATTTTGGATTTGGGTGCACACATGGGATGTTTCTTTAGGTCCATTAGGTGCTAAGTATCTAAGCCACAGCCTCACACAGGGCCAAGTGGCCAATTCAGACACATCCCTTTCCAAACAATTAAGCAAAGAGCCCCAGGTGATGCCCATTCATTTCCATTTGAAAACTGTTTTCTTCAGGCTTCACAAAGGCGTGGCCTAATCAAAGACCTTCCTGTTATTCAGTGCAACAGAAGAATAGGTATGCAAAAGGCCCAAAGCAGGGTTTCTCCACAGAGACTTTACTGGTCACATTGATATCCGAGTTTTCTGAGATGCTCCAATTCCCTTCAGCTATCCTGTACATGGCCATGTCCCAGAGCTTGGAGGTGGTACATATCTTGGACACATAACCATGAGCCTATTATGGTTAGTGGCCAGAATTCAGGCAGAAAACAGGAACTTAGAAAGACAGTAGGTGTTGCCCATCCAGAAGGCAAGCCAAGTCCATCTATAAATTGGGAAGGATGAATGCTGGGAAGCTTTCTACTAGACAGAACACATCCATTGATGCATGCTCTTTCTAATGTTTTCATCCACAAACACATTGGGATACCCAGACATAGAAACACACTCTTTGTCAAACGACTTTCTAGAAACCATCCACTCCAAAATGAACAAACTGCCTTTTCTACCTATTCTCAGAAAATGAGAAAAGACCACAAACTTACACCCAACCCACAAAGGCACCTCCTTCCCCCAAGTAGGTCTGTGACTATCCGGAGTGTCCTCTGACTGGTGGGCCATACTATGTTCCCAGAAATGGCCTGTCCTGTCTCAGATCTGGACTCCTTGGCCAACTCTGTGAGGTTATTAGGAGCCAGCGGTGAGCCATTACATGGAGATGAATTTTTCTCTCTCACGTCCTTCATAGCTGCCTACATCTTCTCCAGGGATCATTTCTGTATGGACCTTTGAGGATCTTAGCAGGTGGAAGATCTGCTACATTCCTGTATTGAAAGACCAACTCTGTCCCTAATCTTCTGTAAAGTTAGATTGAGGGAACAGTGTATGGTTAGGATTAATAACATGTTCGATATGAGTTAGGAATCATTCTGCAGGAATGTTTGGGAACCTGCAATATTTACAAGAAAATATACGTGAAATATTAGTATGAAAACAGAAATGTAGGTAAGATTTGAAGCCCAGAAGGGCATTGGGCCCTTGATTGGGATACGTAGATTTGAATTATTTTCTGCAGAGATGTCTCAGATAAATCGATGTACAATGGCATAGGACCTTGTACGTTGGATGATGGAATGTTTAAGAGAACTTCTAGTCAAAAAAGGATAGTTGGAATTATTAGAAAGATACTCAGTTTCAGAAAGAAGAGTGAGTATAGGTTTTGGACAAAAAGTTCTCTAGCAATAGGGTTTCGGATAGAGAGTGAATTTAAATGTGAGCACATGTGAAGAGTCAGTCACAATGATGAACTGGGGAAAATATGTCGGAAGGCCGATATCAATAGAGACATTAAGAAATCAGGAAAAGTATAAAGTGAGTGATAGGATTAGATATTTTCAACAGGGTTGAGTTTGAATATATAATCTTAGGAAGAAAAAAATATGTTGTCACAAATAGGATTGACATTTGAGAACATTAGGCAACATGGACATGGATGTTTTTAGTAATCCATGCTCACTTTCAATTTAGGCTTTGGTACAATCATAAGTTTGACCTTTGCATTTTGTGTCTCGAATATTACTATGATAAAATGTATATGTAGATCGGGTGACATAAGTATTTCTTATACCATTTCTGGGAGCAATATTTTGAAGATGTATAAATTATTATTGGCGGTACAAAGATTTGTACCCTGTGTCTATGAATATAGAATTAATGCATGAATTGACAATACTGTGAATAAATAATATAACTGTTTCCACTTTAAATAATGGATTGAATTGATATGTGAAAATATACACAAAAACTTATATTGATATACAATCATTCATTCCAACCAGTTACACATCTAATTGTATAATTGCGTTATGTTTTATTATAAAGACTGTGTGAGATTTGCTTCAAACGTGATTATGGAAATCGAAAATAATGTGTTTGGAAAGAAGTCTCATTAAAAGACCAGTCAAGAAACCTGGAGGAATACATGTGTTCTGAAGCAGGAAGTGATTGAAAGTGAAACAAATGCCTATAAATTTGTGAATTTGTGGATGAAATATATATCCTATGATGTGCATAAACTGAAGAAATATTAACGAACCAGTGTTGAATAAAAATGAACATCAAAATACACACTATGTCCCATAGGAATCTAATTGCATTGATGTTAAACTGGGTCAATTACTGTAGAAATATTAGGATTTGTATGCACCATTCACTGAAGTTAGTTTTAAGTACTAGGAAACAAATATGTAGTTCAGGTGAATGAATATTTCTGAGAATAATCTTGTGAAATTTTTATTATAAATCCACATACATGAACATGAATGAATTTCGGTAGTGTATATAAGACACATATATTTCATATTTTGAAAAATCTTGAGAGTGTATATATATATATATATATATATATATATATATACCCAAAACACACACAGAGATATTAAAAAGTACCAATATATAAGCCAATCAATATTCATCATGAAATATATAACATCCACAGATGCAAAATTATTTATTGTACTGAGCATGGATTTATGTACAATGTTGTTCTCCTAGGTAGCTCACATATAGGTTGAATTTTCAGTTCCAACAGCGTTTAGGAGGAGTGATCTTTTCTCACAATTTGTATCTCCAAGTCAGCCAGGTCACAAAAATGTACGTGTGATACCAGGTAGGATTCTATATGTGCATATAAAAATACATGTGCTGAATAGGCTACAGAGAAAGGGAGACAGGAATTCACGTATTTGTTAACTACAAAAACCCATGGTGAAATATTTTAATTAAAAATTGACTAGATTTATAACACCTACACTTTATCATGCAAAAGGCAAATCCAACTATACACCATGCCTCCTCTGAACTGTTTGTATTTCAATTCTGTTTGCATTATTTCTCTCCACCATATTAGGATTAGTGGTCAGAGTCTAGTAGGGTATGGGTTAGTGTCAGGGATTCAGTATTTTGAATCTAAAATAGGAAAATGAATCAAATGTGTATGCAAATATGTGCTACACAAAATCTTCCTACTATCATTCACAAAAATACCTTGACACTATCTTTGCCCCAAGTAAGACAAAATAAAAGAAGAAGAGTTAGAAAATCTGTGAATACATATCAGGAATGGAACATGATTGCGAGTTAACAATCTTGGAGGTGGTAGAGGAGTTTCCAAAAGTAAGGGACAGGGTAAATATTGCACAAATATGGAGATGTGCCAGCCTAAAGACTTCTGGAGAACCTGCCTCTGAGGTTGGCCACTTGAAGTATATGTTGTTGTCAGGACCTATGGCTTCCTTTCTAGTGAGACCACCAAAGCTGGGTCTCCATCTATGTGACCTGCAGAACATGGTTTCTTATTTTCCAAAGAAAGTGAGGCAGCAAGGCTGAATTCTCTCTTTGTAAGTAAACTCTTGCCACTGAAGGCTAAGTGTGGCCCCGTGTGGACTGTGAAGCCATTTGGTAATCCTCCACTTTTCATGGTGTTCTTGCTGCTGCACTGGGAGTTTGGTATTGGCTTCAGGAAATACAAGAAATTCAACTGGGTCACAGTGCTGGAGGGAGATCTGTCACGTGTTGTGCGTCAGGGTCTTCAGGAGAATGCACCAACCAGGCTTCTATCCCACATAGCTTGCCCCCTTGACCATAGCAACCTGATTCTGAACATTGACCTGAAACCTCTCCATTCAACAAGATGCCTTTACATACAAGGGTCTGCTGGCTGCACCATGTCAGTTACAAGCCTTTTGGCAGATCCACATAATCCCAACACAGAAGTTTTATCACAGACCTGCAAAACACTCCTCTAGGCCCACTACTCAACAGACTTTAACTTATTTTCATCACTGTTCTACACCATTTTCATGAAACCCAGTCAGTCAAGGCACTGTCTGGTACACTCATGATCAGCAACAGGAAATCCAAAGTGTATCCAGTGACACCTGGTGATGGGAATTTCAAATTTTTATGATGTTTATCTAACCATTTTTCAAGGATGAGGTTGGAGGCACTGTGGGATTTAATTCATTCTGGAAACATCAAATGGTGAGAAAGCCCATTTCAATGAAACATCTGGAGAACTCTCACAGGCAAGACTTCCCAAAGAGTGGCCAAAAGATCAAATGAAGCCAGGCCCATTGAGGTCTACAATGTGAGGTCCATGTGTGTTTTTACTCTCAACTATGGCTGTCAAGTCTTAAAGAATAAAATCATGTGATATTCTGGCTCAGATTCCCAGTGCTCTGTGGGAAGCCCCCTGGACCTAGATCTCAGTTTCCAAAGGCCACTACCATGTGTGGCCTCCAAAAATCCCAACACAATTCATGGCAATACATCTCTGCAGTAATTTCCAAACTCAGTCTCTAAGAAGACTCACACCAGAGTTCAAGCCAAGGTGGACCCAGTCATCTCTTCCATCAGCCAAACAAATGACCACAATTAAAACCAAAATACTCCCACATGGCTCTCAACTACTTCCACATAGACACTCATCATTACCTCTGGCTGGAAGTTTCCATGAGGGGCGCAGCTGAAGACAGTATCCAAAATATGCTCCCTACCCTCATTTGTCTAAAGTCAGGGTGGCTTGACAACCTATCTGTGAACAAGGAGTGATCAAATAGGCCTGCCATTAATACTGCTCTGCTTCTCCAATTTGAGCCTAATGTCTGTGGGGTTTAGATTCTTTATGTGAATTGGAGTCATGAGAAAATCCAAGCACCTATGGGCTTGCCTCTGCAGGGCTTTGAAAAACTTTTTGAACCAAAGGATACCTATTCTCACTTGATGGAAATCAGGAACCTTACAGAGGAAGGCGAGAGACTTCATCCACAAGACTGCTCTTTTTCCATTTTGGTTTTGGATGCACACATGAGATCTTTCCTTAGATTCATCAGGTGGTGAGAATCTAAGTCACAGCCTCACACAGGGCCAAGAGGCTGATTCAGACACATCCCTTTCCATGGCAATTAAGCAAAGAGCCACAGGTGATGCTCATTATTTTCCATTAGAAAACTGTTTTCTTCAGGCTTCACAAAGGGGTGGACTGAGGCAAAGACCTTCCAGACATTCAGGGCAACGGAACAATAGGTAAACAAAAGGCCCAAATCAGTGTTTCTCCACTGACACTTTACTGGTCACACTGATATCTGAGTTTTCTGAGTTCCTCTCCATTCCCTTCATCTATCCAGTACAAGGCCATGTTACAGAGTTTGGAGGTGGTACATATCTTTTACACAAAACCATGAGACTATTCTTGAGAGTGGCCAGAATTCAGGAAGAAAACAGGAACTTAGGAAGATAGCAGGTATTGCCCATTCATAAGGAAAGTCGTAGTCCATTCATAAATTTGGCAGGATGAATGCTGAGAAGCTTTCTACTAGACAGAACACATCCATTGATGCATTCTCTTTTCTAATGTCTATAACCACAGACACAGTGGGATACACAAACCCACAACCACACCCACAATGGCAACTCTTTCCTCCAAGTTGGTCTGTGACTATCCAGAGTGTCCTCTGACTGGTGGGCCATACTATGTTCCCCAAAATTGCTTGTTCTGTCTCAAATCTGCTTTCCTTTGCCAACTCTTGAAGTAGTCAGGAGTCAGCGGTGAGCCAATACCTGCTTTATCAGGAAAGAACCATCTTCAGAGCTTCCCTGGCATTTGGCCATCCTCACATCAGTAGGTAAGTGCCGTAGCCCGGCTGGCTGGGCAAAATAACCGGGGGGGTGACGAACAACTTGTGTAGACTGATGCAGCAGGACTGGAAGCCGTTTATTGTTGAATAAGAGCGGTATTTATACATTTTACACAGCCTATCTAATTAGCATGAAATAGATACAGCAGTCAAACAATAAGGAATCTCCACACTTAATGGCTCGCTTTTGTTACTTCACAAACCACTCCCTCTGGCATTTTGCCAGGCGCCATCCAGACTTCTTTACAGGCTCTAACATTTCTCTGGCAAAATAACAGGTGCCAATCTGACTTGTTTACAGACGTTAACATTTCCCCCTTTTGTTTAATTTAAATAAGGACCATAGTGTTTTTTACAGAAACATCATAAATAACCTGCTAGAAACAGAAAGGGAGGATACAAAATGTTACAATACCAATCCAATTGATGGCTCCATGCAAGAAGCCCTTGGAAAACTTATACCAGCAATGACACCGTTAGCAAAGATACCGAGTTACAAGTTGTTGTAGATTACAGTCTGTTGTCTCAGTCCAGATAAAGCAGTGTCTCAATAGATCAACTCAGAGTTCAGGTAAATCACAGTCCAGGTAAGTTCTCCAGGCAGCTAGCTTAAGTTGTAGTAGCAGAAACAGCGATAGCTCCGAAGTCTCCTCGGGTTCTCAGCCGAAGTTTCCTCCAGTTCTCAGCAACATTGTAAATTCTTCCACCTTTGTTTTCACCGGCACTTGGACGAAGGCAGGAACTCCGGATGGCTAAAGAAAATCCTGTAGCATTTCACTAAGAAAACAACCTTCTGAACAATTTTAGTACATTATCTCAAGGTTTTTTACATTTGAAATAAGCCTTATTAGTACTCATTACTCATAAGCCTGCAGGTGTGGGAGACCCATTGTAGTTACTGGCCTTGGAAATGATCAAACTTCAGGCATGCCAGTGGCATCTTCTGCCAGCTGTAGCATCCTGGGCAGCCCCAGATGGCCCCAGGGAGAGTCCTGGGCTCAAACTTCTTCCGGGCACAGGGAGCAAAAGCCTGCGAGACTGTGCCTCCAGGTCAGGTCTAGATTTGGGCTCACAGTGGTGATCCGCTCCCCCGGGCAGGGGGGCGGGGAAGAGCCCTCAACCGCCTCTTGGAAAATTCTTACTGCGCCATGATCGGCTTGGGCAGGTGGCAGCCGCCTTGTCATTTCACGCACCCTCCAGTATCGAAAAGTATTCAGTAATAGCCTTTTGCTGCAACTTTTTTACTGATAATCCTTCTTCTTCTGAACTTTCTTTTTCTTTCTGACTAGAGTTTCTGGGCTTTGATCAACACATGCCCTAACTATTCTTGGTTCCACTGGGGTGCCTTTTTCTCTTATCAATTTACTTCTCACCCCTTCCATATTTTCATCACAAAGACAATACAACATTTCAAGACAAAACAAGACACAAACATACTGCATCAATCTTCTCCATTTTCTCGAAATGGTCATTTTTCCTATCGCCCTATCTGCCTAGGGACGAGCAGATTGCTCCCGTCCTATCTATGGACAGAAAGCTTTTTTCGACCCTTACCCGTGAGTGTCCCAGGGCTCCCCGTAACGGGCCACCATCTGCCGCAGTCCCGCTGCAGCAGAATAACCTGGGGGGTGACGAATAACTTGTGTATGTTGATGCAGCAGGAATGAGAGCCGTTTATTGTAAGATCTGAGCGATATTTATACATTTTACACAGCCTATCTCATTAGCATAAAATAGATACAGCAGTCAACCAATAAGGAATCTTCACACTTAATGGCTCGCTTTTGTTACTTCACAAACCACTCCCTCTGGCATTTTGCCAGGCGCCATCCAGACTTGTTTACAGACTCTAACATTTCTCCAGCAAAATAACAGGTGCCAATCTGACTTGTTTACAGACCTTAACAGGTAAGAAGAAAGACTGACTCTGTCTTTGGTAAATTCAAACAAGTGAGACCACTGGGACTGGGATTTGTAATGGCTCTGGGTGCCTGGCTTCCTGGATCCCAAGTTCAGAGACTTTCATCACCAAGGAAGTGAGGTGTAGTCACTTCTTTCAGGAACTGAATGAGGTCACTGCCTTGGCTACCACTTTGTCCTAACAGTTGCTTCCAAGGGTTCCATGAGATGGAGGCTGCCCCTACTTCCTGTGACAATTTCATATGTTAGAATGGTATATCAACCATACGCACCTGGGAAGAGCTTTCCACACAGGCCTGGTTTGGTCTACTCTACATTAAGAAGAGTGAGGCTGATTCAGACACATTCCTTCATCCTTCCAGGTTGTTTGCCATGGAGATGTCTTTTGCTCTCTCAGGTCCTTCATAGCTGCCTACATCTTCTCCAGAGATCATTTCTGCACGTACCTTTGATGTTCTCAGCAGGTGGAAGATCCCATACATTCTTGTATTGTAAGACCAACACTGTCGCTGCTCTTCAGCAAAGTTAGATTGAGGGAACAGTGTATGATTAGTGTTATTAACATGTTCGATATGGGTTAGGAACCATTCTGCTGCATGAATAATGGTATTGGGAACCTGTGATATTTATAAGAATATAGAGGTGAAATATATGTATGAAAACAGAAATCTAAGTAAGATTTGAAGCCCAGAAGGTCATTTGTCCCTTGATTGGGATACTTAGCGTTGAATTACATTCTGCACAGATGTTTCAGATAAATCGATATACAATGGCATAGGACCTTTCACCTTGGATGATTGAATGTAGAAGAGAACATCCAGTCAAAAAGTGATAGTCGGTAGGATTAGGAAGATATTCGGTAAATTTAGGAAGAAGAATGAGTGCAGGATTTGGAACAAAAGTTCTTTAGAAGTAGGGTATCGCTAAGAGAGTGAATGTAAATATCAGCACATGTGACGAGGAAGTCACAATGATTAACTGGGGAAAATATGTAGGAAAGCAGATATCAATAGAGACATTACAAAATCAGGCAAAGTATAAAGTGAGTGACAGGATTAGACATTTTCAACATGGTTGAGTTTGAACATATAATCTTTGGAAGAAACAAATATGTAGTCACCAATAGGATTTTCATTTGAGAGCATTAGGCAACCTGGACATGGATGTTTTTAGTAATCCATGTTCACTTTCCATTTAGGTTTTGTACAATCATAAGTGTGACCTTTGCTTTTTGTGTCCAGAATATTACTGTGATAAAATGTATATGTAGATCAGGTGACATGAGTATTTCTTCCACCATTTCTGGGAGCTATATTTTGAGGACGTATAAATTAGTATTGGGGGTACAAAGAGGTGTACCTGTGTCTATGAATATAGAGATAATTCGTGAATAGACTGTACTGTGAATAAATAATATAACTGGTTCCACTTTAAATAATGGATTGAATTGATATCTGAAACTAAGTAAGAAATCTTATATTGATATAGAACCATTCATTCCAACCAGTTACACATCTAATGGTAATATTAGTGTTATGGTTTATTGTGACGGGTTTGTGAGTTTTGCTTCAAATGTGATAATGGAAATCGAAAATAATGTGTTTGGAAAGAAGTCTCATGAAAAATGCAGTCAAGAAACATGGAGGAATACATGTGTTCTCAAGCAGGAAGTGATTGAAAGTGAAACAAATGCCTATAAATTTGCGAAATTTTGATGAGACATATATGCTATGATGTGCATAAACTGAAGAAATAGTAATGTACCAGTGTTGAATAAAAATGAACGTCAAAATGCACATCATGTCTACTTGCATTGATGTTCAACTGGGTCAGTTACTGTAGAAATATTAGGATTTTGGGGGGGATTAATAATACAATTTATTTTAGCACTAGCATGCCACAGAATGTAGAGGAAAGATCAATGGATTTTTAGTTATAGCACTAATAATCTAACATTTAGTAACTATTTTGGATAGTCTAAAATTACATAAGGCTATGTAACATAATTTTTTTTATTTAACATTCATCAAAGCTTGGAATTTTCATAATATTTCTTCTTTTATATTTTTTATTTTTTCAGTTTTTGATTGACCTTCATTTTGTTTATTTGTATGTGGTGCTGAGAATAGAACCATGTGCCTTACACATGCTAGAAAAGCATGTTACCACTGAGCCACAAACCCAGCCCCTCCACTTTTATCTTAACATCATACACTCATGTCCCTCTTCTTTACTCACTTTCTTCCCCATTTTCCCCCTTCTCTCCCTTCCTTTTTCGTTTCCCCTCCATATCTATTTTTCTCTCATGTCATTACAAACAGTAGTATGCTATGAAATTTATGTTTAAGACTGTTTTTTATAGTCATTCTTTTTCTTGATAAAATCTAAAAATTATAATCACCTGATAGATATATTACAATACATTTATTACACATATGTATCTATATTCATGCATATGCATTACATATATTATATATATATACATATATATTTAAAAGTACTTTGATTTTCCTGTTAGAAATAATATAGACCAAGTCTTTCTTAATTCTCAATTCTTCCATAATTAACATCTTACAGTGAAAATCAAATAAACATATTTAAGTAAAAAGGTATCATTCTTATTTATCAATACTGATAATTTAAGGTTTTATATCACATTAAGCTGTAATATGGCATATTAACTCTTATGAATTAGAGAAATTTTATTTGAACAACCTATTATTTAAGGACCATATGCACTGACATTTTAAATGGCGTTCTTGTGATTTCTATTTCTATCAATTGTGTATTAATTGCCAAATACTTATTTTAGTACTTTTCATGTTCATAATTGATATAAAGTCAATTGTTTAATTCTTCTTGTAAGTAGTTACTTATTACAGTAGGGACATTATTAATAATACTACATCTTTATAAGAAAAATGGTACAAATTTATTTTCATGCAAAATTAAGAATAATTGCATGCTCTAAATGTTTGATTGTTGATACATATAATAAAGAGCTTTTGATGAGTCTCTTCCCCAGTAAAACATAAAATGCAAAGATAATGTCCAAATAAAGATAAGAAAAATACACATTATCAGCTAGAAACTATTAAATAAAAGATGAAAAGAACAATCCAACACATTGTACGAACTTGTCAGATGAGGTAGTATTCTGGAAGAATAGCCTAAGACTAGACCTTGTCCATGTCAAAATATTCACGAAAAAAATGAAGTATGAAAAGTGTAGAAAATGCTATGAATTTTTCATGAAGATAGGTGAATTATCCTTTCATCTCAATTTATGTGCATTTTCTGGTAAAATAAATTTGTGATATTTACATCTACACAAAACAAAGTTTCTGCATAGCAAAATGAATACATCTGAACCCATTTTTAGCTGATTTCTTCCCACTAAATTTTAAACCTTTATTTATTTATTTATTTATTTTTATTGGTTGTTCAAAACATTACAAAGCTCAAGATATATCATCTTTCATACATTTGACTCAATTGGGTTATGAACTCCCATTTTTTCCCCAAATACGAATTGTAGAATCACATCGGTTACACATTCACACTTTTACATAATGGCATATTAGTGACTGTTGTATTCTGCTACCTTTCCTATCCCCTACTATCCACCCTCTCCTCCCCTCCCATCTTCCCTCTCTACCTCATCTGCTATTGTTCAATTCTCTCCATTGTTTCCCCCCCACTTCCCCTCACAACATTTTATATGCGATTTTGTGTAACATTGAGGGTCTCCTACAATTTTCATAAGCTTTCCCTTCTCTCTCCCTTTCTCTCCCCCCATTCGTCTTTGTTTAATGTTAATATTTTCCTCATGCTCTTCCTCCCTGTTCTGCTCTTGTTTGCTCTCTTTATATCAGAGAAGACATTTGGCATTTATTTTTTAAGGACTGGTTAGCTTCGCTTAACATAATATGCTCTAATGCCATCCATTTCCCTGCAAATTCTATGATTTTGTCATTTTTGTGCTGTGTAATACTCCATTGTGTATAGATGCCACATTTTTTTATCCATTAATCTATTGAAGGGCATCTAAGTTGGTTCCACAGTCTAGCTATTGTGAATTGTGCCGCTATGATCATTGATGTGGCAGTATCCCTATAGTACGCTCTTTTAAGATCCTCAGGGAACAGTCCAAGAAGGGTGATAGCTGGGTCAAATGGTGGATCCATTTCCAGCTTTCCCAGGAATATCCATACTTCTTTCAAAATTGGCCTCACCAATTTGCAGTCCCACCAGCAGTGTACAAGTGTACACTTTTCCCCACATCCTCGCCAACACTTATTGTTGTTTGACTTCATAATGGCTGCTCATCTTACTGGAGTAAGATGGTATCTTAAGGTGGTTTTGATTTGCATTTCTCAGACTGCTAGAGATGGTGAGCATTTTTTCATGTACTTGTTGATTGATTGTATGTCCTCCTCTGTGAAGTGTCTGATTAGGTCCTCGGCCCATTTGTTGATTGGGTTATTTGTTATCTTATTGTTTAATATTTTGAGTTCTTTGTATATTCTGCATATTAGGGCTCTATCTGAAGTGTGAGGGGTAAAAATTTGTTCCCAGGATGTAGGCTCTCTATTTACCTCTCTTATTGTTTCTCTTCTTGAGAAAAAAACTTTTTAGTTTAAGTAAGTCCCATTTGTTTTTTTCTTGTTATTAACTCTTGGGCTATTGATGTCTTATTAAAGAATTTGGAGCCTGACCCCACAGTATATAGATCGTAGCCAACTTTTTCTTCTATGAGACGCAGTGTCTCTGATTTGATATCTAGCTCCTTGATCTATTTTGATTTAACTTTTGTGCATGGTGAGAGAACAGGATTCAGTTTCATTTTGTTGCATATGGATTTCTAATTTTCCCTGCACCATTTGTTGAAGATGCTATCCTTCATCCATTGCATGTTTATAGCCACTTTATCAAATATAAGAAAGTTGTAATTTTGTGGATTGGTTTCTCTGTCCTCCATTCTATACCATTTGTCCACCTGCCTGTTTTCGTACCAGTACCACACTGTTTTTGTTACTATTGCTTTGTAGTAAAGTTTGAACTCTGGTATCGCTATACCTCCCGATTCACACTTCCTGCTTAGAATTTCTTTTGCTATTCTGTGTCTTTTGTTTTTCTATATGAATTTCGTGATTGCTTTATCATTTCTACAAGAAATGCCATTGGGAGTTTGATTGGCATTGTGTTAAACCTGTATAGAACTTTGGGTAATTTTGCCATTTTGATGAATTTAGTTCTGCCTATCCATGAACAGGGTACATTTTTCCATCTTCTAAGATCTTTTTCTATCTCTCTCTTTAGGGTTCTGTGGTTTTCACCTCTTTTGTTAGGTTGATTTCCAAGTATCTTATTTTCTTTGAGGATATTGTGAATGGAGTGGTTTTCCTCATTTCCATTTCAGAAGTTTTGTTGCTGATATACAGGAATGCCTTTGATTTATGCGTGTTGGTTTTATATCCTTCATTTATTAACTCTAGCAGTTTCTTTGTAGACCCTTTTGGGTCTGTTAAATATATTACCATGTCATCCACAAATAGCGATAATTCAAGTTCTTCTTTTCCTATTTTTATGCCTTTAATTTCTTTTGTCTGTCTAATTTCTCTGGCTAGTATTTCAAGAACTAAATTGAATAGAAGTGGTGATAGAGGGCATCCCTGTCTTGTTCCAGATTTCAGAGGGAATGCCTTCAGTTTTCTCCATTTAGGATGATCCTAGCCTGAGGTTTAGCATATATAGCTTTTACAATGTTGAGGTAAGTTCCTGTTATTTCTAGTTTTTCTAGTGTTTTGAACATAAAGGGATGCTGAACTGTGTCGAATGTTTTTACTACATCTATCGAGATGATCATATGGTTCTTGTCCTTAAGTCTATTGATGTGGTGAATAGCATTTATTGATTTCCGTATATTGAACCAGCCTTGCATTCCAGGGAAGAATCCTACTTGATCATGGTGCACAACTATTTTGATATGCTTTTGGATTCAATTCACACGGATTTCATTGAGAATTTTTGCATCCAAGTTCATTAGAGATATTGGTTGTAGTTTTCTTTTTTGAAGTGTCTTTGTCTGGTTTTGGGATCAGGGTGATTTTGGACTCTGAGAATGAATTTGGAAGAGCTACTTATTTTTCTATTTCTTGATATAGCTTGAAAAGTATTGGTATTAATTCTTCTTTGAAGGTTTTTTTGAACTCTGCTCTATACCCATCAGGTCCAGGGCTTTTTTTGGTTGGTAGCATTTTGATGGCTTCTTCTATTTCTTCCTTTGTTTTTGGTCTGTTTAAATTGTGTGTGTCTTCCTGACTGAATCTGGGCAGATCGTATGACTTAAGAAATTTGTCGATATTTTAACTATCTTCTATTTTATTGGAATATAGGGTTTCAAAATACTTTCTAATTATCTTCTGTATTTGTGTACTGTCTGTTGTGATATTGTCTTTTTCATTCCATATGTTAGTAATTTCAGTTGTCTCTCTTCTTCTCATCCTTAGCATGGCTAAGGGCCTGTAAATCTTATTTATTTTTTCAAAGAACCAACTTTTAGTTTTATCAATTTTTTCAATGTTTTTTTTTGTTTCAATTTCGTTGATTTCTGCTCTAAATTTAATTATTTCTTGTCTTCTACTACATTTGCTGTTGTTTTGCTCTTCCTTTTCTAGGTTTTTGATGTGTACTGTGAGTTTATTTATTTGTTGTTTTATTCTTTTTTTGAGGAAAGAACTCCAAGAAATGAATTTCCCTCTTAAAACTGCCTTCTTTGTGTCCCATAGATTCCAGTACGATGTGTCTGTATTGTCATTTGATTCTAAAAATATTTTTATCTCCTCCTTTATGTCTTCTGTAACCCATTGATCATTCAGTAGAATATTGTTCATTTTCCATGTGATGTAGGATTTTTCCTTCCTTCTTTTATCATTGATTTCCAGTTTCATTCCATTATGATCAGATATGGTGCATGGTATTTTCTCCACGCCTTTATATTTACTAAGAGTTGCCCAGTGGCATAATATATGGTCTAACTTGGAGTAGGATCCATGTGCTGCTGAGAATAAAGTGTATCCACTTGATGATGGTTGATGTATTCTATATATGTCGGTTACGTCAAGGTTATTGATTGTGCTGTTGAATTCTATAGTTTCTTTATTCAGTTTTTTATAGAGGATCTGTCTAATGGCGAGAGCGGTGTGTTGAAGTCACCCATAATTATTGTGTTGTAGTCTATTTGACTCTTGAACTTGAGGCGAGTTTGTTTTATGAGCATTGCAGCTCAATTGTTTGGTGCATACCAATTGATAATTGTTATGTCTTGTTGGTGGATGGTTCCTTTTAACAATATATAGTGTCCTACTTTATCCCTTTTGATTAACGTAGGTTTGAAGTTGATTTTATATGATATGAGTATGGCCACTCCTTCTTGCTTCTGAGGGCCATATGAGTGGTGTGATTTTTCCCAACCTTTCACTTTCAGCCTGTGTATGTCTTTACCTTTCATATGAGTCTCTCAAAGGCAGCATATTGTTGGATTTATTTTTTTGATCCAGGTTACTAGCCTATGTCTCTTGATTGGTGAGTTTAGATTTTTAACATTTAAGGTTACAATTGAAATATGATTTGTACTTCCAGTCATGTTTATTTATTTATTTATTTTAATTTGGGTAGTTTTTACTTTTTGGTTTTTTTCTTACCCCTTTACTGAGATACCTCCCGCTGTTAGTTTTGGGCACTATTTTTCAATTCCTCTTCTTGTAGTATTTTGCTCAAAATGCTTTGCAGTGCTGGTGTTCTGTCTGCGAATTCTTTTAGCTTTTATTTATCAGGAAGGACTTAATTTCATTGTCAAATCTGAAGCTTAATTTTGTTGGATACAGTATTCTTGGTTGGAATCCATTATTTTTCAGTGTTTGAAATACATTGTTCAAAGATCTTCTCGCTTTCAAAGTCTGATGAAAAATCAATTGTTAACCTTATTGGTTTACCCCTGAATGTTATCTGCCTACATTCTTTCGTAGCTTTTAATATTCTCTCCTTGTTCTGTATGTTGGCTATCTTCATAATTATATGTCTTGGAGTTTGTCTATTATGTTATGAATGTTTGAGGTCCTGTAGGCTTCCAGGATATGGCAATCCATTCCATCTTTTATCTCTGGGAAGTTTTCTAGAATTATTTCATTTAATATGTTGTTCATTCATTTGGTTTGAATTTCTATGCCTTCTTCTATCCTGATGACTCCCAATTTTGTTTTTTTTATGACATCCCATATCTCTTGAATAGTTGCTCATGGGATTTAAGCATGTTTTCTGTGTTGACTATATTCTTTTCAAGTTGACAAACTTTGTCTTTATTATCTGATGTTCTGACTTCTACTTGATCTAGTCTATTTGTAATATTCTTGTTTGAGTTTTTAATTTGGTTTATAGTTTCCTGCATTTCTAGAATTACTGTATGATTTTTTAAAAGATCTCTATCTCCTGGTAAAGCTTGTTCTTTGCCATTTGAATTTGTTTGTTTAATTCATTTTCAAAATATACTTTTATCCTTAGACTTGCTGCCTCATGTCTTCTCTCTTATTCCTTTCCATCTGAGTTAGGTATGACTTAAGTTTTTTCCCTATCCCTGTTTCTGATGCTTCTAGGTTCTCCTGTAGTATTAAGTTGTCCTTCATTGTTTGTACACCTTGTTTTCCCTTGTTTTTTCATGATGTTCACGTCATTTTCCAGCTCTATTTGATTGCTGTGTTTCTGCTCTCTTCTATAGATTTGTTATGGGTTTATATATCTCTGTTTTCTCTCCTTTGTGTTGGTAGACTATGCCTGCTTAAGTGGATTCCGCTGTTAAGGAATTCTGACGGCCGAGCTCCAGTGATGTCACCTCTCTGCTATGGTGGGCCCCAGGCTCCTTGCCGGAGTGTCCGAATTGGGTGGGTGGACTGTATTGTCTCTGGTTGGTTTCAGCTCCCGGTCGCTGGCAGGCCGGCAGTCTCCAGCCACCCAGTAGCGCGGGCAGCTTGTGGTCTGTCTTCGGCTGGTGGGTGATCTCTAGCCACACAGTTGCGTGTTCGGTCGCCGGCAGGCACGCGTTCTCAAGCCGTCAAGACATAGCGTCAGCAGGTGGGCTGGCGCCAGCAGGAAGGTGGTCTCCAGTTGCCCAGTCACACTGGCAGTGGGCCGGCGTTCTCCAGCCAGCCAGTCAGGAGGGCCTGGCCTCTAGTCCCCTGGTTTATCCTGCTAGTCCTGATTTCTCCTGCTAGACCAGATTTCTCCTGAGTGATGCTTCTCGGCAGCTCAAACTGTTCTCTGGGTCTGCCGTTTGTTGGGTGGGGAGGGTGTCTATTGGGAACCCTGGAACTCTATTGTTTTAATTTTTTTCGCTTGCCCATCGCCCCGCACTGGCTAGACAAGTTTCATTTTTGCCGCTGATGGGAAGGGGAGATGAAGATCAGGTGCCTCTAGTTTTCCCCCAGTCTTTATGCAGACTTGCTCTGATTATCCCTCCCCCAAAAGCCTAGGAGATATTTTATGCGAATTCCCCTCTGTATGTGAGATGAGCTGAGAAACACACACCTGTTTTATTCTTGCAATCTGTCAGGGAGTGGTGGTAGTTACTTCAGCTCTCCAAGATGGTGGCTGTTGGTTTCCTTTGTGGAGTTTCCGCTTTGGGGCATAGAAATGTACTGCTAACTTCCCCGTCTGAAATCCCGAATTCAGCTGGGGGCTCAGTGGATGCTCAGCCAGCAGGATTCCACAAAATCCGCAGCAACGTTTCTCCCTGCTTGCTGGTCGCTTCTCGGTGGTGCCTCACCATTTGTAGACACAGGGCAGGTCACACGGATCAATCAGAATGGATCTCCAGTTGCACAAGTGGCTTGTGTTTGAGACTCAATTACCGGACCTCGGTGGTGGAAATCATTCTTCTAGGTTTCGGTAAACACCCATTTTCCTGTAAGATCCTAACAAGATAGTTTTTCATTGCTCTAACTCATTATTCACTTGCGCAGTGGCAGGGTACACTGGGTGTGATACACTGTCTTCACAGCCATCTTGCAATGCCGAAATATTAGGATTTGGATTCACCATTTACTGAAAACTGTTTCAGTACTAGGAAAAAATATGTATTTCAGGTGGATGAATATTTCTGAGAATAATTTTTTAAAAAGTGGATTATAAATCCACATACATGAATATGAATGAATTTAGGGAGTGCAAAATAAGACACAAATATTTCATATTTTGAAAAATCTGGAGAGTATATATATATATATATATATATATACACACACACACACACACAGACATTAAAAACTAGCAATATATATGCCAATCGAAATTCATCATGAAATACATATCATCCACAGACCCAAAAATATTCATATACTGAACATGGATTTATGTATAATGTTGTTCAACTAGGAGGCTTACCCATAGGTTGAATTTTCAGTTCCAACAGCATTTAGGAGGAGTTATCTCTTCTCACAATTTGTATTTGCCAAGTCAGTCACCTCACAAAAATGTACGTGTGATACCAGGTACAATTCTATATGTGCATATAAAATTACATGTGCTGAATAGGCTACAGAGAAAAGGAGACAGGAATTCACATATTTGTTAACTTTCAAAACACACGGAGAACTATTTCAACAAAAAAATGACTAGATTTATAACTCCTACCCTATATATTGCAAAAGGCAATTCCAACTATACACCATGCCTCCTCTGAACTGCTTGTATTTCTATTCTGTTTTGGTTAATATTCTCTATCATATTACGATTAGTCGTCAGAGTCTAGTATGGTAGGGGTTAGAGTCAGGGATTCAGTATTTCGAATGGAAAATTGGAAAATGTATCCAATGTGTATGCAAATATGTGCCACACAAAATCTTCCCACTCCTCCAGAACAATGGCTTGACATTATCTTCGCCCCAAGTAAGACATAATTAGAGGAGAAGAATTAGAAAATCAGTGAATACTTATCTGGAATGTAATATGCTAAGATGTTCACTACCTTGAAGGTGGTACAGGAGTTTCCAAAAGTAAGGGACAGGGTGAACACTCCATAAACATGGAGCTCTGCTGGCCTAAAGACTTCTTGAGAAATTGCCTCTGAGGTTGGGCACTTGAAACATATGTTGTTATCAGGAGCTTTAGCTTCCTTTGTACTGAGATCATCAAAGCTGGGTCTGCATCTATGTGACCTGTAAAACATAGTTTCTTATTTTCCAATTAACATGAGACACCAGTCCTGAATTTGATCTTTGTAGGTAAACTGTGGCCGCTGGGTTCTAAGTGTCTCCCTGTGTGGACTGTGAAGCCATTTGTTCATCCTCCAAATTTCATGGTGTTTCTTGCTGCTACAATGGGAGTTTGGTATTTGCTTCATGAAATACACGGAATTCAACTGGGACACAGTGCAGCAGGGAGTTCTGTCACATGTGGTATTTCAATTTCTGCAGGAGAATGCACCAACCATGCTTCTATATCACATAGCTTGCCCCATTGACCATAGCAAATCGATTCTGAACATTGCCCTGAAACCTCTCCATATAACAACATGCCTTTACTTAGAAGGGACTGCTGGCAGCATCATGTCAGTCACACGCCATTTGGAAGCCAATGGCAGATCCACATGGCCCCACTACAGATGTTTTATCACACACCTGCCTACCAATGCTCTAGGCCCACTAATCATCAGGCTCCAACTTATTCGCATCTCTGTTTTACACAATTTTTATTAAAACCAGTCAATCAAGGCACTGTCTGTTATACTCATGATCAGCAACTAGACATCCAAAGGTTCTCCTGTGCCAGCTGGTCATGGAAATTTCAAAAATTTAATGGTATTTTTCTAGCCATATTTCAACAATGACGTTGGAGGCACTGTGAGTTTCAGTTCATTCCAGAACCATTAATCTTGACGAAGCTCATTTCAATGAAAGCTCTGGAGAAATCTCACAGGTAATGCTTCCCAAAGAATGGGCAAAAGGTCAAATGAAGCCAGGCCCATTGAGTTCTACAATGTGAGGTCCATGTGTCTTTTGACTCTCAACTATGGCTGCCAAGTCTTTCAGAAGAAAATTATGTTATATCTTGGCTGTGATTCGCAGTGCTCTGTTGAAAGCCACCCTGGGCCTTGATCTCAGTTTCCAAGGGCGACTCTCATGCATGGCCTCCTAAAATCCCAAGATAATTAATGGCAATACTTTTCTGAGGTCAGTTCCAGAACTCAGTCTCTAAGTGGAAAAACACCAGAGTTCATGTCAAGGTGGACCCAGTCATCTCTTCCAACCACCACACTAACAACCACAATTAAAACCAAAACACTCCCACATGGCCCTCATGTTCTTTTATATAGACACTCATCACAACCTATCGCTGGAATTTTCCACGAGGGGCGAAGCTCAAGACAGTCTCCTAAATAATCTCTCTTGCCCCTAATTTGCCTAAATTCAGGGTGGCCTGGACACCACTCCTGTGAACCAGGAGTGTTCATATAGGCCTGCTGTTAATACTTCTCTGTTTCTCCAATTTGAGGCATATTGACTGTGCAGTTTGGATTCTTTATGTGAATTGTAGTCACGGAAAAATTCAAGCAATTATGGGCAAGCCTCTTTAGGGCTTTGAAGAAATGATTTGGCCCAAAGGATCCCTATTCTAACTTGATGGAGGTCAGGAACCTCACAGAGAATGGGGAGAGACTTCATCCACAATAACTGCACTTTTGGCCATTTTTGTTTTGGATGCACACATGTGATGTTTCTTTAGATTCTTCAAGGGTTGAGAATCTAAGCCACGGCCTCACACAGGGCCAAGAGGCTGATTCAGACACTTCCATTTCCAAAGGAATTAAGCAAAGATCCACAGGTGATGTCCATTCATTTCCATTTGAGCCTGTTTTCTTCAGGCTTCACAAACGAATGTCTTGAGGCAAAGACCTTCCTGACATTCAGGGCAACAGAACAATAGGTAAGCAAAAGGCCCAAATCAGGGTTTCTCCACTTAGACTATCATGGTCACACTTATATCTGAGTTTTTTGAGATGCTCGACATTCCCTTCAGCTATCCAGTACATGGCCATGTCACAGGGCTTGGAACTGCTACATATCTTGGACACAAAACCATGAGCCTATTCTGGAGAGTAGCCAGAATTCATGAAGAATGCAGGAATTTTGGAAGATACCACATGTTGCTCATCGATAAGGCAAGCTGAAATCCATTCATAAATTCGGCAGGATGAATGCTGGGAAGCTTTCTACTAGACAGGACACAACAATTGATGCATTCTGTTTTCTAATGTCTAAAACCATGGACACAGTGGGATACACAGACATAGAAACTCTTGCTTGCCAAACGACTTACTATAAACAGTTCACTCCAAATCAAACAAACCGCCTTTTCTACCTATTCTCAGAACATGAGACAAAACCACAAACCCACACCGACAACCACAGAGGCACCACCTTCTACAAAGTATGTCTGTGACTATCCAGAGTGTCTTCTGACTGGTGGGCCAACTTATGATCCCCGGAAATCACCAACTCTGTGAACTTGTCAGGAGCCAGCGGTGAGCCACTATCTGCTTTCTCAGGAAAGGCCCCTCTTCTGAGTTTTCCTGGCAGTTGGCCATCCTCATATCTGTAGGTACCCTGAAAGACTGACTCTCTCCTTGGTAAATCCAAACAAGTGAGCCCACTGGGACTGGGACTGGGACAGGCTCTTGGTACCTTGCTTCCTGGATCCCAAGTACCGAGAGTTCCATGACCAAGGAAGTGAGGTGAGGTCACTTCCTTCAGGAACTGAATGAGGTCACTGCTTTGGCAACCACTTTGTCCTAACAGTTGCTTCCAAGGGTCCCATGAGATCGAGGCTTCTCCTACTTCCTGTGACACTTTCACAAGTTAGAATGGTATATGAACCATAGGCACCCAGGAACAGCTCTCCAAACAGGACTGTTTGTGTCCATCTTCTCTACATTATGAACAGAGAGGCTGATTCAGACACAACCCTTCATCCTGACCAGGTTGTTTGCAATGGAAGATGACGTTTGCTCTCTCAGGTCTTTCATGGCTGCCTACATGTTCTCCAGGGATCACTTCTTCATGGACCTTTGAGTTTTACAACAGGTGGAAGATTTTCTACATTCCTATATTGTAAGACCAACTTGGTCCCTCCTCTTCTGTAAAGTTAGATTGAGGGAACAGTGTATGGTTAGGGTTAATAACAGGTTTGATTTGGGTTAGGAATTATTCTAATTGATGAATAATGGTATTGGGAACCTGTGATATTTATAAGAATATATAGGTGAAATATAAGTATGAAAACAAAAATCTAGGTAAGATTTGAAGCCCAGAAGGGCATTGCGCTATTGATTGGGATACTTAGCTTTGATATACGTTCTGCACAGGTGTTTCAGATAAAACGATAATCAATGGCATAGGACCTTGTACCTTGGATGATTGAATGTAGAAGTGAACATCCACTAGAACAGGGATAGTCGGTAGGATTAGGAAGATATTCGATAAGTTTCAGAAGAAGACTGAGTACAGAATTTGGACCAAAAGTTCTTTAGCAATAGTGTATCGGGTAGAGAGTGAATGTAAATGTCAGCACACGTGAAGGGTCAGTCACAATGGTGAACTGGGGAAAATATTTAGGTAAGCAGACATCAATAGAGACATAAGGAAATCAGGCAAAGTATAAATTGAGTGATAGGATTAGACATTTGCAACAGGGTTGAGGTTCAAAATATAGTCTTAAGAAGAAACAAATATGTAGTCACCAATAGGATTGACATTTGAGAGCATTAGGCACACTGGACATCAATGTTTTCAGTAATCTATGCTCACTTTTCATTTAGGCTTTGATACAATCATAAGTGTGACCTCTTCTCTTTGTGTCCAGAATATTACTGTGATAAAATGTATATGTAGATTAGGTGACATGAGTATTTCTTCCACCATTTCTGGGAGCAACATTTTGAAGATGAAAAAATTAGTATTGGGGTTACAAATAGATTTACTCTGTGTCTATGAACATAGAGATAATTTATGAATAGACGATACTGTGATTAAATATTATAACTTGTTCCAACTTTAAAATTCGATTGAATTGATATCTGAAAATAAACAGAAAATCGTATATTTATATGCAATCATTCATTCCAACCAGAAATACATCTAATGGTAATATTAGGGTTATGGTTTATCATGAAGAGTGTGTCAGTTTTTCTTCAAAATGATTATGGAAATCAAAAAAAAAAGCGTTTGGAAAGAAGTCTCATGAAAAAACAATCAAGTAACCTGGAGGAATACATGTGTTCTGAATCAGGAAATGATTGAAAGTGAATCAAAATCCTATAAATTATTGAAGATGTTCATGAAATATATATCCTATGATGTGTATAAACTGAACAAATAGTAATGTACCAGTGTTGAATAAAATGAACTTCAATATAGACATCATATCCAAGAGGAATCTAGTTGCATTGATGTTAAACTGGGTCAGTTACTGTAGAAATATTAGGATTGTATGCACCACTCACTGAAGTTAGTTTTCAGTACTAGAAAACAAATATGTAATTCAGGTGGATGAATATTTCTGAGAATAATATTTTGAAAAGTTGATTATAAATCCACATACATGAACATGAATGAATTTAGGTAGTATATGTAAGACACATATATTTCATATTTTGAAATATTTGGACAGTGTATATATATATATATGTATATATATATATATATATATATATATATATATATATATATATATATTATATATATATATACCCCACACACACACACACACACACAACACACACACCCAGACAATAAAATGTAGCAATATATATGCCAATCGAAATTCATCATGAAGTATATATCATCCACAGATGCAAAAATATTTAATTTACTGAACATGGATTTATGTATAATGTTGTTCTACCATAGGTTGAATTTTCTGTTCCAACAGCGTTTAGGAGGAGTGATCTCTTCTCACAATTTGTATCTTCCAAGTCAGCCACCTCACAAGAATGTACATCTGATACCAGGTAGGATTCTATATGTGCATATAAAAATACATGTGCTGAATCGGCTACAGAGAAAGGGAGAAAGGAATTCACATATTTGTTAACTTTAAAAACACATGGAGAACTATTTCAATTAAAAATTAACTAGATTTATAACACCTACCCTATATCATGCAAAAGGCAAGTGCAACTATACACCATGCCTCCTCTGAACTGCTTGTATTTCTATTCTGTTTGGGTTATTTTTCTCCATCATATTAGGATTTGTCATCAGAGTCTAGGAGGGTATGGGTTAGTGTCAGATGGCCCGGCTGGCAGGACACATCAACTTGGGTGTCGATCCTAGTTGGGGAGGAATGAAGGGACAAGAGACACGAGAGATGACAGCAAGACAGGAGTTCTGATCATGCTGCAAACTTTTATTATTCTCAGAGGGTATTTATATGCTGCGGATGTGAAAGCTCTCTTATCGGCAGTTGCTGGATGTCTTCACAGGGTGAGATAACCTCAGGATGTTTCAGGTAGACAGATGGTAGCCGGATGTCAAAAGGAGATAGATGGCTGTGGGATGTCTGCCAGGCAGGTTGTGTCCCAGGGGGCTGTTTCTTGTGTCAGTCTATTTTTTGAAGGAGAACTTCCTTCTAGCCCCTGACATCTCCCCTTTTGTTATATAAAATATTCGACCATACCTTACAGGCCATGGATTTAGGGGGTGATAGTGGCTCTGTTTCTCTAGGATGCCTTAGAATATCTCCTGATTTGAGCGAGCATCTTTCCTAGGAGATTTCGTGTTGGCTTTGGCATGTTTTTGGAGGAGACGTCTTTAAGGGGATAGCATGCCAACCGCCATGCACCAGAGCGTGTCATTCAGAGGTCTTGTGTTTGGGGATCCGTGGATCCATCCTCCTGCAGTCCTTCCTGGACCCTCCGTTATTATAGCCTAACGTGCTCATTCCAAGGGTGTGTCCTCCCCCAAGCGTAGGGGCCCATGGAGAACGAACCCTTATTGCAAGGGTAGAAGATGGTTGCTCAGAGCTGTTACTTATAGTTTTCTGTAAGAAAGAGAGATCTGTGGGGATGTAAACTTAATAAGCCTGTGAGAAGGGTTGAACATTCTTTTAAATGTTGGCAGTGCTGTCTTCCATCTCCAGACCATGATAGTGGACCTGTATGGGCTTAGAAACCAAAATATTAATCTGTTCTTTAATAAATTGTACCAGCCTCTTTATAATGCAGGGGCCTATGGACTACCATTAAAAGTAAACCCAACAAAGGGACTAATAGGGGAAGAAGGTAGGGTAGAAATCCATTATGCCCAATCCAGAGGGGATTTTCAAATAGTTCCCTTTGTCTCTTTTCTGGATCTTCTTGAAGCTGCTTAATTTTAATGCGTACTATGCCTGATTTATTGGCATAAAAGCAGCATCGTTCCCCTAAGGCTAAGCAAATACCTCCCTGGTTAGCTGTCAGCAAATCTAAGCCTCGTCTGTTTTGAAGGAACACTTCTGCCAGGGAATTTATTTGGTCCTGCAAATCTTTAATGGTTCCTGATAAAGTTTGTACATAATTTATAAGTTGTTGAGACAGGCGATGGTAAGAGTGAATAGCCGTGCCTAAGCCACTGTACCTGTGCCCACAGCAGCTGTTATTCCAAGGCTGGCAATGAGTGGTAAAGCCTGTATTGCCCACCTATGTCTTTTGACTAAAGTGTCTAGGCTAGAAATTGGTAGAGGTTCATCTCCTGGGACAATAGTTATATCAGGGAGTAATAAAGCAAGAACACAACCAATGGTCCAATTCGCTGGAAGCGTGGGAAGGCCGAGTTTCCTCCACACATAAAAACTGTGCCATTGGAGGGACAAAGAGATGGGGTGGGTGAGGAATAATTTTATACTGTTGAGCAATTTCCAAAGGAAGTAAGTCGAACATCAATATCATAGGTATTATTCTGCATCGCGCCTAAAAGAAATAATGTAAAAGTGCCTATAGGCTGTACTTTAAAGGGAAATCCGGGTTGGCATGTATTATCATTGTCCATGATAGAATTAATAGGAACTGCCATAGGCATGATTGCCCCTGTTGTCATGCAGAGCCAGCAATCACCAGCAAGGGTGGGGTTCGAATTATTAAGCTAGGAGAATGTAGTTTGCAAAATATCTAATGTATTGGTATCTAAACCTGGGAACTGGGATTTAGGCTACATTAAGGGATGATATGTGAGCTCAGGGATTTGGGGTTTCAAAAGTTTGATTATCTGAGGATTCTTGACACAATAAGTGGGTCCTCCACCATCAGAGACCCCTGTAGGGGCCTTAATGGGCCAGTAGGAAGGTTTTCCGACAGTGCCTTGGCACCCAGCTGACTGTAGCTTGGTGTATTTGCCATCTCCTCCATGGTCAAAGAGAATGGGGGTATAATGAATAGTGGTCCCCCTGCTGCATGAGTTTTAGTTAGGGAGGCTTCAAAAAATTGTTCTCCCTGTTTATTAACACAAAGTGAAGCCGACGCATTACAAGACACATGCATCGCCTGGGTATGCGTACAAGATGCAGAACAATTTTGGAGAGCTTTACTTGTACTAGGGGGAATAATCTTTGGCTTGTTAACACATACCCATTTAGGCTGATGAACTCCTCCGAGATTATGGTCAACCTTGGCATGGAGGTAAGTCACCTTAGTCATGCAGTCAGCAGTCTGGGTCCAACTAGTGGGAGCCTCAGTCCAAAATCCTCCTTTGCATTCACGGGGGGGGGGCAAAAAGGTACCCCATGATGTTGGAAATTAGAGGTCCAAGGCCTCTGTGTTCAAACCTGTTCAGCAGAAGTGCCTTAAGCAGGATCCTCGCACAGATTGTTGGCTGTATCTGAAATGGAGGAAAATTTGTCCTCAGGGGGAGGGCCTCCGTCCCTGGGTTGAGGTAAGTAATTTACCTGTTTAACCAGGCATTCTGGTAACCATCTTGGGGATACTTGCTCTTGGTCCAAAACACAAGCTGAGCCTCATCCCCTGATGAGGATAGGATGTGGGCGTTTTCATTTATTTGTAATGGGATTGCACCACATAACAGGTGTGCGAACAGAATTGGATGAAGGATGCCAGTGTCTGTCTGTGGCCAAATGGCCTTCACTGTCTAGGGTAAGAAAAATAAGGGCAAATAATGCATGGTTAAGGCGATCCCTGGGAGTGGTAAATACAAGGGCGGAAGCCTTAAGACGGGATAGCCAAGTCTTTAAGGTAAGCTGGGCAAGTTCCACATGCCTTGGCCCTGAGTGTTGTATGGAATTTCAGTAGTATTACAAAATTGCAAGGTAGCACAAAACTGTTTAAACTTGGCACTGGTATATGCAGGACATTTATCTGTTTTAATATGTATTGGTTTACACATTACGAAAAAGGCTGAAACAAGATGAGAAAGGACATCTTTGGTAGCCTCTCAAGAATGTGGTGATGCAAAAATAAAGAAGCTGAAGGTATCTATAGAAACGTATATATATTTGGTTTTTCAAAATTCAGGAAAATGAATAACATCCATTTGCTAAATCTGATTGGGCAGTAATCCTCGGGGGTTAACTCCCAAGTGTTGAATGGGGAGGGAGACAGTGCAAGCAGGGCATGCTTTTACTATTTCTCATGCATGTTGCCTGGTAATTTTCCAAAGTAATCGATGGCTCTGGGAATTTAGATGGTGAAGATTGTGTAACTCCATGGCCTTTTGAATGGAGCCAACAAAAATTGGAAAGATGGAACGTGTTGCTGCATCAGCTTGGGCATTACCTTGTGTTAGAGGGCTCAGAAGGTCAGAGTGTGTCATGATGTGTCCTAAGGAAAATGGATGTTTTCTGGCCTGAATTAGCTGCTGAAGCTGGTGAAACAGAAAGGGGGAATTGGAAGAAGCCTTAATGGTGGGTGAAATCTCCAGAAGGGGCACAGAATGAGCAATGTAGGCACTGTCTGTATAAATATTAACAAGATTATCAAAAAACTTTATAAAAACTTGTGTTATGGCGAACAATTCCACAAACTGAGCTGACTGATAGACAGTATCAAAGGTGGTAGGCTTGTTATTGACAACAAAGACTGCACGGCCATTACTGGAACCGTCTGTAAAAAAGGTAAGGGCTTGAGGAATGGGAGCCTTTTGAGTAATTTTGGGAAAAATAAATGGATGTAACTGGACAAAATTTAAAAGGGGGTCATTGGGGATGTGGTTATGAATTGTTCCCAAAAAGCCTGATAGGGCAATATCCCATTCATCCATGTCTGTAGTAAAAATTGTAGTAAGGGTTTGGTCCTTAGTATATGGAATTAAAATATTATCAGGGTCTTTGCCAAAATGTTGTCGAGAAAGCAAACGACCTTTAAAAATAAGAGAAGCTACCTGAGCAAGATAAACAGTAATAACCTTGGAGGATGTGGTGGGTACAAGGACCAAAAGCAAGGGGCAGCCTTTATTTTTAAAATGTGGATCTCGCTGCCAAAATATTCCTGTGGGTGTATGAGGAGTGTGGAAAATAACCAGAACCAGAGGAAGGTTATAAGAAATTTGTGTAACAAACTTTTGGGCAATGGCTTCTGTGGCTTGGTTTAATGCATGTCATGCCTCGGGAGTAAGCTTTTGAGGGGAGGAGGGGTGGGAATCACCTATCAAAATATCATTAAGGGGCAAAAGTACACAAGTGGGTAATTTTAAATATGTTCCTAGCAATTGAATATCCCCCAGTAATATTTGAAAATCATTAAGTGTGTGAATATGGTCCACACATAGTTGTATTTTAGGAATTTGGATCTGATTATCTTGAAGTTTAAGGCCCAAATAGGTATAAGGATCCTGTGTTGAAACTTATCTGGAGCTATCTGTAGTCCCAAGGTAGTGAGGTTTTGTAAAAGTCCAAGTAACAATTATTAAGGTCATGGGTATTAGGTGCAGCAATTAACAAATCATCCATATAATGTAAAATACAATTTTGTGCTCATCGCTCTCTCACAGGGTCTACTGCTTGAGCAACGTATTTTTGGCAAAGACTAGGGCTGTTGGCCATACCTTGGGGAAGAACCTTCCATTGAAATCTCTGCATAGGGCCCAGAAAATTAATGCGAGGGAGACTAAAGGCAAAATAGGGTCTATCCTCAGGATGTAAAGGAATGGTAAAAAAGCAATCTTTTAAGTCAAAAACCATTTTACAATAGGTTTTTGGAATCGCCACTGGTGTGGGAATGCCTGGCTGTAGTGCTCCCATCGGGCACATAACTTTATTAATGGCACACAAATATTGTAAAAGGGGCCACTTGCCTGATTTTTTCTTGATAATAAAAATAGGAGTAATCCATGGTGAGGTTGAGGGCTTTACATGGCCGGCTGCCAGCTGTTCCAGCACTAACGTGGAGGCAGCCTCCAATTTTTCTTGGGTAAGGGGCCACTGATCCACCAACACAGGAGTCTGAGTCTCCCAAATAATTTTATCTGCATGGGGTACAGGAGGGTCAGGGACCGACACTAAAAATCTGAATACACAAGTCCACATGTATTTGTTTTTTTTATGGGTTGTATAGGCTCCACCAGTCCTTGTTTCATTATCCCCAGGCCTGTACCAGGAACAAAATTCATAGGAAGCATTTGATGAGTCACCATGGAATTGGGACTGGCGAGAATAACTTCCAATGACTCAAAATATCTCCACCCTATACGTTAACAGGGAGGTCAGAATCAACGAAAGGAGTGACAGTTGACTTATTACCATCTTTATCAGTGCAGCTAATTGACCTTGAGCTGACCAGAGGATTTTTTTATTTTCCTATCCCTTTAAGGTCAGTCAAGGATGGAGTGAGGGGCCAACCTGATGGCTAGTATTTTTGAGAAATAATTGTGGCATCAGCTCCAATATCTAGAACTCCTTGGAATTCCTTTCCTTCAGTAAGTAAGGTAAGGGTGGGTCTATTGTGAGAAATGGGTTGAACCCAATACACATCAGAGAAGCCTAAGAAGGCAGCCCCCCGAGGTAGGTTTGGGTGGTGGAAATGCCTCCTGAATCCAAGGGAAGGAGAATTAATTGTGCAAGTCTTGTTCCTGCTGGGATGGCGGCAACTCCATTAATAGCAGTGGCCAGTATTTTTATTTCTTCAGTGAAATCATTATCATTAATGCCAGCGAAGACCTGAAGACCTTGTATGGTAGTGGAGGCTCTTCCAAAAATAAGGGCACATGTATGAAATGGAGGGGGACCCATAATTCCAGTGGGTATTATCTGGGGCCCTTGCATTGAGTCTAATATTGTAACTGTGGTGGCACAGAGGTCCAATTTTGCGCTGCCTGGGGTGGCTAGTTGGAGGGAGGCAATTGTGGAGAAGGATTTTGTGGTAAGTTGGGAGTTTGGGAGGGAACAAACCTTATTGCTCCTGTGTTTGTCCTGGGGGATGTTGTGGCCGGGGCTGGCCCCGCAGGGAGTTTCCCGAGAAGCAGGAAGAAATAGGCTGTCTGAGGGCATTTGTCTTAGATCTACACTCACTGCCCCAGTGATGACCTTTACCACTTCTATGGAAAAGGGTAGCTGGGGGCGGTTAAGCCCCAGTTTGAGGAGACGCTATTCCTAGGCTTTGTTTGCCTATCGGACACCCACATGCAAAATGGCCAGGTTGTTTACAAGTAAAGCAAGTACGTGAGCCAGGATTGTGAAATGGCTTGGTAAAGGCGGCCCCTAAAGCGAGACCCATGGCATGGGCTGCACCCACGCCTGCACAGAGTCTAATAAATTCAGAAAGTTTCCCTTTATCCTTATGTGGTTGAAGAACATCCTGACATGCTAGGTTGGCATTTTCAAAGGCAAGATGTTTTACATAGGTGCTTTCACCTTCGCTTGGTTCATGCAAGCATTCCGCAGCTAGGTTAAGCCGGGGAACAAACTACCTATAAGGCTCATGGGGCACTTGTCAAATTTTTGCCAGGGAATTGGTAGCCGAGGCCTTTTGAGGGAGGTGTCACCAAGCAGGAAAACCAGCCATCTGAGTCTGCGCCACGAGTCCAGGAGGGAAACGTGCCTGTTATTTTTAGTGTCAAAAGGCGCATTGCCCACTAGCTAAACTTAAGTCCCAGATTCAGAGGAGGCCTTAGTTAAAATTATTTGAGCAGTTTCCCGACATTGTCTTCGAAATCTGCATTCCATAACAGGAAGTCTCCGGCACTGAAGGTAGCTTGGTCTAAAAATTTCCAATCATTGGGAGTAAGCCATTGTGCGCTGTGGATTTCTAATAAAGCCAACGTGTAGGGCACAGTGGGGCCATAGTGAGCACAAGCCTTATTAAGTTTTTCAAGAAAACATAGGCTTAATTTTTTGTAGACTCTGGGTTCCTTCCTGCCCAGGGGTGAACTCCTCATCCTCTGAGTCCTGATCTCCTTGATCCATTTCCCCCGCTTCCTCCTCTTGTTCCTCATCGAAGTCTTTGACCGCAGCCTGGGCAGGCTTATCTATCTGACTGGTGGTGACTGGGAAGGTGAGAACAGGCCGATGGAGTGGCTTCGACTTTGTATTAGACCGCTGTGGGCCAGCTTGCATTGACTCCATAGCTAAGGCTAATGAAGAGAGCTCAGAGTCAAGGGAATTTAATTATTTTAAAAGTTGCATCTCTTCCCGTCTATGTTGGAAGGATGCTGGCAAGGGAGCGAGGTTAGGTAGGGGAAGTAGGGAAAAAATATCTGGGGGGGCACTTGGCCCCTGAAGGGCCAGAGCACAAAAGGCAGGAGGGATATAGGAGGGAGGTGGATGTGTAAATCCTGTAGACTGTGGCAGGGTCCTGAGAGGTTGCGGGTCTTCTGAATGGTAGAGAGCTGCTTCCTTCTCCAAGATAGCGTCCTTCCCAGGGGTCAATGTGTCTCTGGGATTTAAAACTGGATAAAGGTGGTTTTTAATCATTGGAGCCTTATTAATTAGGGTCGTATTTTGAGGGGGACCAGGAAGGTTCTCAGGGTCCTGGGAAGACTGAGAAGGGTCTAGGTCTATACTAATGATGGGCATGCAGAGGAGGGACGAGAGGTCTTTTGCATAATCTCTTCCCCAATCCTGACAAGTTGTAAGGTACCATTGTCAAAGCGAAAACTTTTAAGAATTTCATTCATTACGTTCCAGTAAGAAAAGGTGGGAACTGGCATTTTTTCTGGGCCAAAGGATTCATAATAATCTTTTAAACAGTCTCCTACTCTAAGCCATTTTTGCCATCAATGGTCCCTTCAAGAGGAAACCATGGACACAATGCTCCTATGTGTGAAAAGAAAAATTTTAACTCCTTTTTCTTAACATGTGCCCCCCATGTCTTGAAGAACTCCTTGAGGCCTGAAATAAACAAATCATGTGACGATACTGCTTGTCACATGGTGGGTCACTCACCGTGCATCATTCCCACCCTCCTCCTGGATATGTCTTCGGGTGGTGTCTGCTGAGACGATCGCGGGCTCCTCTTGACCAAGTCTTCCAGGAGGAAGGGGTTCCCCCTCAGTCAATGGCTTGAGCCCCAGTCGGTGGGCGCCAGATGTCCCGGCCGGCAGGACACATCAACATGGGCAGCGAACCTAGATGGGGAGGAATGAAGGGACAAGAGACACGAGAGATGAGAGCAACACAGGAGTTCTGATCAAGCTGCAAAATTTTATTGTTCACACATGGGTATTAAAATGCTGGATTTGGGAAAACTCTCTTATCGGCAGTTCCTGGATGTCTTCACAAGGTAAGATAACTTCAGGATGTTTCTGGAAGAAAGATGGCCACAGGATGTCTCAGGGACACATATGGCTACAGGATGTCTTCCAGACAGGATGTCTCCTGGTGGCTGTTTCTTGTAAGTGTCAGGCTGTTCTTTGAAAAAGAATTCCTTCTACCCTTGACAGTCAGGGATTCAGTATTTTGAATGGAAAATTGGAAAATGAATCCAATGTGTAGGCAAATATGTGCTACCCAAAAATCTTCCAACTCTCATTCAGAACAATGCCTTGACATTTCCTTCACCCCAAGTAAGACACAATTAGAGGAGAAGAGTTAGAAAATCTGTGAATACATATCGGTAATGGAAAATGCTCAGGAGTTCACAACCTTCGAGGTTGTAGAGAAGTTTCAAAAAGTAAGGGACAGGGTAAAAACTCCAAAAACATGGAGCTCTGCTGGCCTAAAGACTTTTTGAAAAACTGCCTCTGAGGTTGGGCACCTGAAATATATGTTGATGACAGGAGCTTTAGCTTCCTCTGTAGTGAGACCATCAAAGCAGGGTCTGCATCTATATGACCTGGAGGACATGGTTTCTTTTTTTCCTATGAACATGAGGCAGCAGGGCTGAATTCTCTCTTTATAGGTAAACTGTTGCCACTGGGGGCTAAGTGTCTTCCAGTGTGGACTGTGAAGCCATTTGGTCATCCTCCAATTTTCGTGGTGTTTCTTGCAGCTGCACTGGGAGTTTGGTATTTGCTTCACAAAATACGAGAAGTTCAACTGGGACACAGTGATGGAGGGAGTTCTGTCACGTGTGGTGGGTAAGGGTCTGCAGGAGAATGCACCAACCTGGCTTATATCCCACATAGCTTGCCCCCTTGACCATAGCAATCTGATTCTAAACATTGCCCTGCAACCTCTCCATATAACAAGATGCCTTTACATACAAGGGTATGGGGGCTGCACCATATCAGTCACAAGGCATTTGGAAGCCAATGGCATATCCACATCACCCCACCACAGATGTTTTAACACACACCTGCACACCACTGCTCTAGGCCGACTACTCATCAGGCTCCAAGTTACTGGCATCTCTGTTCTATACCATTTTCATGAAACCCAGTCAATCAAGGCAATGTCTGGTACACTCATGATCAGCAATAGGACACCCAAAGGTTCTCCAGTGCCACCAGGTGATGGGAATTTCCAAACTTTAATGATATTTATCTAGGCATTTTTCATGGATGAAGTTGAAGGCACTGTGGGTTTCAATTCATTCAGGAACCATAAAATGGAGAAGAAGCTCATTTCAATGAAAGCTCTGGAGAATTCTAACAGGCAAGGCTTCCCAAAGACAGGCTAAAAGGTCACATTAAGCCAGGCATTTGAGGTCTACAATGTGAGGTCCATGTGTGTTTTGACTTGCAACGATGGCTGCCAAGTCTTTAAGAATAAAATCATGTGATGTCCTTCCTGAAATTTCCAGTGCTCTTCCGAAAGCCTCCCTGGGCCTAGATCTCAGTTTCCAAGTGCGACTCTCATGTGTGGCCTCCTAAAATCCCAACACAATACATGCCAATACTTCTTTGAGGTCAGTTCCAGAACTCAGTCTCTAAGGTGAATCACATAAGTGTTCAAGCCCAGGTGGACATAGTCATCTCTTCCAACGGCCACAAAAATGACCACAATTAAAACCAAAACACTCCCACATGACACACCTGATGCAAAGACCTTCCTGACTTTCAGGGCAACAGAAGAATAGGTAAGCAAAATGTCCAAAGCAGGGTTTTTCCACTGAGGCATTCCTGGTCACACTGATATCTGAGCTTTCTGAGATGCTCGCCATTCCCTTCAGCTATCCAGTACATGGCCATGTCACAGAGATTTGAGGAGGTACATATCATGGACACAAAACCATGAGCCTATTCTGGAGAGTGCACACAATTCAGGAAGAAAACAGGAACTTAAGAAGTTAGCAGGTGTTCCCCATTGATAAGTCAAGCCGCAGTCCATTCATGAATTGGGCAGGATGAAAGCTGAGAAGCTTTCTACTAGACAGGACTCACCCATTGATGCATTTTCTTTTCTAATGTCTACAACCAGGGACACAGTGGTATAAACAGACATAGAAACACTCGCCTTGTCAAATGACTTACTAGAAACAGTTCCCTCCAAACCAAACAAACCGCCATTCCTACCTATTCTCAGAATATGAGAGAAAACCACAAACCCACACCGACTCCCACAAAGACACATCCTTCCCCCAAGTAGGTCTGTGACTATCCGGAGTGTCCTCTAACTGGTGGACCATACTATGTTCCAATGAAATGGCCTGTCCTGTCTCAGATCTGGTCTCCTTGGCCAACTCTGTGAAGTTGTCAGGAGCCAGCAGTGAGACACTACCTACTTTCTCAGGAAAAGCCCCTCTTCAGAGCTTTCCTGGTTTTGGCTGTCCTCACATCAGTAGGTACCAAGAATGACTGACTCTGTCCTTGGTAAATCCATACAAGTGAGACCACTGGGATTGGGACTGCCTCTTGGTGCCTGGCTTCTTGGATACCAAGTTCAGAGAGTTCCATCAACAAAGAAGTGAGGTGAGGTCACTTCCTTAAGGAACTGAATCAGATCACTGCCTTGGTAACCACTTTGTCCTAACAGTTGCTTCCAAGACGACGATGAGATGAAGGCTGCCCCTACTTTCTGTGACACTTTCACAAGGTTGAATGGTATATCAACCATAGGCACCTAGGAACAGCTCTCCACACCAACCTGGTTTGGTCCATCTTCTCTACAATAAGAAGAGAGAGGCTGATTCATAAACAACCCTTCATCCTGACCAGGTTGTTTGCCATGGATGCTGACTTTTGCTCTCTCAGGTCCTTCATAGTTGTTTACATCTTCTCCAGGGATCATTTCTGCATGGACCTTGAGGTTCTCAGGAGGTGGAAGATCCCCTATATTCCTGTATTGTAAGACCAACTCTGTCCCTGCTCTTCTGTAAAGTTAGATTGAGGGAAGAGTGTATGGTTAGGGTTAATAATATGTTCAATTTGAATAAGGAATCATTCTGCTGCATGAATAATGGTACTGGGAACCTGCGACATTTATAAGTATATATAGGTGAAATATATGTATGAAAACAGAAATCTAAATAAGATTTGAAGCGCAGAATGCGGATGGGCCCTTGATTGTGATACTTAGCGTTGAATTATGTTCTGCACAGATGTCTGAGATAGATCGATATACAATGGCATTAGACACTGTACCTTGTATTATTGAATGTATAAGAGAACATCCAGTCAAAAAGGGATAATGGGTAGGATTAGGAAGATAGTCAGTAGGTTTAAGAAGAAGAGTGAGTATAGGATTTGGAAAAAAAGTTCCTTAGCAATAGGGTTTGGATTAGAGTGTGAATGTAAATGTCAGCACAATTGAAGAGTGAGTCACAATGACGAACTGTGGAAAGTATGTAGGAAAGCTGATATAAATAGAGACATTATGAAACCAGGAAAAGTATAAAGTGAGAGATAGGATTAGATATTTTCAACAGGGTTGAGTTTGAATATATAAACTTAGCAAGAAACAAATATGTTGTCACAAATAGGATTGACTTTTGAGAGCATTAGCCAAACTTGACATGGATGGTTTTAGTAATCCATGTTCACTTTACATTTAGGCTTTGGTGCAAACATAAGTGTGACCTTTTCTTTTTGTGTCCAGAATATTACTGTGATAAAATGTATATGTAGATCAGATGACATGAGTATTTCTTCCACCATTACTGGGAGCAAAATTTTGAAGACGTATAAATTAGTATTGGGTTTACAAAGAGGTGTACCCTGTGTCTATGAATATAGAGACAATGCATGAATAGACAATAGTGTGAATAAATAATATAACTGGTTCCACTTTAAATAATGGATTTATTTGATATCTGAAAATATATAAGAAATCTTATATTGATATACAATCATTCATTCCAACCAGTTATACATCTAATAGTAATATTAGGGTTATAGTTTATCATGAAGGGTGTGTGAGTTTTGCTTCAAATATGATTATGGAAATCGAAAATAATATGTTTGGAATGAAGTCTCATAAACAAACCAGTCAAGAAACATGGAGGATTACATGTGTTCTAAAGCAGAAAATGATTGAAAGTGAAACAAATGCCTATAATTTTGCTAACGTATGGATGAAATATATATCCTATAATGTGCATAAACTGAAGAAATTGTAACATACCAGTGGTGAATAAGAATGAACATCAAAATACACATCATGTCCCATAGGAATCTACTTGCATTGATGAGAAACTGGATCAATTATTGTAGAAATATTAGGATTTGTATCCACCATTCACTGAAGTTAGTTTTGATTTCTAGGAAAAAAATATGTATTTCAGGTGGATGAATATTTCCGTGAATAATCTTGTGAAATGTTAACTCTAAATCCACATACATGAATATGAATGAATTTAGGGAGTTTATAATAAGACACATATATTTTATATTTTAAAAAAAATTAGAGTGTATATATATATATATATATATATATATATACACACACACACACACACACACACACACACACACACACAGACATTAAAAATTAGCAATACATATGCCAATCGAAATTCACCATGAAATATATATCATCCACAGATCCAAAAATATTCATTTTACTGAACATGGATTTATGTATAATGTTGGTCAACTAGGAAGCTCACCCATAGTTTGAAATTTCAGTTTCAACAGTGTTTAGGCAGAGTGATCTATTCTCACAATTTCTATCTGCCAAGTCAGCCACCTCACAAGAATGTACCTGTGGTACCAGGTAGAATTCTATATGTGCATATAAAAATACAGGTGCTGAATAGGCTACAGAGAAAGGGTGACAGGAATTCACATATTTGTTAACTTTAAGTACACATGGAACTATTTCAATTAAAAATTAACTAGATTTATAACACCTACACTTTATCATGCAAAAGCCAAGTCTAACTATACACCATGCCTCCTCTGAAATGTTTGTATTTCTATTCTGTTTGGGTTATTTTACTCCATCATATTAGGATTAGTAGTAAGAGTCTATTAGGGTATGGGTTAGTGTCAGTTATTAAGTATTTCAAATGGAAAATAGGAAAATGAATCCAATGTGTATGCAAATATGTGCTACAAAAAATTTCCACTTTCATCCAGAACAATGCCTTGACAATATCTTCGCCCCTAGTAAGACACAATTAGAGAAGAAGAGTTAGAAAATCTGTGAATACATACCTGGAATGGAAAATGTTCAGGAGGTGGTAGAGGAGTTTCCAAATGTAAGGGACAGTGTAAACACTCCACAAACATGGAGCTATGCTGGCATTAAGACTTCTTGAGAAACTGCCTCTGAGGTTGGGCACTTGAAGTATATGTTGTTGTCAGGAGCTTTAGCTCCCTGTGTACGGAGACCATCAAAGCTGGGTCTGCATCTATGTGACCTGGAGGATATGGTTTCTTATTTTCTAATGAGCATGAGGAAGCAGTGATGAATTCTCTCTTTGTAGATAAACTGTGGCCACTGGGGGCTAAGTGTCTCCCTGTGTGGACTTTGAAGCCATTTGGTCATCCTCCAATTTTCGTGGTGTTTCTTGCAGCTGCACTGGGTGTTTTGTATTTGCTTCACAACATACAAGGATTTCAAATGGGTCACAGTGCTGGTGGGAGTCCTGTAAGGTGTGGTGGGTCAGGGTCTTCAGGAGAATGCACCAACCAGGCTTCTATTCCACATTGCTTGCTCCCTTGACCATAGCAACCTGATACTGAACATTGCCCTGAAACCTGTCCATATAACCAGATGCCTTTTCATATAATTTTCTGCTGGCTGCACCAAATCAGTCACAAGCCATTTGGAAGCCAATGACACACCCACATGGCCACACCACAAATATATTATCAGACAACTGCACACCACTGCTCTAGGCTCACTACTCAGCAGGCTCCAACTTACTGGCATCTCTATTCTACACCATTGTCAAGAAATCCAGTCAATCAAGGCACTGTCTTGTACACTCATGAGCAGCAATAGGACATTCAATGGTTCTCCAGTGCCACCTGGTCTTTGGGAATTTCAAAAATTTCATGGTATTTATCTATCCATTGTTCAAGAATGAAGTTGGAGGCACTTTGGGGTTTCCATTCATCCAAGAACCATGAAATGGTGAGGAAGTTCATTTCAATGAAAGCTCTGGAGATCTCTCACAGGCAAGGCTTCCCAAAGAGTGGTCAAAATGTATCATGCAGACAGGCCCACTGAGGTCTAAAATGTGAGGTCCATGTGTGTTTTGACTCTTAACTATAGCTGCCAAGTCTTTCAGAATAAAATCATGTGATATCCTGGCTGAGATTCTCAGTGCTCTGTGGAAAGCCACCCAGGGCCCAATCTCAGGTTTCAAGGGTGACTCTCATGCGTGTCCTCCTACAATCCCAACACAATTAATGGCAATACTTCTCTGAGGTCAGTTCCAGAACTCAGTCTCGAAGGAGAATCACACCAGAGTTCAAGCCCATGTGGACCCAGTCATCTCTTCCAACCGCCACACAAATGACCACAATTGAAACCAAAACTTTCCCACATGACCCTCATCTTCTTCCATATAGACACTCATCATAAACTCTTGCTGGAGGTTTCCATTAGGAGCGCAGCCCAAGACAATGTCCAAAATATGCACCCTTGCCCGTCATTTGCCTAAAGTGAGCGTGGCCTTGACACCCTTCCTGTAAACCAGGAGTGATCAAATAGGCCTGCCTTTAATACTGCTCTGCTTCTCCAATTTGAGGCCTACTGACTGTCAGGTATAGATTCTTTATGTGATTTGGCATCATGGGAGAACCCAAGCACTTGTGCAGGTGTTCAAAGAACTCATTTGACCCAGAGGATCCTATTCTCACTTGATGGAGGTCAGGAACCTAACAGAGGAAGGCAGGAAACTTCATGCACAATGACTGATATTTTTACCATTTTTGTTTTCAATACACACATGGGAACTTTCTTTATATCCATCATGTGCTGAGAATCTAATCCATAGCCTGACCCAGAGCCAAGCGGCTGATTCAGACACATCCCTTTCGAAAGCAATTAAGCAAAGCACCACAGGTGATGCCCATTCATTTGCATTTAAAAACTGTTTACTTCAGGCTTCAAAAAGGAGTGGCCTGAGGTAAGGACCTTCCTGACATTCAGGGCAACAGAAAAATAGGTAAGCAGAAGGCCCAAAACAGTGTTTCTCCACTGAGACTTTCCTGGTCACACTGATATCTGAGTTTCCTGAGATGCTCGCCATTCCATTCAGCTATCCAGTACATGGCCATGTCACAGAGCTTGGAGGTGTTACATATCTTGGACACAAAACCATGAGCCTATTCTGGGTAGTGGCCAAAATTTAGGAAGAAAACAGGAACTTAGGACGATAGTAGGGGTGGCCCATCCATAAGGCAACCTGCAGTCCAGTCATAAATTGGGTAGGATGAATGCTGGAAAACTTTCTTCTAGACAGGACATATCCATTGATGCATTCTCTTTTCTCATGTCTACAACCACGGACACAGTGAGGTACACAGATATAGAAACACTCACTTTTCAAACGACTTTTTAGAAACAGTCCACTCCAAACCAAACAAACCGCCTTTCCTACCTATTCTCAGAACATGAGACAAAACCACAAACTCACACCCACACCCACAAAGGCACTTCCTTCCCCCAATATGTCTGTGATTATCGGGAGTGTCCTCTGTCTGTGGACCATATTGTTACCCCGAACTGGCCCTCTCTGTCTCAGATCTGGTCTCCGTGGCCAAGTCTGTGAAGTTGTCAGGAACCAGCGATGACCAACTACCTGCTTTCTTAGGAAAGGACCCTCTTCAGAGCTCTCCTGGCATTTGGCCATTCTCACATCAGTAGGTACCAAAAAAAGACTCTCTGCCCTTGGTAAAACCAAACATGTGATCCCACTGGGACTGTGACTGGGACTGGCTCTGGATGCCTGGCTTCCTTGATCCCAATTTCAGAGAGTTCCATCACCAAGTAAGTTAGGTGAAGTCACTTTCTTCATGAAATGAATGAGGTCACTGCCTTGGCAACCACTTTGTCCTAGCAGTTGCTGCCAAGGGTCCCATGAGATGGAGGCTGTTCCTACTTTCTGTGACACTGTCACAAGTTAGAATGGTATATCAACCATATGCACCGGGGAACTTCTCTCCATACAGGCATGCTTTGGTCCATCTTCTCTACATTAAGAAGAGAGAGACTGATTCAGACACATCCTTTCATCCTGTCCAGGTTCTTTACCATGTCAGAAGACTTTTGCTCTCTTTGGTACTACATAGCTGCCTAAAACTTCTCCAAGGATCATTTCTGCATTGACCTTTGAGGTTCTCAGCAGGTGGAAGATCCCCTACATTCCTGTATTGTAAGACCAACTCTGTCCCTGGTCCTCTGTAAAGTTAGATTGAGGGAACAGCGTATGGTTAGGGTTAATAACAGGTTCGATTTCGGTTAGGAATCATTCTGCGGGATGAATAATGTTATTGGGAACCTGCGATATTTAAAAGAATATAAAGGTGAAATATAAGTTTGAAAACCCAAATCTATGTAAGTTTTGAAGCCCAGAAGTGTATTGAGCCCTTGGGTAGGATACTTAGCTTTGAATTATGTTCTGCACAGATGTCTCTGATTAATCGCTATACAATGGCATAGGACCTTTACCTTGGATGATTGAATGTTGAAGAGAACATGCAGTCAAAAAGGGATAATCGGTAGGATTAGGAAGATAGTCAGAAGGTTTAGAAAGAAGAGTGAGTATAGGATTTGGACCAAAAGTTTTTTAGCAATAGGGTTTCGGGTAGAGAGTGAATGTAAATGTCAGCACATCTGAAGAGTCATTCACAATGATGAACTGGGGAAAATATGTATGAAAGTAAATATCAATTGAGACAAAAGGAAATCAGGCAAAGAATAATGTGAGTTATAGGATTAGACATTTTCAACAGGGTTGAGGTTAAATATATAATCTTAGCAAGAAACAAATATGTAGTCACAAATTGGATTGACATTTGAGAGCATTAGGCAACCTGGACATGGATGTTATTACTAATCCATGCTCACTTTCCATTTAGGCTTTGGTACAATCATAAGTGTGACCTTTGCATTTTGTGTCCATAATATTACTGTGATAAAATATATATGTAGATCAGGTGACATGAGTATATCTTCCACCATTTCTGGGAGCAATATTTTGAAGACGTATAAATTAGTATTGGGGGTACAAGAGGTGTACCCTGTTTCTATGAATATACAGATAATGCATGAATAGAACATACTCTGAATAAAACATATACTCATTCCACTATAAATAATGAATTGAATTGATATCTGAAAATATACAGGAAATCAAATATTGATATACAGACATTCATTACAACCAGTTATACATCAATGATAATATTAGTATTAGGATTTTCATGAAGAGTGTGTGAGTTTCGCTTCAAAATTGATTTTGGAAATCCAAAATAATGTGTTTGGAAAGAAGTCTCATGAAAAGACCAGTAAAGCAACATGGAGGAATACATGTGTACAGAAGCAAGAAGTGATTGAAAGTGAAACAAATTCCTATATATTTTTGAAATTTTGGATGAAATATATATACTATGATGTGCATAAACTGAAGAAATAATAATGTTCCATTGTTGAATAAATATGAATGTCAAAATGTATATCATGTTCCATAGGAATCTGCTTGCATTGATGTTAAACTGGGTCAGTTACTGTAGAAATATTATGATTTGTATACACCATTCACTGAAGTTAGTTGTCAGTAATAGGAAACAAATATGAATTTCAGGTGGATGAATATTTTAGAAAATAATCTTGTGAAAAGTTGATTATAAATCCACATAAATGAATATGAATGAATTTAGGGAGTGTATAATAAGTCACATATATTACATATTTTGAAAAATCTGGAGAGTATATATATATATATATATATATATATATATATATATATATATATACAGAGAGAGAGAGACATTAAAAACTAGCAATATATATGCCAATCAAAATTCATCATGAAATATATATCATACACAGATCCAAAAATATTCATTATACTGAACATGGATTTATGTATAATGTTGTTCAACTAGAAAGTTCACCCATAGTTTGAAATTTCAGTTCCAACAGCATTTACGAGGAGTGATCTCTTCTCACAATTTGTATCTGCCAAGTCAAACACCTCACAAGAATATACGTGTGGTACCAGGTAGAAATCTATATGTGCATATAAAAATACATGTGCTTAATAGGCTACAGAGAAAGGGAGAAAGGAATTCACATATTTGTTAACTTTAAAAACTCATGGAGAACTATTTCAAAAAAAATTGCAAGATTTATAACTCCTACCCTATATTATGCAAAAGGCAAGTCCTAGTATACACCTTGCCTCCACTGAACTGCTTGTACTTCTTTTCTGTTTTTTGTTATTTTTCTCCATCATATTAGGATTAGTAGTCAGAGTCTAGTTGGGAATTGGTTAGGGTCAGAGATTCAGTGTTTTGAAGGGAAATTGAAAAATGTATCCAATGCCTATGCAAATATGTGCTACCCAAAATCTTCCCACTCTCATCCAGAACAATGCCTTGACATTATCTTTTACCAAAGTAAGACACAGTTAGAGGAGAAGAGTTAGAAAATCTGTGAATACATATCTGGAATGGAATATGCTCAGGAGTTCACAACCTTGGAGGTGGTAGCAGAGTTCAAAAAAGTAAGGCAAAAGGTAAACACTCCTCAAACATGGAGCTCTGCTGGCCGAAAGAATTCTTGAGAAACTGCCTCTGAGGTTTGTCACTTGAAATATATGTTGTTTTCAGGAGATTTAGTTCTTTTGTAGAGAGACCATCAAAGCTGGTTCTGCATATATGTGACCTGTAAGACATGGTTTCTTATTTTTCATTGAACATGTGGCAGCAGTGCTGATTTCTTTTTTTTGTAGCTAAACTGTGGACACTGGGGCTAAGTTTCTCCCTGTGTTAACTGGGAAGACATTTGTTCATCCTCCACTTTTAGTGGTGTTTCTTGCTGCTGCATTGGGAGTTTGGTATTTGCTTCACGAAATAAAGGAGTTCAATTGGGACACATTGCTGGAGGGAGTTTAGTCACGTGTGGTAGGTGAGGGTTTGCAGGAGAATGCAATAACCAGGCTTCTATCCCACATAGCTTGCCCCCTTGATCATAGCAACCTGATTCTGAACATTTGCCTGAAACCTCTCCATATAACAAGATGCCTTTACCTATTGGGTCTGTTGGCTGTAACCATATCAGTCACAAGCCATTTGGAAGCCAATGGCAGATCCACGTGGCCCCACCACAGATGTTTTGTCACACATCTGTCCACCACTGCTCTAGGCCCACTAATCATCAGGCGACAACTAACTGGCATCTCTGTTCTTCACCATTTTCATGAAACCCTGTCAATCAAGGCACTGTCTGGTATACTATGATCAGCATCAGGACATCCAAAGGTTTTCCAGTGCCACCTCGTCATGGAAATTTCAAAAATTTCATGGTATTTATCTAGCCATTATTCAAGGAAGAAGTTGTAGTCACTGTGGGTTTCATTTCATTCAGGAACCATTAAATGTTAAGGAAGCTCATTTCAATAAAAGCTCTGGAGAACAATCACAGGCAAGGCATCCCAAATAGTGGCCAAAAGGTCACATGAAGCCAGGACCATTGAGGTCTACAATGTGAGGTCCATGTGTGTTTTGACTCTCAACTATGGCTGCCAAGTTTTTCAGAATAAAATCATGTGATATCCTGGCTGAGATTCTCAGTGTTCTGTGGAAAGCCACCCTTGGCCTAGATCTCAGTTTCAAAGGGCGACTCTCATGCGTGGCCTCCTAACATCCCCACACAATCCATGGCAATACTTCTCTGAGGTCAGTTCTACAACTCAGTCTCTAAGGAGTATTACACCAGAGTACAAGCCGAGGTGGACCCAGTCATCCCTTCCAACTGCCACACAAATGACCAAAATTAAAACCAAAACATTGCCACATGGCCCTCATCTTCTTCCACATAGACCCTCATTATAACCTCTGGCTGGAGATTTCCATGAGGGGTACAGCGCAAGAGAGTGTCCAAAATAAGCTCCCTTGGCCCTCATTTGCCTAAAGTCAGGGTGGCCTGGACACCATACCTGTGAACCAGGAGTGATCAAATAGGCCTGCCATTACAACTGCTCTGCTTCTCCAATTTGAGGCCTACTGACTGTTGGGTTTAGATTCTTTATGTGAAGTTGAATCATGAGAAAACCCACGCACCTCTGCATGGCTTTGAAAAACTCATTTGACCCAAAGGATCCCTATACTCACTTGATGATTGTCTGCAACCTAATAGAGGAAGGAGAGAGACATCATCCACAATGACTGAATTTTGCCATTTTGGTTTTGGATGCACACATGGGATCTTTCTTTATATCCATCAGGTGCTGAGAATCTAAGCCACAGCCTCACACAGGGCCAAGAGGCTGATTCAGACACATCCCTTTCAAAGCAATTAAGCAAAGAGCCACAGGTGATGCCCAATCATTTCCATATGAAAACTGTTTTTTTCATGCTTCACAAAGGGGTGGCCTGAGGCAAAGACCTTCCTGTCATTCAGTGAAACAGAAAAATAGGTAAGCAAAAGGCACAAAACATGGTTTCTCCACTGAGACTTACCTGCTCACACTGATATCTGAGTTTTCTAAGATGCTCACCATTACCTTCAGCTATTCAGTACATGGCCATGTGACAGAGCTTGGGGTGGTACCTATCTTGGACACAAAACCATGAGACTATTCTGCAGATTGGTCAGAATTCAGGAAGAAATCTGAAACTTAGGAAGATATTAGGTGTTGCCCATCGATAAGGCAACCTGCAGTGCAGTCATAAATTGGGCAGGATGAATGCTGGGAAGCTTTCTACTAGACAGGACACATTCATTGATGCATTCTCTTTTCTAATGTCTACAACCACGGACACAGTGTTATACACAGACATAGAAACACTTGCCTTGTCAAACGACTATCTAGAAACAGTCCACTGCAAACCAGACATACCAGCTTTTCTACCTATTCTAAGAAAATGAGACAAAACCACAAACTCACACCCACAAACACAAAGGCACCTCCTTCTCCAAGTAAGTCTGTGAATATCCAGAGTGTCCTCTGACTGGTGGGCCCTACTATGTTCCCCCGAAATGGCCTGTACTGTGTCAGATCTGGTCTCCTTGGCCAACTCTGTGAAGTTGTTAGGAGCCAGCGGTGAGCCACTACCTAGTTACTAAGGAAAGGCCCGTCTTCAGAGCTCTCCTGGCATTTGGCCATCCTCACATCAGTAGGTACCAAAAAAGACAGAATCTGTCATTAGTAAAACTAAACAAGTGAGCCCACTGGGACTGGGACTGGGACTGGCTCTGGATGCCTGGCTTCCTGGATCCCAAGTTCAGAGAGTTCCATCACCAAAGAAGTAAGGTAGGTCACTTCCTTCCGGAACTGAATAGGTCAATGCCTTGGCAAACACTTTGTCCTAATAGTTGCTTCCAAGGGTCCCATGAGATGGAGGCTGCCCCTACTTCCTGTGACACTGTCACAAGTTAGAATGGCATATCAACCATAGACACACGGGAACAGCTCTCCACACAGACCTTGTTTGGTCCATCTTCTCTACATTAAGAAGAAAGTGGCTGATTCAGACACACCCCTTCATCCTGACAAGGTTGTTTGCCATGGAAGATGACTTTTGCTCTCTCAGGTCCTTCATAGCTGCCTACCTCTTTTCCAGGGATCATGTCTGCATGGACCTTTGAGGTTCTCAGCAGGTGGAAGATCCCCTACATTCCTGTATTGTAAGACCAACTCTGTCCCTGCTCTTCTGTAAAGTTAGATTGAGGGAACAGTGTATGTTTAGGGTCAATAACATGTTGGATTTAGTTTAGGAATCATCCTGCAGAATGAATAATGGTATTTGAAACTGCGATATTTACCAGAATATATATGTGAAATATAAGTGTGAAACCAGAAATCTAGGTAACATTTGAAGCCCAGAAGGGCATTGGACCCTTGATTGTGATACTTAGCATTGAATTGCATTCTGCACAGAGGTCTCAGATAGATCAATATACAATGGCATAAGACCTTGTACCTTGCTTGATTGAATGTAGAAGAGAACAACCAGTCAAAAAAGGATAGTCGGTCGGATTAGGAAGATATTCGGTAGGTTTACAAAAAGAATGAGTATAGGATTAGGAACAAAAGTTTATTACCAATAGGTTATCGATTAGAGTGTGAAGGTAAATGTCAGCACATGTGAAGAGTCAGTCACAATGATGAACTGGGGAAAATATGTAGGAAACAGATAGAAATAGAGCCATAATGAAATCAGGCAATGTATAAAGTGAGGGATAGGATTAGACATTTTCAGTAGGGTTGAGTTTGAATATATAATCTTAAGAAGAAACAAATATGTAGTCACCAATAGGATTGACATTTGACAGCATTAGGCAACATGGACATGGATGTTTTTAGTAATCCATGTTTACTTTCCTTTTAGGCTTTGGTACAAACATAAGTGTGACCTTTGCATTTTGTGTTCCTAATATTTCTGTGATTAAATGTATAAGTAGATCAGGTGACATGAGTATTTCTTCCACCATTTCAGGGAGCAATATTTTGAAGACGTATAAATTAGTATTGGGGGTATAAAGAAGTGTACACTGCGTCTATGAATATAGAGATAATGCATGAATAGACCATTCTGTGAATAAATAATATAACTCTTTTCACTTTAAATAATGGATTGAATTTTTATCTGAAAATATATAAGAAATCCTATATTGGTATGCAATCATTAATTCCAACCAGTTATACATCTAATGGTAATATCAGAGTTATAATTTATCATAAAGTTTATGTGAGTTTTGCTTCAAAAGTGATTATGGAAATTGAAAGTCATGTGTCTTGAAAGAAGTCTCATAAAAAGACCTGTCAAGAAACATGGAAGAATACATGTGTCCTGAAGCAGGAAGTGATTGAAAGTGAAGCAAATTCCTATAAATTTGCGAACTTGTGGGGAAAACTTAAGAGCCCCTCCCAGCTCTCCCTTGAGCGCGATATCCAGACCGAGGGAATTAGGAGTGGCACGGGACTCGTGGTGCAGACCTCCAGGCCACCGCTCCCACCAGTGCTGAAAACTGAAGTCTCTTGCTCCAGCTTCCGGGGGCATGGCTTCCGGAGTGCAAGCAAATTCACTGGGGGTTCTCAGGCCTAAGCTCTAAAAACTTAGGGTCTGAGGGAGACAAAGAGGGAGATTGTGCCCAGGCGTTCATGAAAACAGGGCTCCTAGGAGCAGCAGACCTGGCATGTAGCCAGTATTGTGGTGAGTGTCACAGGTGAGTGGGGCCTGGCTTGAGGAAACACAAAAAAAGGCCCTAGGCACTCAGGATTGGACACCCACCCAGTGTGGGAGGAATAGCTGCTGCACAGTGATTGGTTCCCACCTATTGAAAGGAGAAGCTTAGCCCAGTGGGCACAGCTCTACCTAATGGAAAAAAAGTTTATTGCAATCTATGACTGCATTTATTATTATTATTATTATATTAGTTTGTTTTTTTTGTTTTTGTTTTTTTTTGTTTTCTTTTATTTTCATTTTTTTGTTGCTGTTCTTTAACTTTTTTAAAATGTTTTTAATTTTTTTTTAATTTTTTCTTTTGTTATTATTATTTTTTAAAATTTTAATTTTATATTATCATAATCATTTTTTTAAAAAAATCATTTTCTTTCTTTATTTTCTATTTTTTCTATTGTCTTTTCATTTCTTTTCAATTTTCTTATTTCCCATTCCTTGCATTCTACCTGCCTACTCTCATTCTCTTTAGTGACTTTTTCCCTTCCCTTCTAAAATCTTTCCTCCCAAGCATCAAATAAATTTATAAGAGTAAACAGTAACTAAGCAGTCAAACAGAACAAGAAGTAACATGAGCAGCATAAACAAGCAAGGAAGAAAAGGAGTACAAACCACGAAGGACACCCTAAATATTCAGGAGGACCTAGAGTCATCAGAAAAATGGTCATATAAAGAACTCAAGGAATACCTTAGACAGATGGAATGGAAACTTAAAGAGGATACGAGACAGAAAATCCAAACAGTAAAAGAAAACATTGAAAATGAATTACATAAACAGATAAAAGAAAAAGTTAAGCATCTTTATCAGAGGATAGAGATTATAAAAAAATCAAACAATAATTCTAGAAATGAAGGAAATGATAAACCAAATTAAGAACTCCATTGAGAGTATCACTAACAGAGTGGAGCAAGTAAAAGCCAAAAGGTCAGATAATGAAGACAAAATATATGATCTTGAAACGAGTCCAGCCAACTCAGAAAGGCTGGCAAAAAAATCACAAGAAAAACATCCAAGAGATTTGGGATAACATAAAAAAAAACACACTTACGAGTCATCAGGATAGAGGAAGGTACAGAGACTCAAACCAAGGGAATGAGAAAACTGCTGAATGAAATAATTACAGAAAACTTTCCAGAAATAAAAAAGGAAATGGATATACAAATTGTAGCTGCATACAGGACAAGAGCACACAAAATCACAGTAGACCAATGCCAAGACACATTGTTATGAAGATATCCAATATACAGAACAAAGAGAAAATAAAAAATCTACAAGAGAATGGAGGCAGAATACATTCAGTGGTAAACAAATAAGGTTAACAATGGATATTTCATCACAGACGCTGAAAGCGAGAAGATCCTGGAAAAATGTATATCAAACACTGAAAGACAATGGATGCCAACCAAGAATTATGTATCCAGCATAATTAACCATCAGGTCCAACAACGAAATAAGAATCTTTCATGATAAACAAAAGCTAAAAGAATTTGAAGCCAGAAAACAAGCATTGCAAAGCGTCTTGAGCAAAACACTACACAAGAAAGAAATGAAAAACAACAACCAAAACCATCAGTGGGAAGTACCTTGGTAATGAAAGAGGCAGGGTGAATGCTTGTCATGGAGAAACAAACTAAATTAAAAAAATATGAATAATCAAACATGGCTGGCATACAAACCATACATCAATAGTAACTCTGAATGTAAATGGCTTAAAGTCTCCAATAAAGCGACATAGGCTGGTAACTTGGATTAAATAAACAAATCCAACAATATGTTGCCTCCAGGAGACACATCTGAAATGCAAAGACACACAGGCTGAAGGTGAAAGGTTGGGAGAAAATACACCATGCACACTTATCCTCATAAACAAGCAGGGGTGGACATCCTCATATCGAATAAAATCGACTTCAAGACTAAGTTAATCAAAAGGGATAAGGAAGGACATTATATACTGTTATAAGGAACCATTCACTAACAAGACATAACAATTATCAATATTTATGCACTAAATAATGGTGCTACGTTGTTCATGAAACAAATTCTCCTCAAGCTCCAGAATGAAATAGACCACAACACAATAATTATGGGTGACTTCAACACACATCTATCATCATTGGACAGATCCTCCAAACAAAAGTTGAATAAAGAAAGTATAGAACTCAATATCACAATCAATAACCTACATTTAACTAACATATATAGAATATATCCACCATCATCAAGTGGATATACTTTTTTTCTCAGCAGCACATGGATCCTTCTCAAAAATAGACAATATATGATGCCATAGGGCAACCCTCAGTAAATATAAAGGTGTGGAGATAATACCATGCATTTTATCTGATCATAATGGAATGAAACTGGAAATCAATGATAAAAGAAGGAAGGAAAAATACTACATCACATGGAAAATGAACAATATGTTACTGAATGATCAGTGGGTTACAGAAGATATAAAGGAGGAAATCAAAAAATTCTTAGAGATACATGAAAATACAGACGCAACATATCGGAATCTATGGGACACAATGAAAGCAGTTTTAAGAGGGAAATTCATTGCCTGGAGGTCATTCCTGAAAAAAAAGTAAAACCGAACAAATAAATGAGCTCACACTTTAACTCAAAGCCCTAGAAAAGGAAGAGCAAAACAACAGAAAATGTAGCAGAAGGCAAGAAATAATTAAAATCAGAGCAGAAATCAACGAAATTGAAACAAAAGAAACTATTGAAAAAATTAACAAAACTAAAAGGTGGTTCTTCGAAAAAATATATATGTTCGACAGACCCTTAGCCATGCTAATGAAGAGAAGAAGAGAGAGAACTCAAATTACTAACATATGGGATGAAAAAGGCTATATTACAACAGATGCTTCCGAAATACAGAAGACAATTAGAAATTATTTGGAAAACCTATATTCCAATAAAATAGAATATAGTGAAGACATCAACAAATTTCTTAAGTCATATGATTTGCCCAGACTGAGTCAGGAGGATACACACAATTTAAACAGACCAATGTCAATGGATGAAACAGAAGAAGCAATCAAAAGACTACCAACCAAGAAAAGCCCAGGAACGGATGGCTATACAGCGGAGTTTTACAAAACATTTAAAGAAGATTTAATACCAATACTTTTCAAGTTATTTCAGGATAGAGAAAAAGAGGGAGCTCTGCCAAATTCATTCTATGAGGCCAACATCACGCTGATTCCGAAATCAGAAAAAGACACCTCAAAGAAAGAAAACTACAGACCAATATATCTGATGAACCTACATGCAAAAATCCTCAATAAAATTCTGGCGAATCGAATACAAAGGCACATCAAATAATTAGAAATTATTTTGAAAATCATTATTCCAATAAAATAGAAAATAGTGAAGACATCGATAAATTTCTTAAGTCATATGATTTGCCCAAACTGAGTCAGGAGGATACACACAATTTAAACTGACCAATATCAATGGATGAAATAGAAGAAGCAATCAAAAGACTACCAACCAAGAAAAGCCCAGGAACGGATGGCTATACAGCGGAGTTTTACAAAACCTTTGAAGAAGAATTTATACCAATACTTTTCAAGTTATTTCAGGAAATAGAAAAAGAGGGAGCTCTGCCAAATTCATTTTATGAGGCCAACATCACCCTAATTCCAAAACCAGAAAAAGACAACTCAAAGAAAGAGAACTACAGACCAATATATCTGATTAACCTAGATGCAAAAATCCTCAATAAATATCTGCCTAATCGAATACAAAGGCACATCAAAAAAATTTTTCACCAGGATCAAGTAAGATTCATCCCTGGGATGCAACGATGGTTCAATATACGAAAATCAATAAATGTTATTCATCACATCAATAGACTTAAAGATAAGAACCATATGATCATCTCGATAGACGCAGAAAGCATTTGACCAAGTACAGCATCTCTTTATGTTCAAAACATTAGAAAAATAGGGATAACAGGAACTAACCTCGACATTGTAAAAGCTATCTATGCTAAGTCTCAGGCTAGCATCATTATGAATGGAGAAAAATTGAAGGCATTCCCTCTAAAATCTGGAACAAGACAGGGATGCCCTCTGTCACCAGTTCTATTCAATATAGTTCTCGAAACACTGGCCAGAGCAATTAGACAGACGAAAGAAATCAAAGGCATAAAAATAGGAAAATAAGAACGTAAATTATCACTATTTCCTGGTGACATGATTCTATACATAGAAAACCCAAAGGGGTCTACAAAAAAAACTACTAGAACTAATAAATGAATTCAGCAAAGTGGCAGGATATACAATCAAAACGCATAAATAAAGGCATTTCTGTATATCAGCGACAAAACTTCTGAAACAGAAATGAGGAAAAACACTCCATTCACAATATCGTCAAAAAAATTAAATACTTGAAAATCAACCTAACAAAAAAGGTGAAAGACTTATACAATGAAAACTACAGAACCCTAAAAAGGGAAGTAGAAGAAGATCTTAGAAGATGGAAAAATATACCCTGTTCCTGGATAGGCAGAACTAACATCATCAAAATGGCGAAATTACCAAAAGTTTTCTATAGGTTTAATGCAATGCCAATCAAAATCCCAAAGGCATTTCTTGTAGAAATAGATAAAGCAATCATGGAATTCATATGGAAAAATATAAGACCCAGAATAGCAAAAGCAATTCTAGCAGGAAGTGTGAATCAGGCGATATAGCGATACCAGACTTAAAACTATACTACAGAGCAATAGTAACAAAAACAGCATGGCACTGGTACCAAAACAGGCGGGTTGACCAATGGGTACAGAATAGAGGACACAAAGACTAATTCACAAAGCTACAACTATGCTATATTTGATAAAGGAGCTAAAAGCATGCAATAGAGGAAATATAGCATCTTCAACAAATGTTTTTGTATAAAATGGATATCCATATGCAACAAAATGAAACCGAATCCCCTCCTCTTGCCATGCACAAAAGTTAACTCAAAGTGGATCAAGGAGCTAGATATCAAATAAGAGACTCTGCATCTGATAGAAGAAAAAGTTGGCTCTGATCTACATAATGTGGGGTCGGGCTCCAAATTCCTTAACAGGACACTCATAGCAGAAGAGTTAATAACAACAATCATCAAATGGGACTTACTTAAACTGAAAAGTTTTTTTTCTCAGCAGGATAAAAAATGAGAGAGGTAAATAGGGAGCCTAAATCATGGGAACAAATTTTTACTCCTCACACTTCAGATAGAGCCCTAATATCCAGAGTATACCAAGAACTCAAAAAATTAGACAATAAGATGATAAATAACCCAATCAAAAAATGGGCCATGGACCTGAACCAACACTTCTCAGAGGAGGACATACAATCAATCAGTAAGTACATGAAAAAATGCTCACCATCTCTAGCAGTCAGAGAAATGCAAATTAAAACCACCCTAAGATACCATCCTACTCTAGTAAGATTGGCAGCCATTATGAGGTCAAACAACAACAAGTGCTGGCGAGGATGTGGAGAATAGGGTACTCTTATACATTGCTGGTGGGACTGCAAACTGTTGTGGCAAATTTGAAAAGCAGTATGGAGATTCCTGGGAAAGCTGGGAATGGAACCACCATTTGACCCAGCTATTGCCCTTCTCAGACTATTCCCTGAAGACATTAAAAGAGCATATTACAGGGATACTGCCACATCGATGTTCATAGCAGCACAATTCAAAATTGCTAGACTGTGGAACCAACCCAGATGCCCTTCAGTAGATGAATGGATAAAAAAAATGTGGTATTTATACACCATTGAGTATTATGCATCATTAAAAAATGACAAAATCATTGAATTTGCAAGGAAATGGATGGCACTAGAGCAGATTATGCTTAGTGAAGCTAGCCAAACCCTAAAAAACAAATAAAAATGTCTTCTTTGATATAATGAGAGCAACTAACAACAGAGCAGGGAGGAAGAGCAGGAAGAAAAGATCAACATTAAACAGAGACATGAGGTGGGGGGCGGAAAGAGAGAGATAAAGGAAATTGCATGGTAATGGAGGGAGACCCTCATTGTTACACAAAATTACATATAAGAGGTTGTGAGGGGAATGGGAAAATAAACAAAGATATAAATGTATTACAGTAGATGGGGTAGAGAGGGAAGATGGGAGGGGAGCAGGGATAGTAGAGGATAGAAAATGTAGCAGAATACAACAGTTACTAATAGGGCATTATAAAAATGCGGATGTGTAACAGATATGATTCTGCAATCCGTACTTGGGATAAAAATGGGAGTTCATAACCCACTTGAATCTAATGTATGAAATATAATATGTCAAGAGCTTTGTAATGTTTTGAACACCCAATTAAAAAAATAAAATAATAATATGAAATAAAATAATTAAAAAAAAAACATGGAGAAATATTTCACTGTCATCCAGAACAATGCCTTGACATTACCCTCGCCCCAAGTAATTCATCATTAGAGGAGAAGAGTTCGAAAATCTGGGAATACATAGCTGGAATTTAATATGCTCAAAAGTTTACAACCTTGGAGGTGGTAGAGTAGTTTACTAAAGTAAGGGACAGGGTAAACACTCCACAAATATGGAGCTCATCTGGCCTAAAGACTTCTTCAGAAACTGCCTCTGAGGTTGGGCACTTGAAATATATGTTGTTGTCAGGAGGTTTAGATTCCTTTGTAATGAGAGCATCAAAGCTGGGTCTGCATCTATGTGACCTGGAGGACATGGTTTCTTATGTTCCAATGAACATGAGTCAGCAGTGCTGAATTCAATCTTTGTAGGTAAACTGTGGTCACTGGGGGCTAAGTGTCTCCCCATGTGGACTGTGAAGCCATTTGGTCATCCTCCACATTTTGTGGTGTTTCTTGCTGCTGCACTGGTAGTTTGGTATTTTCTTCACAATATACAAGGAGTCCAACTGGGACAAAGTGTTGGAGGGAGTTTCTCAAGTGTGGTGGGTCAGGGTCTGCAGGAGAATGCACCCACCAAGGTTCTATTCCAAATAGCTTGCCTCTTGACCATAGCAACGTGATTCTGAACATTGCCCTGAAACCTCTCCAAATAAAAATACGCCTTTACATATAAGGGTCTGCTTGCTGCACCATGTCAGTCACAAGCAATTTGGAAGCCAAAGGAAGATCCACATGGCCCCACCACAGATGATTTATCACACACCTGCCGACTGCAGCTCTATGCCCACTACTCAGCAGGCGCCAAATTACTGGCATCTCTGCTCTACACCATTTTCTTGAAACCCAGTCCATCAGGCACTGTCTAGTATACTCATAGTCAGCAACAGGATATCCAAAGTTTCTCTAGTGCCACCTGGCCATGGAAATTTAAAAAAATTTCACCGTATTTATCTAGCCATTTTTCAAGGATGAAGTTGAAGGCACTGTGGGTTTCACTTCATTCAGGAACCATTAAATGGTGAGGATGCTCATTTCAATGAAAGCTCTGGAGAACTCTTATAAGCAAGGCTTCCCAAAGAGTGGCCAATGATCACATGAAGCTAGGCGCATTGAGGTCTACAATGTGAGGTCCATGTGTGTTTTGACTCTCAATTATGACTGCAAGCCTTTCAGAATAAAATTATGTGATACCCTGGCTGAGATTCCCAGTGCTCTGTGCAAAGCCAACCTGGGCCTAGATCTCAGTTTCCAAGGGCAAATCTCATGCGTGGCCTCCTAAAATCCCAACACAATTCATGGCAATACTTCTCTGAGGTCAGTACCACAACTCAGTATCTAAGGGGAATCACACCAGAGTTCCAGCCCAGGTGGACCCAGTCGTCACTTCCAACCGCCACCCAAATGACCACAATTAAAACCAAAACACTCCCACATGACCCACATCTTCTTCCATATAGACACTCATCAAAACTTCTGGCTGGAGGTTTCCATAAGGGGCTCCGCCCAAGCCAGTGTCAAAAATAAGCTCCCTTGCCCCTTAATTTGACTAAACTCAGGGTGGCCTGTACACCCTTCCTGTGAACCAGATGTGATCAAATAGGCCTGCCATTAATACTGCTCCGCTTCTCCAATTTGAGGACTACTGACTGTGGGTTTTAGATTCTTTATGTGAACTGGAGTCATGATAAAACCCAAGCACCTCTGGGATAGAATCTGCAGGGCGTTGAGGAACTCATTTGACACAAAGGATCCCTATTCTCACTTGATGGAGGTCACAAACCTTACAGAGGAAGACGAGAGACTTCATCCACAATGACTGCTCTTTTTGCCACTTTGGTTTTGGATGTACACATGGAATCTTTCTTTAGATCCATCAGGTGATGAGAAACTAAGCAACAGCCTCACACAGGGCCAATGGTCTGAATGAGACACATCTTTTTCAAAGCAATTAAGCAAAGAGCCACAGGTGATCCATTCATTTCCATTTGAAAACTGTTTTCTTCAGGCTTCACAAAGGGGTGGCCAAAGGCAAAGACCTTCCTGACATTCAGGGCAACAGAACAATAGGTAACCAAAAGGCCCAAAGCAGGGTTTCTCCACTGAGACTTTAATGGTCACAGTGATTTCTGAGTTTTCTGCGATTCTCGCCATTCCCTTCAGCTATCCAGTACATGGCCATGTCACAGAGCTTGGAGGTGGTATATATCTTGCACAAAAACCATGAGCCTATTCTGGAGAGTGGCCAGAATTCAGGAAGAAAAGTGGAACTTAGGAAGATAGCAGGTGTAGCCAATTGATAAGGCAAGCCGCAGTCCATTCATAAATTGTGCAGGATGAATTCTGGGAAGCTTTCTACTAAACAGGACACATCCATTGATCCAATATCTTTTCTAATGTCTACAACCATGGATAACAGTGGGATACACAGACATAGAAACACTCGCCTTGCCAAACGACTTACTAGAAACAGTTCACTCCAAACCAAACAAACTGCCTTCCTTGCCTATTCTCAGAACATGAGACAAAACCACAAACCTACAACCAAACCTACAAAGGCACCTCCTTCCGCCAAGTAGGTCTTTGACTATCTGAAGTGCCCTCTGACTTTTGGGCCATACTATGTTCCCCCGAAATGGCCACTCCTGTCTCAGATTTGGACTCCATGGCCAACTCTATGAAATTGTCAGGAGCCAGCTGTGAGCCACTACCTGCTTTCTCAGGAAAGGCCCCTCTTCAGAGATTTCCTGCCGTTTGGCCATCCTCACATTAGTAGGTACCAAGAGAGACTGACTCTGTCCTTGGTAAATCCAAACAAATGAGACCACTCGGACTGGAACTGGCCCTGGCTTTTGTGCCTGAATTCCTGGATCCCAAGATCAGAGAGTTCCATCACCAAGAAAGTGAGGTGAGGTCACTTCTTTCAGGAACTGAAAAATCTGTGGAAAGCAACCCTGGGCCTAGATCTCAGTTCCAAGGGTGACTCTTATGCGTGGCCTCCTAAAATCCCAACAAAATTCAATGCAATACTTCTCTAAGGTCAGTTCCACAACTCAGTCTCTAAGGGGAATCACACCAGAGTTCAAGCCCAGGTGGACCCAGTCATTTCTTCCAACCGCCACACAAATGACCAAAATTAAAACGAAAACACTCCCACATGGCCCTCATCTTCTTACATATTGTCATTCATCGTAATGTCTGGCTGAAGATTTTCATGAGGGGCGAAGCCCAAGAAAGTGTCCAAAATAAGCTCACTTGGCCCTCATTTGCCTAAAGTCAGGGTGGCCTGGACACCTTTCCTGTGAACCAGGAGTGATCAAATAAGCCTGTCATTAATAATGCTCTGTTTCTCCAATGTGAGGCCTACTGATTTTCAGGTATAGATTCTTTGTGATTTGGAGTCATGCGAAACCCCAAGCACCTCTGCAGGGCTTTGAGGAACTCATTTGACCCAAAGAATCCATTTTCTCACTTGACGGAGGTCAGGAACCTAACAGAGGAAGGCAAGAGACTTCATCCACAATGACTGATATTTTTGCCATTATGGTTTTTGATGCACACATGGGATTATTCTTTAGATCCATCAGGTGCTGAGAATGTAAGTCACAGCCACACACAAGGCCAAGAGGCTAATTCAGCCACATCCCTTTCCAAAGCAATTAAACAAAGAGCCACAGGTGATGCCCATTCATTTCCATTTGAAAATTGTTTTCTTCAGGCTTCACAAAAGGGTGGCCTGAGACAAAGTCTTTCCTGACATTCAGTGCAACAGAACAATAGGTAAGCAAAAGGCCCAAAGCAGGGTTTTTCCACTGAGACGTTCCTGTTCACACTGATATCTGAGTTCTCTGAAAGGCTGGCCATTCTCTTCAGCTATCCAGTACATGGCCATGTCACAGAGCTTGGAGTGGTACATATCTTGGACACAAAACCATGAGCCTATTCTGGAGAGTGGCCAGAATTCAGGAAGAAAACAGGAACTTAGGAAGATAGAAGGTATTGCCTCTCAATAAGACAAGCTGCAGTCAATTCATAAATTGGGCAGAATGAATTATGGGAATATTTATACTAGACTGGAGGCATTCATTAATGCATTCTCTTTTCTAATGTCTACAACAACGGACACAGTGGGATACACAGACATAGAAACACTCGCCTGGTCAAACGACTTACTAAAAACAATCCACTCCAAACCAAACAAACCAACTTTCCTACCTATTCTCAGGACATGGCCTGACCTCTCTCAGATCTGGTTTCCTTGGCCAACTCTGTGAAGTTGTCAAGAAAAAGGGGTGAGCCACTACCTGCTTCTTCTGGAAAGGTCCCTCTTCAGAGCTCTCCTGGCATTTGGCCATCCTCACATCAGTAGGTACCAAGAAAGACTGACTCTGTCCTTGGTAAATCCAAACAAGTGAGCCCACTGGAACTGGGGCTGCCTCGGGGTGCCTGGATTCTTGGATACAAAAGTTCAGAGAGTTCCATCACCAAGGAAATGAGGTATGTCACTTTCTTTGGAACTGAATGAGGTCACTGCCTTGGCGACCACTTTGTCCTAACAGTTGCTTCCAAGTGTCCCATGAGATGGAGGCTGCCCCTACTTCCTGTGACACTTTCACAAGGTAGAATGGTATGTCAACCATAGGCACCCAGCAGCAGCTCTCGACAGAGGCCTGGTTTGGTCCATCTTCTCTACAATAAAAAGAGAGAGGCTGATTCAGACACATCCCTTCATCCTGACCAGGTTGTTTGCCATGGAAGATGACTTTTGCTCTCTCAGGTCCTTCATAGCTGCCTACATCTTCTCCAGGTATCATTTTGAATGGACCTTTGAGGTTCTCAGCAGGTGGAATGTCCCCTACTTTCCTGTATTGTAAGAACGACTCTCTCCCTGCTCTTCTGTAAAATGAGACTGAGGGAACAGTGTATGTTTAGGGTTAATAACAGGTTCGATTTGGGATAGGAATCATTCTGTGCGATAAATAATGGTATTGGGAACCTGCGATATTTACAAGAATATCGAGGTGAAATATAAGTATGAAAACAGAAATCTAGGTATGATTTCAAACCCAGAAGGGCATTGGGCCCTTATTTGGGATACTTAGTTTTTAATTATATTCTGCAAAGATGTCTCAGACAATTTGATATACAATGGCATAGAACCTTGTACCTTGGATGTTTGAATGTAGAAGAGAACATCCAATCCAAAGGGATAGTCGGTAGGATTAGGAAGATAGTCGGTAGGTTTAGGAAGAAGAATGAGTGTAGGATTGGGACTAAAAATTCTTTAGCTATAGGGTTTTGGTTAGAGAGTGAATGTAAATGTCAGCACATATGAAGAGTCAGTCACTATGATGAAATTGGGAAAATATGTAGAAAAGCAGATATCAATAGAGACATTATGAAATCAGGCAAAGTATTAAGTGAGTGATAGGAGTAGACATTTTCACCAGGGTTGAGTTTGAATATATAAACTTAGGAAGAAACAAATATCTAGTAACTAATAGGATTGACATTTGAGAGCATTAGGCAACCTGGACATGGATGTTTTTAGTAATCCATGATCTCTTTTCATTTAGTCTTTGGTACAATCATAAGTGTGACCTTTACATTTTTTGTCCAGAATATTACTGTGATAAAATGTATATGTAGATCAGGTGACATGAGTATTTCTACCACCATTTCTGGGAGCAATATATTGAAGACATAAAATTATTATTGGGGATACAAAGAGGTGTACCCTGTGTCCATGAATATAGAGATTAAGCATGAATACACCATACTGTGAATAAATAATATAACTGATTCCAACTTTAAATAATGGATTGAATTGATATCTGAAAATATACAATAAATCTTATATTGATATACATTCATTCATTCCAACCAGTTATACATCTAATGGTAATATTAGTGTTTTGGTTTATCATGAAGAGTGTGTGAAGTTTGCTTCAAAAGTGATTATGGAAATCGAAAATAATGTGTTCGGAAAGAATTCTCATGCAAAGACCAGTCAAGAAATATGGAGGAATACATGTGTTCTTAAGCAGGAAGAGATTGAAAGTGAAACAAATGCCTATAAATTTGCTAAATTGTTTATGAAATATATATCCTATGATGTGCATAAACTGATGAAATTGTAATGTACCAGTTTTGAATAAAAATTAACGTAAAAATACACATCATGTCCCATTGGAATCTACTTGCATTGATGTTAAACTTGGTAAGTTACTGTAGAAATATTAGGATTCACGTGCCTCATTCACCGAAGTTAGTTTCCTTTTTTTTTTAAATTTTTTATGGTTGTTCTAAACATTACATATTTCTTGATATATCATATTTCACACTTTGATTCAAGTGGGTTATGAACTCCCATTTTTACCCCGTATACAGATTGCAGAATCACATCAGTTACACATCAATTGATTTACACATTGCCATACTAGTGTCTATTGTATTCTGCTGCCTTTCCTATCCTCTACTATCCCTCCTCCTCTCCCCTCTCTTCCCCTCTTCTCTTTCTTCCCCCTCTACTGTAATAAATTTCTCCCTTTTTGTATTATTTTTCCCTTTCCCCTCACATCCTCTTTTATGTAATTTTATATAACCCTGTGGGTCTCCTTCCTTTTCCATGCAATTTCTCTTCTCTATCCCTTTCTCTCCCACCTCTCATCCCTATTTAATACTAATCTTCTTCTCATGCTCTTCATCCCTACTCTGTTCGTAGTTACTCTCCTTTTATCAAAGAAGGCATTTGGCATTTGTTTTTTAGGGATTGGCTAGCTTCACTTAGCATAATCTGCTCTAATGCCATCTATTTTCCTGCAAATTCTATGATTTTGTCATTTTTTAAAGCAGAGTAATACTCCATTGTGTATAAATGCCACATTTTTTTTATCCATTCTTCTATTGAACGGCATCTAGGTTGGTTCCACAGTCTTGCTATTGTGAATTGTGCTGCTATGAACATCAATGTAGCAGTGTCCCTGTAGCATGATCTTTTAAGGTCTTTAGGGAATAGACCGAGAAGAGGAATAGCTGGGTCAAATGGTAGTTCCATTCCCAGCTTTCCAAGAAATCTCCATAATGCTTTACAAATTGGCTGCACCAATTAGCAGTGCCTCCAATAATGTACAAGTGTACCTGTTTCTCCACATCCTCACCAGCACTTGTTGTTGTTTGACTTCATAATGGCTGCCAATCTTACTGGAATGAGATGGTATCTTAGGGTGCTTTTGATTTGCATTTCTCTGACTGCTGGGGATGGTGAGCATTTTTTCATGTACTTGTTTTTTGATTGTATGTCCTTCTCTGAGAAGTGTCTGTTCTGGTTCTTGGCCCATTTGTTTATTGGGTTATTTGTTATCTTATTGTCTATTTTTTTCAGTTCTTTGTATACTCTGAATATTAGGGCTCTATCTGAAGTGTGAGGAGTAAAGATTTGTTCCCAGGATTTAGGCTCCCTATTTACCTCTCTTATTGTTCCTTTTGCTGAGAAAAACCTTTTTAGTTTGAGTAAGTCCCATTTGTTGATTGTAGTTATTAACTCTTGTGCTATGGGTGTCCTATTGAGGAATTTGGAGCCCGACCCCACAGTATGTAGATCGTAGCCAACTTTTTCTTCTATCAGACTCCATGTCTCTGATTTGATATCAAGCTCCTTGATCCATTTTGAGTTATCTTTTGTGCATGGCGAGAGAAAGGGATTCAGTTTCATTTTTTTACACATGGATTCCAAGTTTTCCCAGCACCATTTTTTGCAGATGCTATATTCCTTCATTGCATGCTTTTAGCCCCTCCATCAAATATAAGATAGTTGTAGTTTCCTGGCTTGGTTTCTGTGTCCTCTATTCTGAACAATTGGTCCACCCTCCTGTTTTGGTACCAGTACCATGCTATTTTTGTTACTATTGCTCTGTAGTATAGTTTGAAGTCTGGTATCACTAGGCCGCCTGATTCACACTTCCTGCTTAGTATTGTTTTTTTTATTCTGTGTCTTTTATTTTTCCATATGAATTCCATGATTGCTTTCTCTATTTCTAGAAGAAATGCCGTTTGGATTTTGATTGGCATTGCATTAAACCTATTGAGAACTTTTGGTAATATCACCATTTTGATGATGTTAGTTCTGCCTATCCATGAACAGGATATATTTTTACATCTTCTAAGATCTTCTTCTATTTCTCTCTTTAGGGTTCTGTGGTTTTCATTGTATAAGACTTTCACATCTTTTGTTAGGTTGATTCCTAATTATTATTATTATTTTTTTAGGATATTGTGTATGGAGTGGTTGTCCTCATTTCCATTTCAGAAGATTTGTCGCTGATATGCAGGAATGCCTTTGATTTATGCATGTTGATTTTATATCCAGCCACTTTTCTGAATTCATTTATTAGCTCCATTAGTTTCTTTGTAGACCCTTTTGGGACTGCTAGATATAGAATCATGTGATCTGCAATAGTGATAATTTAAGTACTTCTTTTCAAATTTTTATGCCTTTTATTTCTTTCGTCTGTCTAATTGCTCTGGCCAGTGTTTCGAGAACTATGTTAAACAGAAGTGGTGAGAGAGGGCATCCCTGTCTTGTTCCAGATTTTAGAGAGAATGCCTTCAATTTTTCTCCATTCAGAATGATGCTAGCCTGAGGCTTAGCATAGATTGCTTTTACAATATTGAGATATGTTGCTCTTATCACTAGTTTTTCTAGAGTGTTCAACATAACAGAATGCTGTACTTTATTGAATGCTTTTTTTGCATCTATCGAGATGATCATATGGTTCTTATTTTTAAGTCTATTGATGTGGTGAATAACATTTATTGATTTCCGTATATTGAACCAGCCTTGCATCACATGGATGAATTCTACTTGATCAGGATTCACAATTTTTTTGATATTTTTTTTGTATCCAATTCGCCAGAATTTTATTGAGGATTTTTTCATGTGGGTTCATTAGAGATATTGGTCTGTAGTTTTCTTTCTTTGAAGTGTCTTTGTCTGCTGTAATAATCAGGGTGATGTTGACCTCGTAGAATGAATTTGGAAGATCTCCCTCTTTTTCACTTTCTTGAAATACCTTGAAAAATATTGGTATTCGTTCCTCTCTAAAGGTTTTGTTAAACTCTGCTGTATACCCATACAGTCCTGGGCTTTTCTAAGTTGGTAGTGTTTTGATGGTTTCCTCTATTTCCTCAATTGATATTGGTCTGTTTATGTTGCTATATCCTCCTGACTCAATATGGGCAGATCATATGACTTAAGAAATTTATCGATGCCTTCACTATCTTCTATTTTATTGGAGTATAAGGATTCAAAATAATTTCTGATTATCTTCTGTATTTCTGAAATATCTGTTGTGATATTTCTTTTTTAATCCCTTATTCTAGTAATTTGAGTTCTCTCTCTTCTTCTCTTTGTTATCATTTCTAAGGGTCTGTCAATTTTATTTATTTTTTCAAAGAACCAACTTCTACTTTTGTCAAGTTTTTTCAATTGTTTCTTTTGTTTCAATTTCATTAATTTCAGCTTTGATCTTAATTATTTCTTGCCTTCTACTTCATTTGCTGTTGCTTTCATCTTCTTTTTCTAGGATTTTGAGATGAAGTATGAGATCATTTATTTGTTGGTTGTTTCTTTTTTTAAGGAATGAACTCCAAGCAATGAATTTTCCTCTTAGAACTGCTTTCAATGTGTCCCATAGATTCCGGTATGTTGTGTCTGCATTTTCATTTATTTCTAAGAATTTTTAAATTTCCTCCTTGATGTCTTCTATAACCCATTGATCACTCAGTAACCTATTGTTCATTCTCCAAGTGATGCATGATTTTTCCTTCCTTCTTTTATCATTGATTTTTAGTTTCATTCCATTATGATCAGATAATATGCATGGTATTAACTGTACTCCTTTATATTGTCTAAGAGTTGCCCTGTGACATAATATATGATCTATTTTTTACAAGGATACATGTGCTGCTGAGAAAAAAGGTAACTGCTTGATGTTGGGTGTTATATTCTACATATCTCAAATAAGTCTAGGTTATTAATTGTGTTATTGAGTTCTATAGTTTCCTTATTCAACTATTGTTTGGAAGATCTGTCCAGTGGTGAGAGAGGTGTGTTCATGGCTCCCATGATTACTGTATTGTGGTCTATTAGACTATTGAAATTGAGAAGAGTTTCTTTGATGAACATAGCTGCACCATTGTACGGGGAATATATATTAACGATTGCTGTGTCTTGTTGGTATATGGTTCCCTTGAGCAGTATGTAGTGTCTCTCTTTATCCCTTTTGATTAACTTTGGCTTAAAATCTATTTTATTTGATATGAGTATGGACTCTCCTGCTTGTTTCCGAAGTCCATATGAGTGATATGATTTTTCCCAAACTTTCACCGTCAGTCTATGTATGCATTTTCCTATCAAATGCGTCCCCTGTAGGCAGCATATTGTTGGGTCTTGTTTTTTGTTCAATTCTACTAGCCAGTGTGTCTTCATTGGTGAGTTTAAGCCATTAACATTTAGGGTTATTATTGAGATATGGGTTGTTCTTCCAGCGATATTTGTTTATTTATGTTCCTAAACATGGTTTGTTTTCCTCTTTGATTATCCCCAGCCTTTACTGTACTCCCTCCCGCTGTTGGTTTTCATTGATATTTTCCATTTCCTCTTCCTGTAATATTTTGCCGAGGATGTTTTGAAGAGATGGTTTTCTAGCTGCAAATTCTTTGCACTTTTGTTTATCGTGGAAGGTTTTAATTTCATCTTCCATCCTGAAGCTTACGTTCGCTGGATACACAATTCTTGGTTGGAACCCATTTTCTTTCAGTGTTTGAAATATGTTATTCCTGGATCTTCTAGCTTTCAGAGTCTGTTTTGAAAGATCAGCTGTTATCCTGATTGGTTTACCCCTAAATGTAATCTGCTTCCTTTCTCTTGTAGCTTTTAAAATTCTCTCCTTTTTCTGTTTGTTGGGCATCTTCATTATAATGTGTCTAGTTGTGGCTCTCTTATGATTTTGCACATTCGGCGTTCTGTAGGCTTCTAGGACTTGGGATTCTTTTTTATTTATCAAGTCTGGGAAGTTATCTCGTATTATTTCATTGAATAGGTTGCTCATTCCTTTTGTTTGAACCTCTATACCTTCCTGTATCCCAGTGTCTCTTAAGTTTGGCCTCTTTATGTTATCCCATATTTCTTGGATGTTCTGCTCGTGGTTTCTTAACAGTCTTGCTGAGCTGTCTATGTTCTTTTCAAGTTGAAATACTTTGTCTTCATTGTCTGATGTTCTATGTTCTAAGTGTTCTACTCTGCTGGTAGTATTCTCAATTGAGTTTTTAAGTTGGTTTATTGCTTCCTGCAATTCTAGGATTTCTGTTTGTTTTTCCAACCTCTATCTCCCTATATAGTTGATCTTTTGCTTCTTGGATTTGTTTATGTAATTCATTGTCGAAGGGATCTTTAATTGTCTGATTTTGTTGTCTAATGTCTTCCTTGAGACTCCAGATCATCTAAAGCCTGAGTATCCTGAATTCTTTATCTGACATTCCATCTGATGCAGCTATTACCTCTTCTAAAATTGTGTTTACCTGCATTGCTTGTGGTCCTTTCTTTCCTTGTCTTTTCATACTGCTCGCGTTTCTCTCTGCTTTTTGAAACTGTTGTTTTTGAAATTTTCCCCCTATATACTTATATTGCTCTTGTATAGTTGAAAAGTCTCCCTTGAAGTAGCGGGGGGCGGCTGTTCTGCTCCTCCAATTGGGGTGATCTATCTACCACGCTGACGGGCTGCTGGGCCTGTTGTGCTGGTTGGTCGCAGGTCTGTCTACAATGCGGGTGCGGGCAGTGGCTCTGCTCTGCCCCTCCTCCATTTGGTGTGACGTGTCTACAACGCCCACGGACCCCTCGGCCTGTTCTGCTGATCCATTGCAGGTCTGCCTACCTTGCAGTTGCGGGCGGCAGCTCTACTCTGCCCTTACTCAAATTGGGATGACATGTCTACCATGCCGGCAGGACGCTGAGCCTCTTTGCTGGTCGGTCGCAGGTCTGTCTATTTTGTGGGCACGTGCAGTGGATCTGCTCTACCCCAACTTCAAATGGGGTTATGTGTCTGCCGTGCCCGCAGGCCACTTGGCCTGTTTCGCTGTTCGGTTGCCTACATTGTGGGCGAGGTTGGTCACTCTGCTCTGCCCCTACTCCAATTGGGGTGATGTGACTACCTCGCCGGCGGGTTGCTGGGCCTGTTCTGGGCATGGGTGGTGGCTCTGCTCTGCCCCTATTCCTATTGGGGTGACATAACAACCATGCTGGTGGGCCGATGGGCTTGTAATGGGCACGGGAGAAGGCTCTGCTCTGCCACTACTCCAATAGGGGTGCCGTGTCTACCACACCGGCGGGTCGTTGGGCCTGTTCTGGGCATAGGCTGTGGCTCTGCTCTGCCCCTACTCCAATTGGGGTGACGTGACTACCAAGCCTGCTGGTCGATGGGCCTGTTCCGGGCACGGGCGGCGGCTCTGCTCTGTCCCTACTCCAATTGGGATGACGTGACTACCACGCCTGAGGGTCGCTGGGCCAGTGCCGGGGGTGAGCGGTGTCTCTGCTCTGTCCCTCTAGCTTGAAGACAGAGTGAGAGAGACTCGGGTGTTTGTGACTCACTTTTTTACCAGGAGACCAACTGTTTCTCTCACCGCTGGTATCGATGAAGTTATCTCCTCCGCCACTTTGTGATGACTTCAGATCTCTAACATGTTGGTATCCCAAGCGAATGGCAGCATTTCGTTCCCTTTGCCGGATGAACAAAGCAATGGGTGAGTCCTGACCGGCCCTCACAAGCCCCGTCTCAATCCTGTTGCCACTGCCTATGAAGGCTTGGTAGGTATTTACCTCCACAGTATTCAGCAAGACCTAGACCGAGAAGCAGTTTCCGCAGGTTCTTTAGCCCTGGGCCTGATCAGTTCCAGGAGCCAGAATTCGGCCGCTCTGGGCTTGGTGTATGTTCTGATAGGAGCAGGCCTGAGTAATTTGTCTCCGAGACACAGGCGAATGACAGCCTGAGATTACCTGTTCTATAGCTGAATGAGCTGCTATCAGTTGAAAACAGGAATGGTGACGTCAGCTCTCCAAGATGGTGGCCCCTGGCTTCCTCTGTGGTCTGACTGGTCTGGAAAACCGAATTGGACCGTGTATTTCCCTGGTCTCAAACCCAGAATTCAGCAATGAGCACAGTGATTGTACAGATGGCAGGAGCCCACAGAATCTGCACCACTGAATATTTGTGTTGCTATCTCATTGCTTCCCAGCACGCGCCACAGACTCTACCCGCAGGGCGATTTGCTGAATAAGCAGCATGATGCTCCATGCAGACAAATCACTCACGTTTGAGCCCCGTAGCTGATCCTCGTGAGATGGAAATACTTCCAATAGGTTTAGGACCACCCAAATTTTGCTGGAAATTCGTCATTCTCCTGCACAGTGACGCTGTACATGGGGTTGATGCACTCCTTTCGCTGTCATCATATGATCCCCTGAAGTTAGTTTTCAGTACTAGGAAACAAATATGTATTTCAGGTGGATGAATATTTCTGAGAATAAACTTGTGAAAAGTTGATTATACATCCACATACATAAATATGAATGAATTTAGGGAGTGTATAATCAGACAAATACATTTCATATTTTGAAAAATCTGGAGAGTGAATACATATATATATATATATATATATATACACACACACACACAGACATTAAAAAGTAGCATTATGTATGCCAATTGAAATTCACCATGAAAAATATATCATCCAGAGATCCAAAAATATTCATTTTCCTTTCATTTTCCTGAACATCAATTTATGTTGTACAACTAGAAAACTGACCCATATGTTGAATTTTCAGTTCCAACAGCGTTTAGTAGGAGTGATCTTTTCTTACAATTTGTATCTGCCAAGTCAGCCACCTCACAAAATGTACGTGTGATACCAGGTATAATTCAATATGTGCATAAAAAATACATGTGCTGAATCGGCTACAGAGAAAGGGAGACAGTTATTGACATATTTGTTAACTTTTAAAACACATGGAGAACTATTTCAATTAAAATTGGCTTGATTTATAACACCTACCATTTATCATACGAAAGGCAAATCCAACTATACACCATGCCTCCTGTGAACATCTTGTATTTCTATTTTGTCTGGGTTATTTTTCTGCATCATATTAAGATTATAAGTAAAAGTCTAGAAGGAAATTTGTTAGTGTCAGGGATTCAGTATTTCGAATGGAAAATTGGAAAATGTATCCAATGTGTATGCAAATATGTGCTACATAAAAATCTTCCCACTCTCATTCAGAACAATGCCTTGGCATTACCTTCGCCCCATGTAAGACACAATTAGAGGAGAAGAGTTAGAAAATCTGTGAATACATATCTGGAATAGAAAATGCTCAGGAGTTCACAAATTTGGAGGTGGTAGAGGAGTTTCCAAAAGTAAGGGACAGGGTAAACACTACACAAACATGAAGCTCTGCCGACCCAACATCTGGAGAAACTACCTCTGAGGTTGGGCACTTGAAATATATTTTGTTGTCAGGAGCATTAGCTTCCTTTGTAGTGAGACCATCAAAGCTGGGTCTGCATCTATGTGACATGGATGACATGGTTTCTTATTTTCCAATGAACATGAGGCAGCAGTGCTGAATTTTCTCTGTGTAGGTAAACTGTGGCCACTCAGGGCAAGTGTCTCCTCATGTGGACTGTGAAGCCATTTGGTCATCCTCCACTCTTCATGGTGTTTCTTGCTGTTGCACTAGGAGTGTGGTATTTGCTTCATGAAATAAAAAGCGTTCACCAGGGACACAGTGCTGTAGGGAATTCTGTCAGTTGTGGTGGGTCGGGTTCTGTTGGAGAATGCACCAACCAGGCTTCTATCCCACATAGCTTGCTCCATTGACCATAGCAACCTGATTCTGAACATTGCCCTAAAACCTCTCCATATAACAAGATGCTTTTACATATAAGGGTCTACTGGCTGCAAAATGTCAGTCACAAGATATGTGGACACCAATGGCAGATAAACATGGCAACACCAGAGATTTTTTATCACACACTTGCCCACCACGGCTCTAGGAACACTACTCAGCAGGCTCCAACTTACTGGCATCTCTGTTATACACCATTTTCATGTAAACCAGTCAATAAAGGCATTGTCTTGTATTCTCATGATCAGCTAGAGGACATCCAAAGGTTCTCCTGTGACACCTAGTCTTGGGAATTTCAAAAATTTCATGGTTTTTATCTGGCCAATTTTCAAGGATGAAGTTGGAGGCACTGTGGGTTTCAATTCATTCACTAACCATTAAATGTTGAGTAAGCTCATTTCAATGAAAGCTCTGGAGAACTCTCAGAGGCAAGGCTTCCCAAAGGGTGGCCAAAAGGTCACATGAAGCCAGGCCCATTGAGGTCTACAATATGAGGTCCATGAGCCTTTGACTCTCAACTATGGCTGCCAAGTCTTTCAGAAGAAAATCATGTGATATCCTGGCTGAGATTCATTTTGCTCTGTGGAAAGCCACCTTGGGCCTAGATCTCACTTTCCAAGGGCGACTCTCATGCATGGCCTTCTAAAATCCCAACACAATTCATGGCAATAATTCTCTGAGGTCAATTCTAGATCTCAGTCTCTATGTTGAATCACACAAGAGTTCAAGCCCAGGTGGACCCAGTCTTCTCTTCCTACCGCCATACAAATGTTCACAGCTAAAACCAAAACACCCCAACATGGCCCTCATCTTCTTCCATGTAGACACTCATCATAACCTCCGGCTGGAGGTTTCCAGGAGGTACACAGCCCACGTCCGTGTCCAAAATAAGCTCCCTTGCCCCTCATTTGCCTAAAATCAGGGTGGCCTGGAATCCCTTCCTGTGAAACAGAAGTGAAAAAATAGGCCTGCCCTTAATACTGCTCTGCTTCTCCAACTTGAGGCCTACTGAGTGTGGCATTTAGATTCTTTATGTGAATTCATTTTTTTTGTTGTTGTTGTAATTTAACGTTTTAAAATGTTTTCATTTTTAAAATATTTTTATTTTATTATTATTATTTTAAATTTTAATATTCATTTTTTAAATGATCATTATTTTTAAATTTTTTTCTTTCTTTCTTTCTTTTCTATTTTTTTCTTTTGTCTTATCGTTTCTTTTCAATTTTCTTATTTCCCCTTCCTTTAATTCTACCTGCCTACTCTCATTCTCTTTAGTGACTTCTTCCCTTTCCTTCTAATATCTTTCCTCCCAAGCATCAAATAAAATTATAAGAGTAAACAGTAACTCAGCAGTGAAACAGAGCAAGAAGTAACATGAGCAGCACAAAAAATCAAGGAAGAAAATAAGTACAAACAATGAAGGACAGCCTAAATATTCAGGAGGACCTATAGTCATCAGAAAAATGGTCATATAAAGAACTCAAGGAATACCTTAGACAAATGGAATGGAAACTTAAAGAGGATACGAGACAGCAAATCCAAACAGTGAAAGAACACATTGAAAATGAATTACATAAACAGATAAAAGAAGAAGTTATGAATCTTTATCAGGAGATAGAGATTATAAAAAAATCAAACAATAATTCTAGAAATGAAGGAAACGATAAACCAAATTAAAAAGTCAATTAAGAGTATCACTAACACTGTGGAGCAAGTAGAAGACAGAATGTTCGATAATGAAGACAAAATATATCATCTTGAAATGAATCTAGCAAACACAGAAAGGCTGGTAAAAAATCATGAGTAAAACATCCAAGAGATATGGGATAACATAAAAAAACAAATTTATGAGTCATCTGGATAGGTACACAGATTCAAACCAATGAAATGAGTAATCTATTGAATGAAATAATTACAGAAATATTTCCAGAAATACAAAGTAAACGGATATACAAATTGGACATGCTTACAGGACACCGAGCACACAAAATCACAGTAGATCAACACCAAGACACATCGTTATGAAGATATCCAATATACAAAACAAAGAGAAAATATTAAAAGCTCTAAGAGAAAGGAGGCAGATTACATTAAGGGGTAAACCAATAAGGTTGAGAAGGAATTTTTCATCACAGTCGCTGAAAGCGAGAAGATCCTTGAACAACGTATTTCAAACACTGAAAGACAATGAATGCTAACCAAAAATTCTGTATCCAGCAAAATTAAGCTTCAGGTATGACAATGAAATAAAAATATTTCATGATAAACAAAAGCTAAAAGAATTTGTAGCCAGAAAAGCAGCATTGCAAAGCATCTTGAGCAAAACAATACACGAAGAAGAAATGAAAATCAACAACCAAAACCATCAGTGGGAAGTGCCTCAGTAATGACAGAGGGTGGGGGAAAAGCTAATCATGGAGAAACAAACTAAATTAAAAAAAAAGAAGAATCATCAATTATGGGTGGCAGTACAAACCATATATTAATAGTGACTCTATATGTTAATGGCTTAAACTCTCCAATAACGCGACATAGGCTGGTAACTTGGATTAAAAACGAATCCAACAATATGTTGCCTCCAGGAGACACATCTGAATGGAAAAGACATACAGGCTGACAGGTGCAGTTTTGGAAAAAATATACCATGCAATGGTCCTCGTAAGCAAGCAGGGGTGGCCATCCTCATATCGAATAAAATCGACTTCAAGACTAATTTAATCAAAAGGGATAAGAAAGGACATTATATACTGTTAAAAGGAACCATTCACCAACAAAACATAAAAAATATCAATATTTATGCACCAAATAATGGTGCTGCAACGTTCAAAAAACAAATTCTCCTCAAGTTCCAGAATGAAATAGACCACAACACAATAATTATGGGAGACTTCAACACACCTCTCTCACCATTGTACAGATCCTCCAAACAAAAGTTGAATAAAGAAAGTATAGAACTCAATATCACAATCAATAACCTACATGTAACTGACATATATAGAATATATCAACCATCATCAAGTGGATATACTTTTTTCTCAGTAGCACGTGGATCCTTCTCAAAAATAGACCATATATTATGCCATAGGGCAACCCTCAGTAAATATAAAAGTGTGGAGATAATACCATGCATTTTATCTGATCATAATGGAATGAAACTGGAAATCAATGATAAAAGAAGGAAGGAAAAATCCTACATCACATGGAAAATGAATAATATGTTACTGAATGATCAGTGGGTTAGAGAAGATATAAAGGAGGAAATCAAAAAATTCTTAGAGATACATGAAAATACAGACGCAACATATCGGAATCTATGGGACACAATGAAAGCAGTTTTAAGAGGGAAATTCATTGCCTGGAGGTCATTTCTGAAAAAAAGTAAAACCGAACAAATAAATGAGCTCACACTTTAACTCAAAGCCCTAGAAAAGGAAGAGCAAAACAACAGAAAATGTAGCAGAAGGCAAGAAATAATTAAAATCAGAGCAGAAATCAACGAAATTGAAACAAAAGAAACTATTGAAAAAATTAACAAAACTAAAAGGTGGTTCTTCGAAAAAATATATATGTTCGACAGACCCTTAGCCATGCTAATGAAGAGAAGAAGAGAGAGAACTCAAATTACTAACATATGGGATGAAAAAGGCTATATTACAACAGATGCTTCCGAAATACAGAAGACAATTAGAAATTATTTGGAAAACCTATATTCCAATAAAATAGAATATAGTGAGGACATCAACAAATTTCTCAAGTCATATGATTTGCCCAGACTGAGTCAGGAGGATATACACAATTTAAACAGACCAATGTCAATGGCTGAAACAGAAGAAGCAATCAAAGACTACCAACCAAGAAAAGCCCAGGAACGGATGGCTATACAGCGGAGTTTTACAAAACATTTAAAGAAGATTTAATACCAATACTTTTCAAGTTATTTCAGGATAGAGAAAAAGAGGGAGCTCTGCCAAATTCATTCTATGAGGCCAACATCACGCTAATTCCGAAATCAGAAAAAGACACCTCAAAGAAAGAAAACTACAGACCAATATATCTGATGAACCTACATGCAAAAATCCTCAATAAAATTCTGGCGAATCGAATACAAAGGCACATCAAAAAAATTATGCAACATGATCAAGTAGGATTCATCCCTGGGATGCAACGATGGTTCAATATACGGAAATCAATAAATATTATTCACCACATCAATAGACTTAAAGATAAGAACCATATGATCATCTCGTTAGAAGCAAAAAAAGCACTTGACAAAGTACAGCATCCCTTTATGTTCAAAACATTAGAAAAACTAGGGATAACAGGAAATTACCTCGACATTGTAAAAGCTATCTATGCAAAGCCTCAGCTAGCATCATTATGAATGCAGAAAAATTGAAGGCATTTCCTCTAAAATCTGGAACAAGACAGGGATACCCTCTCTCACCACTTCTATTCCATATAGTTCTCAAAACACTGGCCAGAGCAATTAGACAGACTAAAGAAATAAAAGGCATAAAAATAGGAAAATAAGAACGTAAATTATCACTATTTTCGGGTGACATTATTCTAAACATAGAAGACACAAAAGGGTCTACAAACACTACTAGAACTAAAAAATGAATGACCTGCGACCCACTGGCAGGTCAGGCCCAGAACCTGCGGAGGGGCACTGTTGCCCCACGCACCTGCAAGGTAGGCGGTACCGTGACCACTGACAAAACAGGCCCAGTGGCCCGTCTGACACATCACCCCTGTTGGAGGAGGGGCAGGGCAGCCACCAGCGCCTGTTAGGTAGACAGACCTGCAAACGACAGACAGAACAGGCCTAGCAGCCAGCGGAGGGGCAGAGCCGCTGCTCATGCCTGCAAGATAGGCGGACCTGTGACCACCGAAGGAACAGGCCCACCGAAAGTACAGGCACAGCGACCTGCCGGCGTGGTAGGCACATTGCCCCAATTGGAGGAGGGGCAGAACCACCGCCAAAGCCTGCGAGGGAAACTTTGCAACAATACAATAGCAATATAAATATATAGGGGGAAAAATCAATAACACAACAGTTTCACCAAGCAGAAAGAAACGTGATCAGTATGAAAAGAAAAGGAAAGAAAGGACCACAAGCAATGCAGGTCAACTCAACTTTAGAAGAGGTAATATCTGCAGCAGATGGAATGTCAGATAAAGAATTCAGGATATACATGCTTCAGATAATCTGGAGTCTCAAGGAAGACATTAGACAGCAAAATCAGACAATGAAAGACCACTTCAACCACTTCGAAAATGAATTACATAAACAAATCCAAGAAGCAAAAGATCAATTATACAGGGAGATCGAGGTTATAAAAAACAAACAAACAGAAATCCTGGAAATGCAGGAAACAATAAACCAACTTAAAAACTCAATTGAGAATACTACCAGCAGAGTAGAACACTTAGAAGATAGAACATCAGACAATGAAGACAAAGTATTTCAACTGGAGAAGAACATAGACAGCTCAGCAAAGCTGTTAAGAAACCATGAGCAGAACATTCAAGAATATGGGATAACATAAAGAGACCAAACTTAAGAGTCATTGGGATACAGGAAGGTATAGAGGTCCAAACAAAAGATATGAGCAATCTATTCAATGAAATAATACGAGAAAACTTCCCAGACTTAAAGAATGAGACAGAATCCCAAGTCCTAGAAGCCTACAGGATGCCGAATGTGCAAAATCATAAGAGATCCACACCTAAACACATTATAATGAAGATGCCCAACATACAGAATAAGGAGAGAATTTTAAAAGCTACAAGAGAAAGGAAGCAGATTACATTTAGGGGTAAACCAATCAGGATAACAGCTGATCTTTCAACACAGACTCTGAAACCTAGAAGATCCTGGAATAACATATTTCAAACACTGAAAGAAAATGGGTTCCAACCAAGAATTGTGTATCCAGCAAAATTAAGCTTCAGTATGGAAGATGAAATTAAAACCTTCCACGATAAACAAAAGTGAAAAGAATTTGCAGCTAGAAAACCATCTCTTCAAAACATCCTCGGCAAAATATTACAGGAAGAGGAAATGGAAAATATCAATGAAAACCAACAGCGGGAGGGAGTACAGTAAAGGCTGGGGATAATCAAAGAGGAAAACAAACCATGTTTAGGAACATAAATAAGCAAATATCGCTGGAAGAACAACCCATATCTCAAAAATAACCCTAAATGTTAATGGCTTAAACTCACCAATTAAGAGACACAGGCTAGTAGAATGGAACACAAAACAAGACCCAACAATATGCTGCCTTCAGGAGACGCATTTGATAGGAAAAGACATACATAGACTGAAGGTGAAAGGTTGGGAAAAATCATATCACTCATATGGACTTTGGAAACAAGCAGGAGTGTCCATACTCATATCATATAAAATAGATTTCAAGCCAAAGTTAATCAAAAGGGATGAAGAGGGACACTACATACAGCTCAAGGGAACCATACACCAACAAAACATCACAATCATAAATATATATGCCCTAAACAATGGTGCAGCTATATTCATCAAACAAACTCTTCTCAAGTTCAAGAGTCTAATAGACCACCATACAATAATTATGGGAGATTTCAACACACCTCTCTCACCACTGGATAGATCTTCCAAAGAAAATTTGAATAAGGAAACTATAGAACTCAATAACATAATTAATAACCTGGACTTAATTGACATATATAGAATATACCACCCAAGATCAAGCAGTTACACTTTTTTCTCAGCAGCACATGGATCCTTCTCAAAAATAGATTTTATATTATGTCACAGGGCAACTCTTAGACAATATAAAGGAGTAGAGATAATACCATGCATCTTATCTGAACATAATGGAATGAAATTGAAAATCAACGATAAAAGAAGTAAGGAAAAATCATGCATCACTTGGAGAATGAAAAATAGGTTACTGAATGATCAATGGGTTATAGAAGACATCAAGGAGGAAATTGAAAAATTCTTAGAGATAAATGAAAACACAGACACAACATGTCGGAATCTATGGGACACATTGAAAGCAGTTCTAAAAGGAAAATTTATTGCTTGGAGTTCAATCCTTAAAAAAAGAAAAAAACCAACAAATAAATGATCTAATACTTCAACTCAAAGTCCTACAAAAAGAAGAGCAAAACAACGGCAAAAAAGTAGAAGACAAGAAATAATTAAAATCAGAGCTGAAATTAATGAAATCGAAACAAAAGAAACAATTGAAAAAATTGACAAAACTAAAAGTTGGTTGTTTGAAAAAATAAATAAAATTGACAGACCCTCAGCCACGCTAACGAAGAGAAGAAGAGAGAGAACTCAAATTACTAGCATACGGGATGAAAAAGGCAATATCACAACAGACACTTCAGAAATACAGAAGATTATCAGAAATTATTTTGAATCCTTATACTCCAATAAAATAGAAGATAGTGAAGGCATCGATAAATTTCTTAAATCATATGATTTGCCCAGATTGAGTCAGGAGGATATTGACAACCTAAACAGACCAATATCAATTGAGGAAATAGAAGAAACCATCAAAAGACTACCAACTAAGAAAAGCCCAGGACCGGATGGGTATACAGCAGAGTTTTACAAAACCTTTAAAGAGGAACTAATACCAATACTTTTCAAGCTATTTCAGGAAAATGAAAAAGAGGGAGAACTTCCAAATTCATTCTAAGAGGCCAACATCACCCTGATTCCTAAACCAGACAAAGACACTCCAAAGAAAGAAAACTACAGACCAATATCTCTAATGAACCTAGATGCAAAAATCCTCAATAAACTTCTGGCGAACCGGATACAAAAACATATCAAAAAAATTGTGCACCATCATCAGGTAGGATTTACCCATGGGATGCAAGGTTGGTTCAATATACGGAAATCAATTAATGTTATTCACCACATCAATAGGCTTAAAAATAAGAACCATATGATCATCTCGATAGATGCGGAAAAAGCATTCGACAAAGTACAGCATCCCTTTATGTTCAAAACTCTAGAAAAACTAGGGATAACAGGAACATACCTCAATATTGTAAAAGCAATCTATGCTAAGCCTCAGGCTAGCATCATTCTGAATGGAGAAAAACTGAAGGCATTCCCTCTAAAATCTGGAACAAGACAGGGATGCCCTCTCTCACCACTTCTGTTCAACATAGTTCTCGAATCACTGGCCAGAGCAATTAGACGAAAGAAATTAAAGTCATAAAAATAGGAAAAGAAGAACTCAAATTATCACTATTTGCAGATGACATGATTCTATACCTAGCAGAGCCAAAAGGGTCTACAAAGAAACTATTAGAGCTAATAAATGAATTCAGCAAAGTGGCCGGATATAAAATCAACACGCATAAATCAAAGGCATTCCTGTATATCAGCGACAAATCCTCTGAAATGGAAATGAGGACAAGCACCCCATTCACAATATCCTCAGAAAAAATAAAATACATGGGAATCAACCTAACAAAAGAGGTGTAAGACTTATACATTCAAAACTACAGAACCCTAAACAGAGAATTGAAGAAGATCTTAGAAGATGGAAAAAATATACCCTGTTCATGGATAGGTAGAACTAACATCATCAAAATGGCCATATTACCAAAAGTTCTCAATAGGTTTAATGCAATGCCAATCAAAATCCCAAAGGCATTTCTTGTAGAAATAGAGAAAGCAATCATGAAATTCATATGGAAAAATAAAAGGCCCAGAATAGCAAAAACATTGCTAAGCAGGAAGTGTGAATCAGGCGGTATAGCTATACCAGACTTCAAACTATACTACAGAGCAATAGTAACAAAAACAGCACGGTACTGGTACCAAAACAGGCGGGTGGACCAATGGAACAGAATAGAGGACACAGAAACCAATCCACAAAACTACAACTATCTTATATTCGATAAAGGGGCTAAAAGCATGCAATGGAAGAAGGCTAGCATCTTCAACAAATGGTGTTGCGAAAACTGGAAATCCATATGCAACAAATTGAAACTGAATCCCTTTCTCTCGCCATGCACAAAAGTTAACTCAAAGTGGATCAAGGAACTTGATATCAAATCAGAGACATGGCGTCTGATAGAAGAAAAAGTTGGCTATGATCTACATACTGTGGGGTCGGGCTCCAAATTCCTCAATAGGACACCCATAGCACAAGAGTTAATAACTAGAATCAACAAATGGGACTTACTCAAACTAAAAAGATTTTCTCTGCAAAAGAAACAATAAGAGAGGTAAATATTGAGCCTACGTCCTGGGAACAAATCTTTACTCCTCACACTTCAGACAAAGCCCTAATATTCAGAATATACAAAGAACTAAAAAAATTAGACAATGAGATAACAAATAACCCAATCAACAAATGGGCCAAGGACCTGAACAGAAATTTCTCAGAGGAGGACATACAATCAATCAACAAGTATATGAAAAAATGCTCACCATCTCTAGCAGTCAGAGAAATGCAAATCAAAACCACCCTAAGATACCATCTCACTCCAGTAAGATTGGAAGCCATTAGGAAGTCAAACAACAACAAGTGCTGGCGAGGATGTCGGGAAAAGGGTACTCTTGTACATTACTGGTGGGACTGCAAATTGGTGCGCCCAATTTGGAAAGCAGTAAGGAGATTTCTTGGAAAGCTTGGAATGGAACCACCATTTGATCCAGCTATTCCCCTACTCGGTCTATTCCCTAAAGACCTAAAAATAGCACAGTATAGGGACACTGCTACATCCATGTTCATAGCAGCACAATTCACAATAGCAAGACTGTGGAACCAACCTAGATGCCCTTCAATAGAAGAATGGATAAAAAAAATGTGGCATTTATACACAATGGAGTATTACTCTGCATTAAGAAATGACAAAATCATAGAATTTGGAGGGAAATGGATGGCATAAGAGCAGGTTATGCTAAGTGAAGCTAGCCAATCCCTTAAAAACAAATGCCAAATGTCTTCTTTGATATAAGGAGAGTAACTAAGAACAGAGTAGGGACGAAGAGCATGAGAAGAAGATTAACATTAAACAGGGATGAGAGGTGGGAGGGAAAGGGAGAGAGAAGGGAAATTGCATGTAAATGGAAGGAGACCTTCAGGGGTATAGAAAATTACATACAAGAGGAAGTGAGGGGAAAGGAGGAAAAATATAAGGGGGAGAAATGAATTACAGTAGAGGGGGTAGAGAGAGAAGAGGGGAGGGGAGGGGGAGGGGGGATAGTAGAGGATAGGAAAGGCAGAAGAATACAACAGTCACCAGAATGGCAATATGTAAATCAATGGTTGTGCAATTGATGTGATTCTGCAATCTGTATATGGGGTAAAAATGGGAGCTCATATCCCATTTGAATCAAAGTGTGAAATATGATATATCAAGAACTATGTAATGTTTTGAACAACCTACAATAAAATTAATTAAAAAAAAACAAAATAAAACAACAACAAAAAAAAAACAGCATGGTACTGGTAGCAAAACAGGCGGGTGGACCAATGGTACAGAATGGAGGACACAGAGACTAATCCAAAAAGCTACAACTATCTTATATTTGAAAAAGGAGCTAAAAGCATGCAATGGAGGAAATATAGTGTCTTCAACAAATGGTGTTGGGAAAAATGGAAATCCATATGCAACAAAATGATACTGAATTCCTTTCTGTCGCCATACACAAAAGTTAACTCATAGTGGATCAAGGTGCTAGATATCAAATCAGAGACTCTGTGTCTGATAGAAGAAAAAGTTGGCTCTGATCTACATATTATGGGGTTGGGCTCCAAATTCCTTTATAGGACACCCATAGCACAAGAGTTAATAACAAGAATCAACAAATGGGACTACTTAAACTGAAAAGTTTTTTCTCAGCAAGAGAAAGAATAAGAGAGGTAAATAAGGAGCATACATTATGGGAACAAATTTTTACTCCTCACACTTCAGATAGAGCCCTAATATCCAGAATATACAAAGAACTCAAAAAAATAGACAATAAGATAACAAATAACCCAATTAAAAAAATGGGTCAAGGACTTGAACAGACACTTCTCAGAGGAGGACATACAATCAATCAACAAGTACATAAAAAATGCTCACCATTTCTAGCAGTCTGAGAAATTCAAATCAAAATCACCCTAAGATACCATCTCACTCCAGTAAATTGGCAGCCATCATGAAGTCAAACAACAAGTGCTGGCAAGGATGTGGGGTAAAAGATACTCTTGTACATTGCTGGTGGGACTGTAAACTGGTGTGGCCAATTTGGAAAGCAGTATGGAGATTCCTGGGAAAGCTGTGAATGGAACCACAATTTGACTCAGCTATTGCCCTTCTCGGACTATTCCCTGAAGACCTTAAAAGAGAGTAATACAGGGATACTACTACATCGATTTTCATAGCAGTACAATTCACAACTGAAACACTGTGGATCCAACCCAGATGCCCTTCAATAGATGAATGGATAAAAAACATGTGGCATTTATACACTTTGAAGTATTACGCAGCACTAACAAATGACAAAATCATAAAATTTGCAGAAAAATGGATGGCACTGGAGAAGATTATGCTTAGTGAAAATAGCCAATCCCTAAAAAATAAATACCAAATGTCTTCTTTGATATAATGAGAGCAACTAAGAACAGAGCAGGGAGCAATAGCAGGAAGAAAAGATTAACTTTAAACAGAGACATGAGGTGGGAGGGTAAGTAAGAGAAAAGGGAAATTGCATGGTAATGGAGGGAGACCCTCATTGTTACACAAAATTACATATCGTTGTGAGTGGAATGGGAAAATAAACATGGAGTGAAATGAATTACAGTAGATGGGGGAAAAAGAGAAGATAGAAAGGGAGGGGAGGGGAGATAGTAGAGTATAGGAAAGGTAGCAGAATACAACAGTAACTAATAGGGCATTATGTAAAAATGTGGATGTGTAACCGATGTGATTCTGTAATCTCTATTTGGGCTAAAAATGGGAGTTCATAAGCCACTTGAATCTAATGTAAGAAATATTATATGTCAAGAGATTTGTAATGTTTTGAGCAACCAATAAAAGAAAAAAAAAGTAGCAATATATATGCCAATCAAAATTCATCATGAAATATATATAATCCACAGATCGAAAAATATTCATTTTACTGAACCTGGATTAATGTATAATGATATTCAACTAGGAAGCTCACCCATAGGTTGAATTTTCAGTTCCAACAGCATTTAGGAGGAGTGATCCTTTAGCACAATTTGCATCTGTCAATTCAGTTACCTCACAAGTATGTACGTGTGGTAACAGGTAGAATTCTATATGTCCATATAAAAATACATGTGCTGAATAGGCTACAGAGAAAGGGAGACAGGAATTCACATATTTTTTAATTTTAAAAACACATGTAGAACTATTTCAACAAAAAAAATTGACTAGATTTATAACTCCTACACTATATAATGCAAAAACCAATTGTAACAATACACCATGCCTCCTCGGAACTGCTTGTATTTCTATTCTGTTTGGGTTATTTTTCACCATCATATTAGAATTATAAGTCAGAGTATAGTAGGGTATGTGTTAGTTTCAGGGCTTCAGTATTTCAAATAGAAAATTGAAAAATGAATCGAATGTGTATGTAAATATGTGTTACACAGAAATCTTTCCACTCACATTCAGAACAATGCCTTGATATTAGCTTGGCCCCAAGTAAGACACAATTAGAGTAGAAAAGTGTGAAAATCTGTGAATACATATCTGGAATGGAATATGCTCGGGAGTTCACAACCTTGGAGGTGGTAGAGGAGTTTCCAAAAGTAAAGAACAGGGTAAACACTCCACAAACATGGAGCTCTGCTGGCCTAAGACTTCTTGGGAAACTGCCTCTGAGGTTGGGCTCTTGAAATATATGTTGTTGTCATGAGCTTTAACTTCCTTTGAAGTGAGACCATCAAAGATGGGTCTGCATCTATGTGACCTGGAAGACATGGTTTCTTATATTCCAACGACCATGAGGCAGCAGTGCTGAATTCTCTCTTTGTAGGTAAACTGTGGCCACTGGAGGCTAAGTGTCTCCTCGTGTGGACTCTGAAGACATTTGGCCATCCTCCACTTTTCGTGGTGTTTCTTGCTGCTGCACTGGGAATTTGGTATTTGCTTCACCAAATACAAGGAGTTCTACTAGAATACAGTGCTGGAGGGAGTTCTGTCACGTGTGGTGGGTCAGGGTCTGCAGGAGAATCCACCAACCATGCTTCTATCCAACATAGCTTGCCCCAATAACCATAGTTAACTGATTCTGAACATTGCCCTGAAACCTCTCCATATAAAAAATGCCTTTACATATAAGTGTCTGATTTCTGCACTATGTCAGTCATAATCCATTTGGAAGCCAATGGCCGATCCACATGGCCCCACCATGGTGTTTTATCACACACCTGCCCACCACTGCTCTAGGCCCACTACTCAGCAGGATACTAATTACTGGCATCTCTGTTCTACACCATTTACATAAAACCCAGTAAAACAAGGCATTCTCTGGTATACACATGATCAACCACAGGACTTCCAAAGTTTCTCCAGTGCCACCTGGTCATGGGAATTTCAAAAATTTCATGGTATTTATCTAGCCATTTTTCAAAGATTAAGTTGGAGGCACTGTGGGTTTCAAATCATTCATTAACCATTAAGTGTTGAGAAAGCTCATTTCAATGAAAGCTTTGGAGAACACTCACAGGCAAGGCTTCTCAAAGAGTTGCCAAAAGGTCACATGAAGCCAGGCAAATTGAGGTCTACAATGTGAGGTCCATGTGTGTTTTGACTCTCAACTATACCTGCCAATCTTTCAGAATAAAATCATGTGATATCCTGCCTGAGATTCCCATTGTTTTGTGGAAAGACACCCTGGGCCTAGATCTCAGTTTTCATGGGTGAGTCTCATGCATGGCCTTCTAAAATCTAAACACGATTCATGGCAATACTTCTCTGAGTTCAGTTCTAGAACTCAGTCTCTAAGGGGAATCACACCAGAGTTCAAGCTCAGGTGGACCCAGTCATTCTTTCCAACCACCACAAAAATGACCGCAATTAAAATCAAAACACTCCCACAGGGCCCTCATCTTCTTCCATAAAGACACTCATCATAACCTCTGGCTGGAGATTTCTATGAGGGGCACAGCCTAAGAAAGTGTCAAAAATAAGCTCACTTGCCCCTCATTTGCCTAAAATCATGGTGGCCTGGACACTCCTCCTGTGAACCAGGAGTGATCAAATATTCCTGCTGTTAAAGTGTTCTGCTTCTCCAATTTGAGCCCTACTGGCTGTGAGGTATGGATTCTTTAAGTGATTTGGAGTCATGAGAAAACCCAAGCAAATATGGGCTAGCCTCTGCAGGGATTTGAAGAACTCATTTAATCCAAAGGATCCCTATTCTCACTTGATGGAGGTCAGGAACCTAAAACAAGAAGGCAAAAAAATTCATCCACAATGACTTCTCTTTTGGCCATTTCGGTTTGGGAAGCACATGGGATTTTTATTCAGATCCATTGGGTGCTGAGAATCTAATCACACCCTCACACAAGGACCAGAGACTGATTCAGACACATCCCATTCCAAAGCAATTAAGCAAAGAGCTACAGGTGAAGCCCATTCATTTCCATATGAAAACAGTTTTCTTCAGGCTTCACAAAGGGTTGGCATGAGGCAAAGACCTTCCTGACATTCAGGGTAATTGAATCAGAAGTAAGCAAATGGCCCAAGAAGGGTTTCTTCACTGAGACTTTACTGGTCACACTGATATCTGAGTTTTCTGAGATGCTCTCATTCTCTTCAGCTATCCAGTACATGGCCATGTCACAGAGCCTTGTGGTGTTACATATCTGGGACACAAAACCATGAGCGTATTCTGTAGAGTGGCCAGAATTCATGAAGAAAAGAGTAACTTAAGAAGACAGTAGGTGTTGCCCATCCATAAGGCAAAGTGAAGTCCATTAATCAATTGGGCAGTATTAATGTGGGGAAGCTTTCTACTAGAGAAAACAAGTCCATTGATGCATTCTCTTTTCTAATGTCTACAACCACATATACAGTGGGATACACAGACATAGAAACCCTCACAATGTCAAAGGACTTACTAGAAACAGTCCACTCCACACCAAAAAAAAACGCCTTTCCTACCTATTCTCAGAACATGAGAAAAAAACCACAAACTCACACCCACAACGGCAAAGCCACCTCCTTCCCCCAAGTAGGTATTTGACTATCCAGAGTGTCTTCTGACTGGTGGGCCATATTATGTTCCCACGAAATGGCCTGTCCTGTCTCAGATCTGGTCTCCTTGGCCAACTCTGTGAAGTTGTCAGGAGACAGCGGTGAGCCACTACCTGCTTTCTCAGGGAAGGTACCTCTTCAGAGATCTGCTGGCATTTGGCCATCCTCACATCAGTAGGTACCAAGAAAGACTGACTCTGTTCTTGGGAAAAGCAAACAAGTTAGCCCAATGGGACTAGGACTGGGTCTGGCTCTGGGTGCCTGGCTTCCTGGATCCCAAGTTCAGAGAATTCCATCACCAAGGAAGTGAGAAGAGGTCACTTCCTTCAGGAACTGAATGAGGTCACTGCCTTGAAAACCACTTTGTCCTAACAGTTGCTTCCAAGGTTCCCATGAGATGAAGGCTGCCCAAACATCCTGTGACACATTCAGAAGTTAGAATGGAATATCAACCTTAGGCACCCGGGAACAGCTCTCCACACAGGCCTGGTTTCTTCCAACTTCTCTACAATAAGAAGAGAGAGGCTGATTTAGACCCATCAATTCATCCTGACCAGGTTGTTTGCCATGGAAGATTTCTATTGCTCTCTCAGGTCCTACATAGCTGCATAAATCTTCTCCAAGGATCATTTCTCCATGGATCTTTGAGGTTCTCAGAAGGTGGAAGATCACCTACATTCCTATATTGTAAGACCAACTCTGCCCTGCTTTTCTGTAAGTTATATTGAGGGAACAGTGTATGTTTAGGGTTAATAACATGTTTGATTTGGGTTACGAATCATTTTGCGAGATGAATAATGGTATTGGCAACCTTCGATATTTACAAGAGTATATAGGTGAAATATAAGTATGAAAGCAGAAAATTAGGAAAGATTTGAAGCCCAGAAGGGAATTGGACCCTTAAGTGGTATTCTTAGCTTTGAGTTATGTGCTGCACAGTTGTCTCAGATAAATCAATATACAATGGCATAGGACCTTGTACCTTGGATGATTGAATGTTGAAGAGAACATCCAGTCAAAAAGCGATATTCAGTACGATGAGGAAGGTAATCGTTAGGTTTAGAATGAAGAGTGAGTATAGGATTTGGACAAAACGTTTTTTAGCAATAGGGTTTCGGTTAGAGAGTGAGTGTAAATGTCAGCACATGTGAAGAGTCAGTCATAATGATGAACTGGGAAAAATATGAGGGAAAGCAGATATCAATAAAGACATTAGGAAATCAAGCAAAGTACAAAGTGAGTGATAGGATTAGACATTTTCAACAGGCTTGAGGTTGAACTTATAATCTTAGGAAGAAACAAATATGTAGTCACCAATAGGATTGACATTTGAGAGCATTAGGCAACCTGGACATGTATGTATTTAGTAATCCATGCTCACTTTTCATTTAGGCTTTGGTACAATTGAAAGTGTGACCTTTGCTTTTTGTGTCCAGAATATTTCTGTGATAAAATGTATATGTATATCACGTGACATGAGTATTTCTTCCACCATTTCCAGAAGCAATATTTTGAGAACATATAAATTTGTATTGGGGTACAAATAGGTATACACTCTGTGTATGAATATAGCAATAACGCATGAATAGACCATACTGGGAATAAATAATATAACTGGATCCACTTTAAATAATGGATTGAATGGATATCTGAAAATATATAAGAAATGTTATAATGATACACAATCAATCATTCCAACCAGTTATATATCTAATGGTCATCTTAGGGTTATGTTTTATCATGAAGGGTGTGTGAGTTTTGCTTAAAAATTGATCATGGAAATCGAAAATAATATATTTGAAAAAAAGTCTCATGAAAAGACCAGTCAAGAAACATAGGGAAATACATGTGTTCTGGAGCAAGAAGTGATTGAAAGTGAAACAAATGCCTATAAATTTCCTAAGTAGTGGATGAAATATATATCCTATGATGTGTATAAACTGAAGAAATAGTAATGTACCAGTGTTGAATAATAATTAATGTCAAAATACACATCATGTCCCATAGGAATCTACTTGCATTGATGTTAAACTAGGTCAGTTAATGTAGAAATACTAGGATTTGTTTGTACCTTTCACTGAAGTTAGTTTTCAGTACTAGAAAACAAATATGTATTTCAGGTGGATGAATATTTCTGAGAATAATCTTGTGAAAAGTTGAATATTAATCCACATACATGAACATGAATGAATTTAGGGAGTGTATATAAGACACATATATTTCATATTTTGAAAAATCTAGAGATTTATATATTGTGTGTTTGTGTGTGTGTGTGTGTATATATATATATACACACACACACACAAACACACACAAAGACATTCAAAAGTAGAATTATATATGCCAATCGAATTTCACCATGAAATATATATCATCCACAGATCCAAAAATATTGATTTTACTGAACATGGATTTATGTATAATGTTATTAAACTAGGAAGCTCACCATTAGCTGGAATTTTCAGTTCCAACAGCGTTTAGGTGGAGTGATCTCTTCTCACAATTTGTATCTGCAATGTCAGGCACCTCACAAAAATGTACGTGTGATATCAGGTAGGATTCTATATGTGCATATAAAAATTAATGTGCTGAATAGGTTACAGCGAAAGGGAGATAGGAATTCACATATTTGTTAACTTTAATACACATATAAAACAATTTCAATTAAAAAATGACTAGATTTATAACACCTACCATTTATCTTGCAAAAGGCAAGTCCAATATACACCATGCCTCCTCTGAACTGCTTATATTTCAATTCCGTTTGGGTTATTTTTCTCCATCATATTAGTATTTGTAGTTAGCGTCTAGAAGGGTATGGGTTATTGTCAGGAATTCAGTATTTCAATTGGAAAATTGGAAAGTGAATCCAATGTGTATGCAATTATGTGCTGCACAATATTCTTCCCACTCTCATCCAGAACAATGGCTTGACATTACCTTCGCCCCAAGTAAGACACAATTAGAGAAGAAGAGTTAGAAATTCTGTGAATACATATCTGGAATGGAAAATGCTCAGGAGTTCACAACCTTGGAGGTGGTAGAGGATTTTCCAAAAGTAAGGGACAGGGTTGATCACCCAACATGATCTTTCATTAAATTGTGAGCCATCTTGCCACAAAGCCATGAAAAGATAATTTTTGCTTTAGTATAAATTACTGCAAATTCTGAACCTGCTTAGAATGCCTGACCATGTTTTGAACTCACCCATGCCTGGCTCTCTGACCAGATAACAGCCCATTCTGAAACTTTAATGACACCTCATAAATATTCGCCTTCCCTGGCCAGACAACGACCCTCTCAGAGGCTCTAATGGTCCTCATAATTTCTGATGCTGGGGCCAGAAAAAAAAATGTAAACTACAATTAGTGTGATGCTTGTCAAAGTTCTGTTTTCTGTAACCCTCCTTTTTTGTAACTTTCTGGGCTATAAAGCTGGGCTGTAGGAAAGGTGGGGTTGCTGTCTTGTTCCCGCCAGTTTGAGAGGGAGAGGCAGCCTGGCTGCTTGAAATATTAAGCTTGCCTTAATTTGATTTTAATTGGAGTCAGTGGTCTTTTCTTGTGTCCTGGACTAACATTTTGGAGTTCCCCAGCAACATGACCCGACCAGATCACAAAGCCAGACTGCTGGAAATTCTGAAGCTGGCCTATCCTCCAGGACTCCGGGCTGGAGAGCCAAGTTCCAAAACCTTGGAATGAGCCTTCAGTCCATGGATCACTGCAGTGAACCATCGCACTAAAACTATTATCAAGCACCTGGTGGAGGAGGCCTTCATAGGTAAGAGGCGCCTTTATAACATCTGATATCCGGTTAAGGGAGTACTCTTCTGATGACAGAGAGGTGGCCTGGGAAGGCTCACATATACTCCTGTCTGGGACAGTAATAGGAATCCTTCTTTCCTCTGTTCTGTTCTGTAGGGAATACCTCTGAAAGTGTAGAGAGGTGCCGACTGGCATGCAGGAGCTCCTACCCAGGAGCTTTAGCAAGACGCTGCATTGCTCCTCTGGTTTTCTGTTTATTTGCCGAGTTTCTGTTTTTTTGTGTGTGTGTGTTTTGTTCTGTGTTCTAAATGTTTTTTATTTGTTTGTTTTTGTGCGTTTTGTTGTGTGATTTCTGTGGTAAAAACTTAAGGATATTGGACTTGAAAATGGGTAATAAATCATGTAAGCCTGACACCCCTTTGGACTGTGTTTTAAAGAAATGTGATGCACTATACCCGCCTTTGTTAAGCAGGATGAGAGAAGCCCCTAGCTGGCTGTCTGGAGCACACCCACGGCAGAGGGCAATGCCTGCTGGGGACCTAATAACTGAGTATCTCCCAGGTTAACAAGTGAAACTCCTTTAAAACCCCTTGTCCCTCCAGATCAAGAGAGTCACAACTTTGGACAAAGTCCCCTGTTTTTCTCCTTTGTTAGCAAAGCAGTAAACCTCCCTTTTACTTTTTCTCAAACCCTGTCCTTATATTAAATTGGTATTAATTGGCTTCAAGGTCCGGAACCGAAATTTAAGTTACAAATTTTGATACCGCCCCTGACCCTGGAATTTTTGAGAGCTAACTACTGAAATGTTAGGAGATTCAGCGTGCTTGGGGTGGAACCGAACCAGAGGAGCTTATCCTGTAAGTAAAAGACGGGACTGAGGGACTCCCAGCAGCTGCCGAAGTCCTGTTGCTTCAGTGAATTCCCTCCTTCCTTCCCTGCACTGTAAGTATTATGCCACCTCTGTCTTCTTAAAAAAGAGAAAAAGAAAAAGGAGACACTAAATGCAGTAAAGTCACCATGGAGACCTTTGATATTGCATTTCAGGTTCCCCCTCTGTGAAAACATCTGATGCCCTTGTGGGGACATATATCGTGCCACTGGTGTAGGAGATTTTTCTCTTTTCTGCTGTTTTAAAGGCTTCTGTCCTGTCAGCCATAGTCTGGAGCTCCTTTCTGTCTGTCTTTTGTCTTTGTTTCTGGCCATTTAAGACATGTGCAATAATGTGTTGATATTATAAATTGTTTCTTGTGAATGATCTTAGCTGAATGTGTGTCTAAAGGATGATGTTTTATTGTAACAATATGGTATCTGAATGGGTTTTTGAAGCATTGCACAGTCTTGAAGTTAAAAGTCGGGTTTAGGTAATTTTTTAGTTTATGATTTCAGATAATTCATGCCAGAGAACTTAAATACTTAAAATGGAAAACTAAAGAATTCTACTTCCAAGTTGGCAAGTAACTTCCCAATCATTCAGTCTTTTTTTTAACCAATTTTTAATTGGGTAGCCTGGGAAAATGTCACAGTGTGTATCAGTGTATTAATTTGGACAAGGATAGTAAATCATAGTATGGTATCTGTTGACAAAAAAAGATGTTAAGGTATAAAATTTTGTGAATTGTATCTTAAAATTGTATCATAATTTTCAACATCCTCACCTGAAAATTATGGTTAAAGTGCCTTAGGCCTGAGTTGTCTGCTTAGAATAGCAGTTTTGTCCAGCTCCTTCCAGAACTCAGCCAGGACTTATGTTGAAATGTAAATGAAAGAAGCCTGCAAACTCAGTAGGAGACTGATCTGATGTCTAAGTGGGAAAAAAAAAGGTATATCGTATGGTATTTACTAATTACTGGCCAGTCATTTTTTCTAGGACTTTCATTTTTTTCCTTAGATTCTGTATTTTTTTTGAGCTCATTATTTTGATCCTACAGAACTAGGTTAATATTTTTCTGATCAGTTCTATATTTGACCAACAGTGGAGTTTTGAAACATTTCAATGGAGATTTCACCTGCGAAAAGCTACAAGGCCTTACTATTATTATTTGTGCACACTTTTGTTATGTGTTGTATGTCTATATATCCATATGTTCGTATATCATATATGTGATATACAAATTAACATATATAAGGAGCGATCATTAAAAAAAAGCACTCATAAAAACAAATTTTAAAAAGTGGATTCAAAGATCTTTAATTCACGTGATTTAAATGATTCACTTTAAATTTGGATAAGCAAATAACAATAAATGTCTTTAAATTTAAGCTTACAAGTTTTTCTAGCTGCTCAAAAATCTAATAAAATATTAATGTCTATAAAATGTCTAATATGCCTTGGTTCTAGGAATTTTCCTTTAACAAAGAAATGGTTTACACTGTTCAATACATTTCTCTAATATTTTGATAAATAAGTGAAGTAAATTTGATATGGGATTACTCATTCATGAGTACTTTTGTTAGATATCTGATTGATTTAGTAAGGTCTGTATAAGTTTGTTCTAAAGTCTGTATAAGATGGTAAAAATCAGACATGTGATAAAGGGACACAAATTTCTTAAAACAAAAGTTTACCCATAACATTGTGTTTATAAAGTTTTATTTTTCTAGAACAAGCAACCATAAAAATTAAACAACTGATTAAATAAGAACTGTTATTTTAGAGCACTCTACTGACATTTCTTTAAAAGCTAAACTTGGTTAATGTAAAAACATCAATGTCATTGTGATGCTATTAATGTGCTCATATCTTCCAGGTATACAATTCTGTAAGGTAGAAACTTTAAAAGAGCATTTCATCAAGCTGGTGTTCTGAAGTTGTATGGTAAAAATATATATATATTGGGGATTTATTTACTTGTTATCAATAAGATATATAAAGTTTTATGTTACTTTTTACATTGGGAAAAAATTTAAATATATTTTTAAGTTAATGAGCGCCTAATCTATGTAAAGGTTAAAAACTTTCAGCCTTTCTTTAATTCATGTTTTAAATGTGATATCATATGGTGTTAGCTAATATTCATGAGACCTCAAACAATTTATGTAAACTGTGTAAAATGATATTTAAAAAACAAAGATCAGCTTTAGAACTAAAACACTTAAGATTTATATAGAGCCCTGCCTTACCTGAGATAAGGCTCTGTGTCTCATCTTACAACATGTGAGAATAACTACGAAAGCAGTAGGTCAGATGTTATTTAATTTAAAGTTATGTTTTTCTGTCAAGATTACTAGGATCTCAAAAAGGGGATATAATATATAACTCAGTCTAAAATTCAGGGTAGCTATTACACGAACTAAGTATTTTTACTCTTGTTAATTTTATTTTGAATTTCCTTATAAGTTAACTAAAGATTCCCTGTTAGTGTTTTACAAAAGAGTTGCTTTTAGAACACAACATTGGTTAATTTAAGATAATAAGTCATCACCTACAAGACAGACAGAAAAATACAGATCCCAAATAATAAAAAGATAAATAATTTTAAATTATAGACATTAAAGCACAGTACTCTTAATATAAGGCTGTTAAAATTTATTTGCTGGATGTTTAAGATTAGGATTTAAAATTTAATTTAAATGAAAAGGGACAATAAAACAAATATTTGGCTCTTGCCCTCTGAGTCAGTCTGTATCCAGGGAACAGGAGACTTCTCTAAAGAACTTTGCAACTCTGAGCCACATAACCTCCTGATCAGGAAGATTAATGAGACCACTGGAGAACAGAAAGCCAATCAGTGCATTTTCTACGAAGAAGAGAGTCATCAGAGAAGGGAGATATTCCTGATGCTTCCGAGAGAAGCCACATGGTCAAGCAAGACCTGGACTCACCTAGCGCAAATGGCACTAGCAGAACTGAGAAGCTGCTCTCAAGTTTCCCCAGGAATGACTCCCATAAAATCTCAGCTGACTGTTAACAATAGATAGAAACAAAAGTCAGTTTTACTGCTTCATCTTAAACTCTTAGCAAAGACAGATAAACCCAAAATACAGCCATTCCTGGGCATTTTAAAAAATAATAGTTATAATAATATTTTAACGTATACACTTTATGGTAGCCTCCCAAAATAAGTAAGACTGGAGGCTACAAAGAAGGATTCTCAGACAGTAATGCCTGATGAGTATAAAAAGAGACTATCAAGAGGAGGTACCAGAGGCAGAAGTTTTTTGTTTAAGGCCTACAGATATTCCTAACCTACACAGGTAGGCTTGGTGTTTGCTAGTACGATTATCCATCCCTGAATAACAGAATTAAAGGTTTCTCTATTACACACAGAGGTCATACTAGTAAAAGGAATTTGCAAGATCAGATGACATTAAATTATTAAACTGTATCTTATGGGGTGAAACAACTGTGACACTAAAAGTTAAGTTGAAAGTCCTGATAACTGGGGATATTGAAGACAGATGAGGGGACATCTATACAGTGACATGTTTCAGCTGCTGCAACATTTATTCAGTACTCATGGTTTTTGTTTCTCTCATAGAAGAACCCATCCCCAGATGACTTTACAAACTGTTCTACCACAACCAGACTTCAAACCGAATTGACTTCTAAAAGGCAACTCATATCCCTCATGCTGTGCCCCCTCATGTCACCCTCTCTCAACTCAGAAGAAGCCAAAATGAGTGACGACTCTCTTCTTACAACAATGGAGCCAAAAATAGATAGACTTTCATTTTAAGTAATTAATTAAGTCAGGTAAAATCAGGGAGACTGGTTTTGTGTGAGTTCAAAAAATATGGAGACTGTTACGTGAGGTATTAAAATTCCCTCAGTGCTCTTCCCCTACCCTATCAAAGATTTGAAAGGGACACATTAGAAAAGGGGGGAATGATATACCCAACCTGATCTTTTATTAAAATTTGGATCCATCTTGCCACAAAGCCATGAAAAGAAAATTTTGGCTTAACTATAAATTACACCAAATTCTGAAAATGCTTGGAATGCCTGCCCGTGGCCTTGAACTCACCCATGCCTGGCACTTTGACCAGGAACAGCCCTCTATGAAACCTTATTGACACCTCATAAATATTGGCCTTCCCTGGCCAGATAATGACCCTCTCTGAGGTTCTAATGGTTTTCATAAATTGTGATGTTGGGGCCAGCAAAAAAAAAAAAAAAAAAAAAAATATATATATATATATATATATATATATATATATATATATATATATATATATATATATATATATATAAACTACGATTAGTGTGATGCTTGTCAGAGTTCTGATATTTGTAACCCCCCTGTAGTGTAAAATTCTGGGTTATAAACCTGGGCTGTAGGAAATTTGGGGGCTGTCTTGTTCCCACTGTTTTGGGAGGGAGAGGCCACCTGGGCAGTGGAAATTATAAGCTTGCTTTAACTTGATTTTAATTGGAGTCAGTGGTCTTTTCTTGCATCCTGGTCTAATAGGTAAACGCTATCAAACATGCAGCTCTGCCGGCCTAAAGACTTCCTTAGAAACTGCCTCTGAGGATGGGCACTTGACATATATGTTGTTGTCAGGAGCTTTAGCTTTCTTTCTAATGAGACCATCAAAGCTGGATCTGCATCTATGTGACGTGGAGGACATGGTTTCTTATTTTCCAAAGGACATGAGGCAGCAGTGCTGAATTCACTCTTTGTAGGTAAACTGTGGCCACTGAAGGCTAAGTGACTCCCCGTGTGGACTGTGAAGCCATTTGGTCATCCTCCACTTTTCATGGTGTTTCTTGCTGCTGCACTGGGAGTTTGTTATTTGCTTCACAAAATACAAGGAATTCAGCTGGGACACAGTGCTGGAGAGAGTTCTGTCACATGAAATAGATGAGGGTCTGCAGGAGAATGCATCAACCAGGCTTCTATCCCACATAGCTTGTCCCCTTGACCATAGCACCTGATTCTGAACATTATCCTGAAACATCTCCATATAACAAGATGCCTTATATGGAGAGTTATCAGACATATAAGTGATTCCTGGCTGCACAATGTCAGCCACAAGCCATTTGGAAGTCAATGTCAGATACACATGGCCCGACCACAGATGTTTTATCACACACCTGCACACCACAGCTCTGGGCCCACTACTCAGCAGGCTCCAACATACTGGCATCTCTGTTCTACATCATTTTCATGAAACCCAGTCAATCAAGGCACTGTCTGGTACACACTTCATCAGTAAGAGGACATTGAAAGGTTCTCCAGTGCCACCTGGTCATGAAAATTTCAAAAATTTCATTGTATTTATCTAGCCATTTTTCAAGGATGAAGTTGGAGAAATTGTGGGTTTCAATTCATTCAGAAACCATTAATGTTTGAGGAAGCACATTTCAAGGAAACTCTGGAGAACTCTCAGAGGCAAGGCTTCCCAAAGAGTGGCCAAAAGGACACATGAAGCCAGGCCCATTGAGGTCTACAATGTGAGGCCCATGTGTGTTATGACTGTCAACAATGGCTGCCAAGTCTTTCAGAATAAAATAATGTGATACCCTGGCAGAGATTGACAATGCTCTGCGGAAAGCCACCCTGGGCATTGATCTCAGTTTCCAAAGGCAACTCTCATGCGTGGTCTCCTAAAATCCCAACACAATTCATGGCAATACTTCTCTGAGGTCAGTTCCTGAACTCAGTCTGTAAGGGGAATCACACCAGAGTTCAAGCCACGTGGACCTAGTCATCTCTTCCAACCACCACACAAATGACCACAATTAAAACCAAAACACTCCCAAATGGCCCTCATCTTCTTCCACATAGACACTCTTCATAGCCTCTGACTGGAGGTTTCCATGAGGGGCACAGCCCAAGACAGTTTTCCAAATAAACTCCCTTGCCCCTCATTTGCCTAAAGTCAGGGTGGCCTGGACTCCCTTCCTGTGAACCAATAGTGATCAAATAGTCCTGCTCTTAATACTGCTCTGCTTCTCTAATTTGAGGCCTACTGACTGTCTGGTATAGATTCTTTATGTGAATTGGTGTCATGAGAAAACCCAAGCCCTTATGTGCTAGCCTCTGTAGGGCTTTGAAGAACTGATTTGACACAAAGGATCCCTATTCTCACTTGATGGAGGTCAAGAAGCTTACAGAGGAAGGCAAGAGACTTCGTCCACAATGACTGCTCTTTTGGCAATTTTCATTTTGCATGCAAATTGGGAAACTTTCTTTAGATCCATCAGGTGCTGAGAATCTAAGCCACTGCCTCACATAGGGCAAAGAGGCTTATTCAGCCACATCTCTTTCCAAAGCAATTAAGCAAAGAGCCACAGGTGATGCCCATTCATTTCCATTTGAAAACTCTTTTCTTCTGGCTTCACAAAGGGGTGGCCTGGGGCAAAGATCTTCCTGACATTCAGGACAACAGAACAATAGGTAAGCAAAAGGCCCAATGCAGTGTTTTTCCACTGAGACTTTAATGGTCACACTGATATGTGAGTTTTCTGAGATGCTTCTATTCTCTTCAGCTATCCAGTACATGGCCATGTAACAGATCTTGAAGGTGGTACATATCTTGGAAACCAAACCATGAGGCTATTCTGGAGAGTGGCCAGTATTCAGGAAGAAAACAAGAACTTAGGAAGATAGTAGGTGTTGCCCATCCATAAGGCAAGCCTCTCTCCATTCTTTAATTGTGCAGGATGAATGCTGGCAAGCTTTCTACTAGACAGGACACAACCATTGATGCATTCGCTTTTCAAATGTCTACAACCACAGATACAGTGGAATGCACAGACATAGAAACACTCACGTTGTCAAACGACTTTCTAGAAACATTCCAGTCCAAACAAACAAACAGTCTTTCCTACCTATTCTCAGAAAAGAGACAAAACCACAAACTCACACCAACACCCACAACCGCACCACCTTCCCCCAAGTATGTTGGTGAATATCTTGAGTGTCCTCTGACTGGTGGTCCATACTATATTCCCCAAAAATGGCCTGTTCTGTCTCAGATCTGGTCTTCTTCACCAACTCTGTGAAGTTGTCAGGAGCCATGGTTGAGCCACTACCTGCTTTCTCAGAAAAGGCTCCTCTTCAGAAGTCTCCTGGCATTTGGCCATTCTCACTTCAGTAGGTACCAACAAAGACTGACTCTGTCCTTGGTAAATCCAAACATTTGAGACCACTGGGACTGGGACTGGGACTGACTCTGGGTGCCTGGCTTCCTGGATCCCAAGTTCAGAGTGTTCCATCACCAAGGAAGTGTGTACTGATATTTGCTTCTAAGGGTCCCAGTAGATGGAGACTGCCCGTACTTCCTGTGACAGTTTCACAAGTTAGAATGGTATATCAACAATAGGCACCCGGGAACAGCTCTTCTCACAGGCCTGGTTTGGTTCATCTTCTGTACATTAAGAAGAGAAAGGCTGATTCAGATACATCTCTTCATCCTGACCCGGTTGTTTAACATTGAAAATGACTTTTGCTCTCTCAGGTCCTTCATAGCTGCCTTCTTCTTCTCCACGTATCATTTCTGCATGGACCTTTGAGGTTCTCATCAGATGGAAGATACCCTACAATCCAGTATTGGAAGATCAACTCTTTCCCTGCTCTTCTGTAAAGTTAGATTGAGCGAACAGTGTATGGTTAGGGTTAACAACATGTTCGATTGGGTTAGGAATAATTCTGCAGGATGAATAATGGTTATGGGAACATGCGATATTTACAAAATATACAGTTGAAATATAAATATGAAAACAGAAATCTAGGTAAGATTTGATGCCCAGAAGGGCATTGGGCCCTTGATTGGGATACTTAGCTTTGAATTAATTTCTGCACAGATGTCTCAGATAAATCAATATACAATGGTATAGGACATTGTACCTTGGATGATTGAATGTCGAAGAGAACATGCAGTCAAAAAGGGATAGTTGGTAGGATTAGAAAGATAGTCGGTAGTTTTAGAAAGATGAGTGAGTATAGGATTTGGACAAAATGGTCTTTAGCAATAGGGTTTCATGTAGAGAGTGAATGTAAATATCAGCACATGTTAAGCGGCAGTCACAATGATGAACTGGGGAAAATATATATCAATAGAGACATTGGGAAATCAGGCAAAGTATAAGGTGAGTAATAGGATTAGACATTTTCAACAGGTTTGAGGTTGAATATATAATCTTAGAAAGAAACAAATATGTAGTCACCAATAGGATCGACATTTGAGAGCAATAGGCAATCTGGACATGGATGATTTTAGTAATCCATGTTCAATTTCCATTTAGGCTTTAGTACAATCATAAGTGTGACATTTGCTTTTTGTTTCCAGAATATTACTGTGATAAAATGTATATGTAGATCAGGTGACATGAGTATTTCTTTCACCATTTCTAGGAACAGTATTTTGAAGACGTGTAAATTAGTATTTTGAATACAAATAGGTGTACACTGTGTCTATGAATATAGAAATAATGCATGAATAGACCATAATGTAAATAAATAATATAACTGGTTCCAACTTAAATAATGGTTCGAGTTGATATCTGAAAATATACAGGAAACCTTATATTGATATATATCCATTCATTCAAACCAGTTATATATCTAATGGTAATATTAGGGTTATGGTTTATCATGAAGAATGTGAGAGTTTTGCTTCAAAGGTAATTGTGGAAATCAAAAATAATGTGTTTGAAAAGAAGTCTCATGAATAACCAGTCATGTAACCTGGAGGAATACATGTGTTCTGAAGCAGGAAGTGATTGAAAGTGAAACAAAAGCCTTTAAATTTCTGAACTTGTGGATGAAATATATATCTTATGATGTGCATAAACTGAGGAAATAGTAATGTACAAGTGTTGAAAAAAAATGAACGTCAAAATACACATCATATCCCATAGGAATCTACTTGCATTTATATTAACCTGGGTCAATTAGTGTAAAAATATTAGGATATGTATGCACAATTCACTGAACTTAGTTTTCAGTACTAGGAAACAAATACGTATTTCAGGAGGATGAATATGTCTTAGAATAATCTTATGAAAAGTTGATTATAAATACGCACTTAAATATTAATGAATTTAGGGAGTACATAATAAGATACATTTATTTCATATTTTGAAAACTCTGGAAAAAAAATATATATATACAGACATTAAAATACACACACAGAAATTAAAAAGTATTAATATACAAGCCAAATGAAATTCACCATGAAATATATATCATCCACAGATCTAAAAATATTCATTTTACTGAACATGAATTTATGTATAATGTTGTTCAGCTAGGATACTCACGCATAGGTTGAATTTTCAGTTCCAACAGTGTTTAACAGGAGTGATCTCTTCTTACAATTTGTATCTGCCAAGTCAGCCACCTCACAAGAATGTACGTGTGGTACCAGGTAGGATTCTATGTGTGCATATAAAAATATATGTGCTGATTAGGCTACAGAGAAATGGAGACATGAATTCACATATTTGTTAACTTTAAAAACACATGGAGAAGTGTTTCAACAAAAAATTCACTAGATTTAAAACTCCTACCATATATAATGCAAAAGGAACGTCCAAATGTACACCTGGCATCCTCTGAACTGCTTGTATTTCAATTTGGTTTGGTCTATTTTTACCCATCATATTAGGATTTGTAGTCAGAGTCTAGTAGGGAGTGGGTTACTATGAGGGATTAAGTATTTTGAATGAATAATTGGAAAATGAATCCAATGTGTATGCAAATATGTGCTACAAAAAAATCTTCCCACTCTCATCCAGAACAATGCCTTGCCATTACCTTCGCCCCAAGTAAGATACAATTAGAGGAGAAGAGTTAGAAAATCTATGAATACATATGTGGAATGGAATATGCTCGGGAGTTCACAACACTGGAGGTGGTAGAGGAGTTTCCAAAAGTAATGGAGACTGTAAACACTCCACAAACATGGAAGTGTGCAGGCCTCAAGATATCTGGGAAACTGTCTTTGAGATTGTAAACTTGAAATATATGTTGTTTTCAGGAGCTTTAGCTTCCTTTGTAGTGAGATCATCAAAGCTGTGTATGCATCTATGTTACATGGAGGACATGGTTTCTTATTTTCCAATGAACATGAGGCAGCAGTGCTGAATTCTCTCTTTGTGGGTAAGCTGTGGCCACTGGGGTCTAAGAATCTTTCCGTGTAGACTGTGAAGCCATTTGGTCATTCTCCAATTTTGTTGTGTTTCTTGTTGCTGCACTGGGAGTTTGGTATTTGCTTCACAAAATACAAGGAGTTCAACGGGAACACAGTGCTGGAGGGAGTTCTGTCACGTGTGGTGGGTAAGGGTCTGATGGAGAATGCACCAATCAGGCTTCTATGCCACATTGCTTGCCCCCTTGACCGTAGCAACTTGATTCTGAACATTGCCCTGAAAACTCTCCATCTAACAAGATGGCTTAATATACAAAATCTGCTGGCTGCACCATGTCAATCACAAGCATTTGGAAGCCGAAGTAAGATCCACATGACCCCACCACAGATGTTTTATCACACAACTGCACACCACAGCTCTGGGCCCACTACTCAGCAGGCTCCACCATACTGGCAGCTCTGTTCTACACCATTTTCATGAAACCCAGTCAAGGAAGGCACTGTCTGGGACACTCTTGATCAGCAACAGGACATCCAAAGGTTCTCCAGTGCCACCTGGTCATGGAAATTTCAAAAATTTCATGGTATTTATCTAGAAATTTTTCAAGGATGAAGTTGGAGAAACTGTGGGTTTCAATTCATTCAGGAACCATTAAATTTTTAGGAAGCACATTTCAAGGAAACCTCTGGAGAATTCTCAGAGGCAAGGCTTCCCAAAGTGTGGCCAAAAGGCCACATGAAGCCAGGCCCATTGAGGTCTACAATGTGAGGTCCATGTGTGTTTTGACTGTCAACAATGGCTGCCAAGTCTTTCATAATAAAATCATGTGATGTCCTGGCTGAGATTGACAGTGCTTGGTGAATAGCCACCCCAGGCTTAGATCTCAGTTTCCAATGGCGACTCTCATGCATGGCCGCCTAAATTCCCAACACAATTAATGGCAATACTTCTCTGAGGTCAGTTCCAGAACTCAGTCTTTAAGGGGCATCACACCAGAATTCCAGCCCAGGTGGACCCAGGATTCTCTTCCAACCACCAACAAATGACCACAATTAAAACCAAAACACTCCCACATGGCCCTCATCTTCTTCAACATAGACACTCTGAATAACCTCTGGCTAGAGGTTTCCATGACGGGCGCAGCCCAAGACAGTGTACAAAATAAGCTCCCTTGCCCCTCATTTGCCTAAAGTCAGGGTGGCCTGGACACCCTTCCTGTGAACCAAGAGTGATCAAATAGCCCTTCTTTAATACTGCTCTGCTTCTCCAGTTTGAGGCCAACTGACTGTCTGGTATAGATTCTTTATGTGAATTGGTGTCCTGAGAAAACCCAAGCACCTATTGCCTAGCCTCTGCCGAGCTTTGAAGAACTGGTTTGACCCAACGGATCCCTATTCTCACTTGATGGAGGTCAGGAAGCTTACAGAGGAAGGCGAGAGACTTCATCCACAATGACTGCTCTTTTGGCCATTTTGGTTTTGGATGCACACTTGGAAACTTTCTTTAGATCCATCAGGTGCTGAGAATCTAAGCCACTGCCTCACACAGGGCAAAGAGGCTGATTCAGCCACATCCATTTCCAAAGCAATTAAGCAAAGAGCCACAGGTGACACCCATCCTTTTCCATTTGAAAATTGATTTCTTCAGGTTTCACACAGGGGTGGCCTGAGGCAAACACCTTCCTGACATTCAGGACAACAGAACAAAAGTCCAAAGTAGTGTTTCTCCACTGAGACTTTAGTGGTTGCACTGATATCTGAGTTTTCTGAGATGCTCTCATTCCCTTCAGCTATCCAGTACATGATCATGTCACAGAGCTTGGAGGTGGTACATATCTTGGAAATAATACCATGAGGCTATTCTGGAGAGTGGCCAGTATTCAGGAAGAAAAGAGGAACTTAAGAAGATAATAGGTGTTGCCCATCCATAAGGCAAGCAGCTCTTGATTCTTTAATTTGGCAAGATGAATGCGGGGAAGCTTTCTACTAGACAAGACACAACCATTGATGCATTCGCTTTTCAAATGTCTACAAAAACAGATTCAGTGGGATACACAGACATAGAAACACTCGCATTGTCAAACGACTTTCTAGAAACATTCCAGTCCAAACAAACAATCCGCCTTTCCTACCTATTCTCAGAACATGAGACAAAACCACAAACTCACACCGACACCCACAATGGAACCTCCTTCCCCCAAGTATGTCTGTGAGTATCCTGAGTTTCCTCTGATTTTTGGGCCATACTATGTTCCACCAAAATGGCCTGTCCTATCTCAGAACTGGTCTTCTTTGCCAACTCTGTGAAGTTGTCAGGAGCCATGGTTGAGCCACTATCTGCTTTCTCAGAAAAGGCCCCTCTTCAGAGCTCTCCTGGCATTTGGCCATTCTCACTTCAGTAGGTACTAAGAAAGACTGACTCTGTCCTTGGTAAATCCAAACAAGTGAGACCACTGGAACTAGGACTGGGACTGGCTCTGGGTGCCTGGCTTCCTGGATCCCGAGTTCAGAGAGTTCCATCACCAAGGAAGTGTGATAGGTCACTTCCTTCACAAACTGAATGAGGTCACTGCGTTGGCAACCACTTTGTCCTAACAGTTGCTTCCAAGGGTTCCATGAGATGGAGGCTGCCCATACTTCCTGTGACACTTTCACAAGATAGAATGGTATATCAACCATAGGCACCCGGGAACAGCTCTCCACACAGGCCTGGTTTGGTCGATTTAATCTACATTAAGAAGAGAGAGGCTTTTAGACACATCCCTTCATTTTGACCATGTTGTTTTACATGGAAGTTGACTTTTGCTCTCTCAGGTCTTTCATAGGTGTCTACAGCTTCTTCAGGGATCATTTCTGCATGGAACTTTGAGGTTCTCAGCAGGTGGAAGATCCCCTATATTCCTGTATTGTAAGACCAACAATATCCTTGTTCTTCTGTTAAGTTAGATTGAGGAAATATTGCATGTTTAAGGGTAATAACAGGTTCGATTTGGTTTAGGAATCATTCTGTGGGATGAATTAAGGTATTGGGAACCTGCGATATTTACAAGAATATACTGGTGAAATATAAGTATGAAAACAGAAATCTAGGTAATATTTGAAGTCCAGAAGGGCATTGGGTGGCCTGAACACCCTTCCTTTGATTCAGGAGTGATCAAATAGCCCTGCCGCTAATACTGCACTGCTTCTCCAATTTGAGGCTTACTGACTGTCAGGTATAGATTCTTTATATGATTTGGAGACATGAGAAAACCCAAGCACCTATTGTCTCATGCCACAGCAAATGGTTTATTGGGGTCCAGCATGCTGGGGCTCAAAGCTCACTTCAGAGGAGCAAAGAACAAAGAGCCCCGAGAACAACTTGAGAAGATATTATATACAATCTTTAGAGAGTGCAGGGACTTTATATACATCATAGCCTCCTTTAGCAAATCAACATATGTGGTAAGCCATTGTTGTAGATTGTGGCTGCCATTAGAAGATGGCGCCGGCTTCCACTGTGGCCTGTAGTAAACAACTCCTTTTATGGAGAGATGGCACGCTATCCCTTGCTACCCTATGAGAAAGATCCACGTGGCGGCTTAAGATTGGTATGTGGGAGGCTTTATAATACTGTGCTTGGGCGCTCGGGAGGAGGGGCGTCACTAGAAGATACTTTAATCAAGGCCTGAATAAACTGCTGAAAGAAGATTTCTGAGTTGCGTCTTCCCTGCGGGCAAGGGGTCGCGACAAGTGGTGCCGAGACCCGGGAACCAGAACTTTCAGTAGTCAGGTGTGGTGCACCGGTTAGTCCCAGGTAAGTGGGATCCACGATCAAAGCGGGGATTAGTCCCAGGTAAGTGGGATCCGCGATCAAAGCGGGGCAGCTCCTCTGTAAAGCAAGAGAGAGCGTTACATTTTATTGCAGCTGCACTGTGTACTTTCACTTTTGTTTTTTGTGTGTCTTTTGTTGTGTCATGGGTGCCACATCTTCAAGTCCGCTTCTCCTGGTCCTACATGGCCTGTTACTTTCCAAGGGACTAGAAGTGAAACGTAGTACTTTACAGAGATTTTTACAGAAGACAGATATTGCTGCACCGTGGTTTGCGTTTTCGGGCAGCCTTACTATACCTAGCTGGGACAAATTAGGGAAAGATCTAGATTTCGCTCGTGAACAAGGCACCTTAGAGGGTGGTGTTATACCACTTTGTAAGTTAGTTAGAGGATGTATAGTAGATAGTAAATGCCAGGAAGCTGTGAGTGAGGGTCAAGCTGTTCTTGAGCAACTACATGAGGAAAAGTCTGAAGGATCACATAGTGAAGTGGCAGAGAGCATTGGGAGTAAGAGTAGTGAGAAGGCAAAAGAGCCTGAAACTAAAAATAGGAGAAGGCTCTACCCAGACTTGGCTGAATTAAAAACGCCTGCGAACACAAGCGGCTCAGAGAGTTCTGAGGACCTTGATATATTCCTACAACAACTACGCAAGATAAAAATGAAGAAAAAGAAACAAGGGATACAGGGCACGCAGGCCTACTGTAAAAAGGGGACGGGATCCAATATTGGTCAACAACACTCTGAGGAGGAGGAGGTAGAATATCTCGAAAAAGATATGGTGCCGGATGCCCCACCCCCGTATGTGGGGGGGAGCCAAAATTCCGGGAGATCTTATCATGCACAAGTTTGGAGGACAGTTAATACAGATATGGGACTTGCGTACCCTGTATTTCAGGACAATAACAGGGGAAGATATCATGAGCCTTTAGACTTTAAGATAATTAAAACCTTGGCGGAATCTGTCCGCACTTATGGCGTGGATGCCGCTTTCACCCTTACTCAGGTGGAGGGACTTGCTAGATTTTGTATGACTCCTTCAGATTGGGCTAATCTAGTCTGCGCTTGTGTCTCCCCAGGGAAATTTTGGATTGGAGAGCATTTATGCTAGAGGGTGCAGTAGAGCAAGCTGCTCAAAATCATGCAGCGAGACGCCCTGCCTAGGATAAGGATATGCTTTTGGGACAAGGCAAGTTTGCTAATCAGCAAACAGGATACCCCCCCGAACATTGACGCCTTGTCAAGATCACTCTTGGGAGAAACATCAGGTCTCTAAGGGTTTCTCTCTTTCCCCCTCTCATAAAAGATACTTATATAATTCTTCCAACTGTAATTCCTCTATAGGAACAGGTTGGTCTTGGTTTCAATGGTTAATTTCCAATGAAAAGGGAGCCACAGCTGATATCTCCACTTTGGCTCAATTACGAGGAGTCAAAAGCTGGTTGTTTAATGTTTCTGGTAGTATCCAAGACTCGGATCGAGGTAGGAGACTTGGAAATATTTCACATAACTCACAATTAAGTAATGCTACGTTATCCTCTGCAGCAGTCTGTCTCCAATCTCCGTTCCTGTTTCTTTTGGCTAATGATACATCACAGGGGATGCTTAATTGTTCTAATGTTACCTGTTATTTAACTGAGTGTTGGAATGGCTCTTGGACTGTGGCAGTGATTATGAAAATTCCAACCTTTGTCCCGATCCCAGTTACTGTGGATCTGGAATCTTTTCCTATTGTTGAACTGATTAAAGCCCGTAAAGATTTTGGTATTATGGCAGTTATAGTGACAGCTGTGGCGGTATCTGCTGCTGCAGCAGTTACAGCTGGAGTAGCCATGGCCAGCCAAGTACAAACTGCTGCCATTCTTAATGAGGTTATTCAACAAACATCCACCATACGTAAATCTCAAAGTAGAATTAATCAACACATTTTATCTGTGATTCTGGCTGCTAATCAAAGGATAAATCTGCTTCAAGATCAAGTTGAGAAATTGTCTGATCTAGTATATTTAGGTTGTGTTGATCAACGTGCACATTTATGTATAACCTCTGTCAGATTTAATGATTCCAGGAATGCCTCCCACATCATCGGGAAATATTTATCCGGAACCTGGTCCATGGAAGCAGAAAACTTACTCCAATCTCAACTAACTCAAATTGCTGTTTTGAATAGTACCCGTGTCGAACCAGTGACTTTGGGTCAATTCACCAGTTGGCTATCTTCTGCCTTTTCCTTCTTTAAGGAGTGGGTGGGAGTGGGCATTTTGGGGGCAATGTGTTGCTTCGGTATTATACTTTGTTTGTGGCTTCTCTGTCGCCTTAAAACTCGCCATACACAGGAGAAGGCTATGATTGTATAGGCTCTTGCGGCCTTGGAAAATGGCATGTCTCCGCAAATCTGGCTTGTGCATCTTAAACAGTGATTTTCTGGGCATGGCCATTGCACCCCAAGTTAATTTCACAGTGCACTGGGATTGGCATGTCCTTTTTCTTATTCTCCCCCAGTACTGAATAGCCCTTGCACTCTGCAGGTCTTGTTACCATTGCACGCAGATGGGTTTTAGGACTGGTCTTTCTTCTCGGCTACAGACTCTTTACTTTCCTCTGGGGCTTAGGGATTGTGTTGCCAACTAAAAATTTGTTATTGTTACCAGGCTACCTGTGTTGCCCTACTTCTCGCCGTCGTCAAGATGCAGGATGCGAGGCAAAGCACTGCACTTGAGTGATCCCTCAACGGACCTCAAGGAAAGCATGTCCTATTGCATGCGGGTTTGACGTCCACGCCCCCGCCCTACGAAAAAAGGCGTCGGCTGATATGGGGTCAGGTCTGGGGAAGGCGCCTCCTTAGGACTGAACCATACATTGCAGCCGCTTCTGCACAGTGGGATAGGACCTCTACTTTCGCCTGCATTGTTTTATAAAATAGAAGGGGGAACTGTGGTAAGCCATTGTTGTAGATTGTGGCCGCCATTAGAAGATGGCGCCGGCTTCCACTGTGGCCTGTAGTAAGCAACTCCTTTTATGGAGAGTTGGCACGCTATCCCTTGCTACCCTATGAGAAAGATCCACGTGGCGGCTTAAGATTGGTACGTGGGAGGCTTTATTAGACTGTGCTTGGGCGCTCGGGAGGAGGGGGGTCACTAGAAGATACTTTAATCAAGGCCTGAATAAACTGCTGAAAGAAGATTTCTGAGTTGCGTCTTCCTTGCGGGCAAGGGGTCGCGACAATCATATACTGTGGGAAAATCAAATAACAACTGTAAAACATGATTAGCACATTCATGTGCGGGAACAGTTCGGGCAGGGGGTGATTGGTCAGCCCTGAGAAGGGGTATACATTTAAACTGATTGGTTGAAGCCCTGAGATGTATACGTGCTGACATGCACGGTTTCTGGGAAGGGGTTGTTAAGTAACTAGGTGGTCAGGGAAGATTTCAACACATCTAACGGGCAGTTCGGGGAATTGTCTTCACTGACACAGGAATTTCAGGTTCTGAGCACAGCTTGTAAACTTTACAAAACCTGTTTCTTTACGTTTCAATTTCAATTTAATTAATTCTTTCATTTCTCACTCCTTTTTCTGCCTACTTTTAATCTTAAAAGTAATGAATCATAATTATTGTGGGGTCTCACATTCTATTTCTGCCAGTGAAGTGTATTTCTGTCTGATTACCATGAGATTTACCTGCCCAATCTGAGCCTGGAGAAAGAAAACTATGTAGTTAAGCAAACGAGGTCCCACAGTTATCAACACCATAAGCATGATCAGGGGTCCAGCTAAGGCTGATAGGAGTGTAGTTAACCAGGGGGACTGGGTATATCATGACTCAAACCACACTTGTTGAATCTCCCTTTCTCTCTGGTGCTCTACAAGGAATTTTCTCAATTTACTCATGGATTATTTTACAACTCCAGTATGGTCAGCATAAAAACAGCATTTTTCTCTCAGTACAGCACAGAGGCCCCCCTCCCTCATGAAATGGAGGTCTAATCCTCGACTGTTCTGTAAAACAACTTTAGAGACAGAGGTTAAGGATTCCTGCAAAAGTGTGATGGAGGTCTCCAACGTCTTCAAGTCTTGATTTATTGCTGTTTCTAATCAGGCCATTTGTGGTGACCCATGGATCATATCAGCTGTTCCTGTACCCACTCCTGCAGCAGCTCCTAGCCCCAATAGGATGGCTAGAGTAAGGGACACTGGCTCCCGGCAAAATCGGGTTGGTTGTCCCCCTAGTAGACCTTCAAAGGTTTCTGCATCATGATAGAGCACCCTGGGGAGTATCTGCACCATTATACAATAATGTACAGTGCTGTCAAATACCTGGTCTGAAATGCAAGGAGTTCTGACTGTGTGGAGTTCAGTACCATAAAGGTTCCTTTAATTAGTTCCCAGGGGGAGGAGTCAGCTGTACTCTGGACTGGGGAAGTAGGCAAAGATGGAAACTGCGAAGTATGAGATGGTAGAGGGGTTTTGGTAGATCTAGGCATGGGAGGTTGAGGAGGCTTAATTCCTGACTTGAGGGGATTGGGCCCTATTGCTGTGGGATTTTCTTCCATTTTAAGCCGGATGGTGAACCAGAGACCAAAGTCATAACCAGGGCCATTAATATAGAATCGCATTCCCCAAGTATTTCCCATAGGCCATGTTGTTCTGAGGTAGCCCCTTCCTTTGGAAGTGAAAGTTATATTGAGGGGGTAACATAGACTATTTTTTCCACAGCAAGTTTTTGACACCACTTGGATAGCGGCACATTTATTGGGATCAATCCAGATGTCATTTCATCCTACCCAAATCATACTGTCTGGGGAGTTTGCGTTTCACAATGTAGGTCCCGTGTGTTCACAACCCCAGGATCTACAATAAAAGTCACTGGGTCCTCCACAGGTTTGGGCCTGTTTGTGACTTCAGAAATCAGCTGGGCACACTTAATACACAAGACTGGCTAGTTTACACCTGAGCTGGGGGAGATGACATCAATAATTCATGGGGTAAGTTGGTCTATGTTACCCTGGTTTGGGTTTGAGTGGCATCTGTGTGGGGTCCACTATGTCAGGGAGATCCCAGTCAGAGAGGCCTATGGCAAGCTGACAAATATCCGGGTGGAGAGATGGCCACCAAGTCCATAAGGGGGCTGTATGTGAAATAGACTACTTGCCCAGTAGGATTTATAAAACTTGCCATTGTTGCTGAACAGGCTGATGGGGATTAGGACTGCTGGTGGTCAGGGGAAGAATCCATAGCCCTACCCACACCACGGACATGCAACTTGAGAGGGTTACCAGTGTGTTCCAGTTTCCAGCCAGAGTCTGGAGAGGGCGCAGGATTGAGATGGGAGGTATGGATCCAGGAAGTGATCCCATCCACTTTCACCACTGTAGGTGTTATAAGCAGCACCTGGTATGGTCCTTTCCAGCAGGGTTCCAGGGATGACACCTGACACTGTCTCATGTAGACGAAGTCTCCCACTTGATATCAATGTGGAGTTCCCTCGTCTCCAGGATGATAAGCAGTGGCCAACTGTTTTCACAGGTATCGCTGGGTGCTGGGTTTGTTCAAGGGCTTTAAGTCTGTCTAGCAAGGGGGTGTTGAAGGAATCATTAATCTCAGAGTTGGGGTTAGGTCCCTTAATGGAGGAGGGGCACCGTAGAGAATTTCATAAGGGGTGAGGTTACACAAAGAGGTGGAGGGGTATTTCTTGCACGAAAAAGTGCATGAGGGAGGAGCATAGTCCAAATTTTTATGCCGGTCTCCAAGATTAATTTCGTTAAGTCTCTTTGATGGTTCTATTCATCGTTTCTATGTGTCCTGAGCTCTGGGGTCTATAAGCACAATATAACTTCCAATTAATCCCCAGGGTCCTGGAAAATCCCTGACTTACCTTGGCCATCGATGCCGGTCCGTTATCAGACCCTATTACCTTAGGCAGGCCGAACCTTGGAAAACTGTCTTCTAGGATCTTTTTGACCACCATCTGAGCTGTTTCTTTCTTCATGGGGAAGGCTTCGACCCATCCTGAAAAAGTATCTACAAAGACTAGGAGATATTTAAGTCCATACCTTGCTGGCTTAATTTGAGTAAAGTCCACTTCCCAGAATTGTCCTGGTCTGGTTCCTCGTATGCGCATCCCTGCAGGACTCTTGGATGGGAAAGTATTAACTAATTGGAAGACTTGAAAAGCTCTAGTCACCAGCTCAGCTATTTTTTTCCTCTGTGAGTCAGTCAATAATAAGTCCTTTATTCGGTCCTTTAAGAGTGCTTATAACTTCTTTGAGCCTAAGTGGTTGAGCTGGTGTACATCTTTGACATAAAGGTGGGCTTTTTGAAATTGTAAACTTGGCTCTGTAGGGTCCCAGAGTTCTCTATCTGTCTCCTCAGATGATAAGTTGCCTGAATGTTCCGGGGCGGCCAAGTCTCCTGATTTTTGTTCCCCCCGGTGTGAAAAAAGTTAACAGAGTCACTCCGTTTAGGGCTGCCAATTAAGCTTCCTCATCTGCCCTTCTGTTTCCAACAGAATTGTTTCTCTTCTGGTGCCCTGGACAGTGCACTATATCTAGTTCCTTATGGCCCTGCACTGCTGAGCGAAGGTGGAGGATCTCATCTTTATTCTTTATTTCTTTCCCGGCAGAGGTTAATAGCCCCCATTGTTGGTAAATAGTCCCGTGCATATGAACAGTGGCAAATGCATAGTGGCTAACAGTTTATATGGTGGCCCTTTTGCCTGTTGCTAGTTCCAATGCTTTCATAAGGGCAATCAGTTCTGCTTTTTGGACTGATGTCCCTTCTGGGAGACCAGAGTATCAGATGAAATTAGTTTTGCTAAGTGCTGCTGCTCCAGCCCGCTGCTTACCATCTTGGAGGAAGCTGCTGCCATCCGTAAACCATACGACTTCAGGGCGAGGCAGTGGCTGATCCTTCAAGTCTTGTTGTATACTGGTTTCCTTGCCAGTATGTGTTGACACTCATGAGTGACGGGTCCTGATGATTCTTCTGGCAGCAGTGTAGCTGGGTTGAGTGGAGCAGGGGGTCCCAGCGTTATTCTGTCTTTGTCAAGCAAGAGGCTCTGGTAGTGGTTTATTCTGGAGTTTGATAGCCACCTCTCTGGAGGCTAACAGATCATGCTCTCCAGGGTATGGGGGGATATAATGGTTAGCTTCTGTCCCAACGTTAATTAATGAGCATCTTTTATTAGAAGGGCCGCCGCTGCTATAGCACTTAAGCAATGGGGCCACCCGCTAGCCACTGGGTCCAGTTTTTTGGATAAATACGCTACCGGCTTTTTCCAAGGTCCAAAAGACTGAGTGAGCACTCCCCGTGCTATTCCTTTCTTTTCCTCGATGTAGAGAGTGAAGGGTTTTCTACATCTGGGAGTGCTAAGGCCAGAGAAGATAGCAGCATCTTTTTTTGACATTATCAAAAGCTTGTTGGTGCTCAGGGGTCCATTGGAAGTGGGCATCCCCCTTTATCAGCGGGTATAAAGGGGCAGTCAAAGATGTTGACCCAGGAGTCCATAAACTGCAAAAGCTGGCAGTCCCAAGAAACTCTCTGAGTTTTCTCTTATTAGATTGGGGCAGTATCTGCACAACAGTTTTTTTTCTGGGCTCAGGGAGCCATCGTTTGCCACCCCTGAGAGAATAACCCAGGAAGATTTCTTCTTGCTGACAAATTTGGGCCTTTTGGCAGAAGCCTTATATCCAAGCCGAGCAAGCTCGAATAATAGTGCTTGGGTCCCAGACTCATAGGTCTCCTTGGTGTCGGCTGCCAGTAGAAGATCATCCACTATTGGAGTAGGGTGACTTCGGGGTGTGCAGTTTTGAAGTCATTGATGTCTCTGTGGAGGGCTTCATCAAAGAGAGTGGGGGATTTTTTGAACCCCTGTGGGAGTCTAGTCCAGGTTAGTTGGCCAGATGTTCCAGGTTCTGGGTCTATCCACTCTAAAGCTAACAGCAACTGACAGTACTTATGTAGAGGCGAGCAGAAGTAAGCATCTTTTAAGTCCAGCACAGTGTACCATTTCCGCTATGGATTCAGAGTGCTAAGCAAATTATATGGATTGGGTACTGTGGGGTGAATGTCCTGCACTCTGTTGTTGATCTCTCTTAGGTCTTGAACAGGACGGTAGTCCCCAGTTCCTGGCTTTCTTACTGGTACCGGGGGGTGTTCCAGGCTGATTGACAGGGCCTTAGGACCCCAAGAGCCAGGTATTTATGAATATGGGGCCTTATCCTATCCTTAGCTTCTTTGCTTAGAGGATATTTTTTAACACTAATTGGAGACGAAGAGGCTTTTAATTCTACTACTATTGGAGGTTGTTGATGGCTAGACCTAACCCAGCAGTTTCTGCCCAGGCATTAGGATAATCTTTTATCCATTTATGGGCTAGTTTGCCTGTTTGATTAGTCCTATGGGGCGCAAAGAGTTGATGTTCATCTTCTACGGACATAGTCAAAGATGTGACTATGGGAGTTTATACTGAACGCTATAGAACCTCCACTTGGGGACCATTAGGTTTAAAGGTTATTCTAGTCCGGAGTTTGGTAAGCAGATTCCTGCCCATCAATGGGGCCGGGCATTCTGGAATTACTAGGAAACAGTGGTGGACTTTTCCCTTTCCGAGGTCCATGTTCATCTTAGTTGTCCAAGCCCGATATCTACTGCCATTAGCCCCTTGAACTAGGGACCATTTAATTGATAGGGGGGCCAGTGAAGTCTTAAGGGCTGAGTATACTGCTCCTGTAATCACTTCAAAGTTCACTGTGTTCCCCTCAACTTCAAATGTTACTATGAGCTGGGGAAGGGGATCTGAGCCCCGAATTTTCTAGTCCTCTTCTAGAGTCAGCACGGCGGGCTGGCGTGGCTGCTTCTTTTGGGGGCACTCTTTGGCCCAGTGTTCTTTTTTATTACAGTGGGCACATTGATTTGAGGCCAGGGGCAGCCTTTGGCGTGGGCCCAGGTAACCCTTTATGTATCCCTGCTTTTTAACTTCTGGCCTATTTGGTGCTGTGACCCGAACCTTAGGCAATGCTTTACTCTGCCATTTGCTTCTTTCCTCCTTCCTTTGTTCCCTTTCCTTCTCTCTCTCCTCTATTCCCTTTCCTCCTCAGTTTCTCTCTTATAATATGCTTTCTCAGCTTCTCTGACTAAATCTCTTAAGGTCATATCTTATAATCCATCTAGACGTTGTAACTTTCTCTTAATATCTAGGGCAGTCAGCTCGATAAAGGCCATTGCAACAGATGCCTTTTGGTCTTCTGCCTGAGGATCAAAAGGAGTATATTTCCTATAGGCTTCCATAATTCTCTCCAGAAACATAGAAGGAGACTCATTAGGCCCTTGGATAATCTCTCTTACCTTGGACAAAATAGTCGGCCCTCTGGCGGCCGCTCAGAGACCCACTATTAGAGAACGGCGATAAGTGGACAGATGCTACCTACATTTAAAGGTGTTGGGGACCAGTTGGGTCGGTTCATGGGCCCGTAGGGATGGAGAGGGAGCATCACAGGGGCTTCTGAGTTTTCTATTATCCATCTCCTGCGGGTTTTTTTAGGTGGCCCAGCTTCCTTCAGGGGAGCAGGGGCTGCTGCTGCTGCGGGGAAGTCCCCTGGAGGGCTTGGGTCTGGCCCAATTGCCTCTAGTGGCGGAGAGGCTGAGTCAGCGGTGGGAGGATCATCTGGAACATGTTGTGGGTTGGGGAGCGAGGGTAGAGGATAAGGAGAGAGAGGAGTGTCCAGTCTTGTGACTCAGAATGGAGGGAAGAGGGGGAGGAGCAGAATGTTGGAATGATAGGATCGTGGGGCAAGGGGTATATGGCTGTTGATCTGGGTGGCCACGTGGCCCCGGTGAAAGACAATATCTCTGACTTTTCGGATTAGAGGGAAGTGGAAGGATTCTTCTGGGGGCCATCCGACTCCTAGGATGGGCCATTCTGAAGCACAGAGAGTCTGCCAGGTCCGGCATTTTACTGAAAAAGAAAGATTCTTGGTACTTGAGCGGACATCAGTCCAATGATCAAGGTTAAGGGACAGAGGCATGGAAGTGCTTTGTCCCATAATGTCCCATAATGGGAGTTACTCAAACAGGGACAGTGAATACACAAACATGACACAGACAAAGACAAACAGTAAACGTTTAACATGAGTCCAAGACAAAGATTAGAACTGAGTAACTGGCAAAACATGATGGGTTAGACAATAAAGACAGACAGTAAACTCAACATGAGTTCCTGACAATGAACAAAACTGAGTAGCCAGCAAAACCTGATGGGCTGGAAAACCGAATCGTGAAGCAAAAAATAACCGAGTTGAGGAAACTACTAATCCTCTATTTCCCGAGTCCTCTGGAGTGTCCCCCAGGGACGTGGCCTGTGGCTCTGTGACACATCTGTCAGCCACCGTCGCAGAGAGCTAATGTTCTTCACCGACAGCCATTTTGCCAAGCCCTAACCTGAAACCTGAAACCAGAAAGAGGCACCTTACTTACTCTGAAAGGAGTCCGTTGGGGTCTTTTTTTCGTCACTGCTGGATTTCTCAGCTAGGGCCTCCAGATGAAAAGGTGGGCCGAACGTCGGAGGAAAAGACCACCAAGAGAATTTCTCATGAAACAGCAAAGGGTTTATTGGGGGTCCAGCATGCTGGGGCTCAGATCTCACTTCAGAGGAGCAATGAACAAAGAGCCCCGAGAACAACATGAGCAGATTTTATATACATTCTTTAGAGAGGGCAGGGACTTAACATACATCATAGCTTCCTTTAGCAAATCACCGTATATCGTGGGAAAATCAAATAACAACTCTAAAACATGATTTGCACATTCATTGGTGGGAATAGTTCAGGCAGGGTGTTATTGGTTAGCCCTGAGAAGGGGTATACATTTAAAATGATTGGTTGAAGCCCTGAGATGTATATGTGCTGAGCTGCACGGTTTTTGAGAAGAGGTTGTTAAGTAACTAGGTGGTCAGGGAAGATTTCAACACACATCTAAAGGGCAGTTCCAGGAATTGTCTTAACTGCCACAGGAATTTCAGGCTCTGAGTGCAGCCTGGATACTTTACAGAACCTGGTTCTTAACGTTTCAAATTCAATTTCTTTTATTCTTTCAGAACCTTACAAAGGAAGGCGAGAGACTTCATCAACAATGACTGCAATTTTGGTCATTTTGGTTTTGGAAGCAGACATGGGATCTTTTTTTAGATCCTTATGGTGCTGGTAATCAAAGCCACAGCCTCACACAGGGCCAAGAGGCTGATTAAGACATATCCCATTCCAAAGCAATTACTTCTCTGAGGTCAGTTACAGAACTCAGTCTCTGAGGGGAATCACATCAGAGTTCAAGCCCAGGTGGACCCAGTCATCTCTTCCAAACTCCACACAAATGACCACAATTAAAACCAAAACACTCCCCCAAGGCCCTCATCTTCTTCCATATATACATTCATCATAACCTCTCGCTGGATGTTTCCATGAATGTCACAGCCTAAGAGAGTTTCCAAAATAAGGTCTCTTTCCCTTCATTTGCCTAACCACAGGGTAGCCTGGACACCCTTTCTGTGAACCAGGATTGATCACATAGGTCTGGCGTTAATACTGCTCTGCTTCTCCAATTTGAGGCCTACTGACTGTCAGGTATAGTTTCTTCATGTGATTTGGAGTCATGAGAAAACCCAATCATCTCTGCAGGGCTTGAAAGAACTCATTTGTCCCAAATGATCCCTATTCTCACTTGATGGAGGTCAGGAACCTAAAAGAGGAAGGTGAGAGACTTCATACACCATGACTGATCTTTTTTGCATTTTGGTTTTGGATGCACACATTGGATTTTTCTTTAGATCCAACTGGTGCTGAGAATCTAAGCCACTACCTCACACAGGGCAAAGAGGCAGATTCAGACACATCCCTTTACAAAGCATTTAAGCAAAGAGCCACAGGTGATGCCCATTCATTACCTTTTGAAAACAGTTTTCTTCAGGATTCACAAAGGGCTGGCCTGAGGCAAAGACCTTCCTGATATTCATGGCAACAGGCAAATAGGTTAGCAAAAGGCCCAAAGCAGGGTTTCTCCACTGAGACTTTCCTGGTCACACTGATATCTGAGTTTTCTGAGATGCTCGCATTCCCTTCAGCTATCCAGTACATGGCCATGTCACAGAGCTTGGAGGTCGTACATATCTTGGACACAAAACCATGAGCCTATTCTGGAGAGTGGCCAGAATTCAGGAAGAAAACAGGATCTTGGGAAGATAGTAGGTGTTGCCCATCAATAATGAAACCTGCAATCCATTCCTAAAATGGGCAGGATGAATGCTGGGAAGCTTTCTACTAGACAGGACACATCCATTGATGAATTCTTATTTCTAATGTTTTCAACCACGGACACAGTGAGATACACAGACATAGAAACACTCACCTTGTCAAACGACTTTCTAGAAACAGTCCACTCCTAACCAAACATACTGACTTTCCTACCTATTCTGAGAACATGAGACAAATCCAAAAACTCACACCCACATTCACAAAGGCCCCTCCTTCCCCCAAGTGAGTCTGTGACTTTCCAGAGTGTCCTCTGACTGGTGGACCATACTATGTTCCCCCGAAATGGCCTGTCCTGTCTCAGATCCGGTCTCCTTGTCCAACTCTGTGAAGTTGTCAGGAGCCTGGGCTGACCACTACCTGCTTTCTCTGGAAAGGCCCGTCTTCAGAGCTCTACTTGCATTTGGCCATCCTCAAATCATTAGGTATCAAGAAAGACAGACTCTGTCCTTGGTAAATCCAAACAAGTGAGCCAACTGGGACTGGGACTGGGACTGGCTCTGTGTGCCTGGCTTCCTGGATAACAAGTTCAGGGAGTTCCATCACCAAAGATGTGACTTAGGTCAATTCCTTCAGGAACGGAATGAGGTCACTGCCTTGGCAACCACTTTGTCCTAACAGTGGCTTCCAAGGGTTCCTTGAGATAGTGGCTGCCCCTACTTCCTGTGGCACTTTCACAAGTTAGAATGGTATATAAACCATAGGGACCGAGGAGAAGCTCTCCACACAGGGCTGGTTTGGTCCATCTTCTTTATATTAAGAAGAGAGAGGCTGATTCAGACACATCGTTTCATCCTGACCAGGTTGTTTGCAATGGAAGATGACTTTTGCTCTCTCAGGTCCTTTATATCTGCCTACATCTTCTCCTGGGATCATTTCTGCATCAACCTTTGAGGTTCTCAGCAATTGGAAGATCACCTACATGCCTGTATTGTAAGACCAACTCTGTCTATGCTCTTCTGTAAAGTTAGATTGAGAGAACAGTGTATGGTTAGGGTTAATAACATATTCTATTTGGGTTAGGCATCATTCTGCGGAATGAATAATGGTATTGGGAACCTGCAATATTCACAAGAATATATCGGTGAAATATAAGTATGAAACCAGAAAATCTAGGTACGATTTGAAGCCCTGAAGGGCATTGGGCCCTTTAGTGGGATACTTAGCTTTGAATTATGTTCTGCACAGATGTCTCAGATAAATCGATATGCAATGGCATAGGACCTTGTACCTTGGATGATTGAATGTAGATGAGAACATCCAGTCAAAAATGAATAGTCCGTAGGATTAGAAAGATAGTCGGTAGGTTTAGTAAAAAGGGTGAGTATAGGAATCGGACCAAAAGTTCATTAGCAATATTGTTTCGTTTAGAGAGTGAATGTAAATATTAGCACATGTGAAAAGTCATTCACAATGATGAACTGGAGAAAATATGTAGGAAAAAGATATCAATAGAGACATTAGAAAATCAGGCAAAGTATAAGGTGAGTGATAGGATTAGACATTTTCAACATGGTTGAAGTTGAATGTATAATCTTAGGAAGAAACAAATATGTAGACACCAATAGGATTGACATTTCAGAGCATTAGGCAATCTGGACATGGTTGATTTTAGTATTCCATGCTCACTTTGCATTTTGCTTTGGTGAAAGGTTAATACAATATGTACTTGTCACTTCCTGTTTTTCTGTATGCTTAACAAAACACTGTTGAAATCTTGAGAACTGTTTGCTAATTTTGTTCCCAGAATGTGCTGTCCCCAACTGCCAAACTGCAGAATGTACTCCCTCACCTGGTTGCATGCAAACCACCCACTCGCCCTGACCCATCAAAAATTTCCTTCCATGCCCTCTCCAAGAAAAGTATATAAGCTCTCTTTAAGCTGTTCTCAGGGCTCTCTACTCTTTTCATGTGAGCTCTTAGCCCCAGCATGCTGGACCCCCAATAAACCGTTTGCTGTAGCTGAGTGAAAATGGTATACTCTTCTGGGATTAAAAGATGCTTTCTTTTGCTTGACTCTGCATAAAGATAGTCAGTTTCTGTTTGCTTTCGACTGGGTAGACCCAGAAACTGGAACGTCTGGTCAACTAACTTGGACTAAACACCCACAGGGGTTCAAAAATTCCCCCACTCTCTTTGATTCAGCCCTCCACAGAAATCTCAACAACTTCAGAACTACGCACCCCAAAGTCACTCTGCTTCAATATGTGGATGTCCTGCTACTGGCTGCCAACACCAAGTAAAACTGTGAGTCTGGGACCCAAGCACAATTATCTGAAATTGCTGAACTCGGGTATAGAGCTTTGGCCAAAAAGGCCCAAATTTGCCAGCAAGAAGTAATCTTCCTGGGGTATTCCATTAGGGGCGGTAAATGATGGCTCACTGAGCCCAGAAAACAAACTGTTGTGCAGATAGCACTGCCATCTAGCAGGGGACAACACAGAGAGTTTCTTGGGACTGCTGGCTTTTGCAGGTTATGGATACCTGGGTTTGTGTTCTTTGCGGCTCCTTTATACCCTCTGTTAAATGAGGATGCCCAATTCCAATGGACCCTTTAGCACCAGCAAGCTTTTTATAACATTTAAAACACTGACACTGAACTCCTCAACTTCACTGAGCCCAGCCTGCAATTTCAGAAAGCACTACACTACATTAAAAATGTACATCAACTTACTCACCTTGGTTCAAAGAAACTGCAGGCATTCCTGAAGGATCAGGAACAGAGATTTCGACTAACTCACTCACAGTGAAAGGAAATAACTCACAAAAGCCTGTCGGTTCTGTCAATTGGTTAATGCTTACACTTCCAAGCTTCCTGCAGGAAAGCACCTACGAGGAACCAGACCAGGACAATTCTGGAAAGTGGACTTCACTGAAATTAAGCCAGCAAGGTATGGACTTAAATATCTCTTAGTCTTTGTAAATACAATTTCAGGATGGATTGAATCCTTTCTCACAAAAAAAAAGAAAAAAAAAAAAAACAACCGCTGAAACGGTGGTCAAGTACATCCTGAAAGATATTTTTCTAAGACACGGCCTGCCTAAGGTAATAGGGTCTGTTAATTGAACGTTGTTCATGGCCCAGGTGAGTCAGAGCTTAGCCAGGACCCTGGGGATTAATTGGAAGTTACATTGTGCATATAGACCCCAGAGCTCAGGACAGGAAAAAAAAATAAATAGAACCATTAAAGAGACCTAAACGAAATTAAGCTTAGAGACCGGCATAAAAGATTAGAGTATGTTCCTGCCTTATGCACTGTTTCATGCAAGAAATACTTGCTTGACAGACTAAAAGCTCTTGAAAGAACTCAGCGATATCTGTGGAAACAGCTGGCCACTGCCTACCACCCTGGGGACGAGGGGACTCCACATGGATATCAAGTAAGAGACTTCGTCTACATAAGACGACATCAGGTGTCATCCCTGGAACCCGGCTGAAAAGGACCATACCAGGTGCTACTTATAACACCTACAGTGGTATATGTAGACGGAATCACTTGCTGGATCCATGCCTCTCATCTCAAGCCTGCGCCCTCTCCAGACTCTGGCTGGATACTGGAAAAGAGTGGTAACCCTTTCAAATGGTGTTTTCACCAGGTGGATAAGGCTATAGATTCTCCCCTTGGCCACAAGTAGTCCTAATGCTCATCAGCCCGTACAGCAGCGATGGCTAATCACAAATCCTACTAGACAAGAAGTATGATCTATCTCGCATACAGCCCCCTTAGGGACCTGGTGGCCATCTCTCCACCCAGATATTTGTCAGCTAGTTATAGGTCGTTCCTATTGGGATATCCCTGAAGAAGAGGATCCCACTAAAATTCCGTTAAATGCCTTCTGTACCATAGATAATGGAAACAAACATTATGGATGTAGGGACACACGAGCCAGATGCAGGTTGGCTAGCCTAGATTACTATGTTTTCCCGGCGGACTATCAAAACCACAAACAGCCATGGCTGTGTGGGGCAAAAGCCGACTTCTTCTGTAAGTCATGGGGATGTGAGCATACAGGGGCTGCCTGGTGGAATCCAAACTCCTCATCAAATTCAGTACACAGCATTGACCATATTACCAATTAGACAATCAAAACTGATGGCCCCCAGATGGGTCTCTAGATCCTCAAATTCTGTGTGACCTTTTTAACTTCTGCAAGTGCTCAAAAGGGTGAAAGGAGATTCCCCTATGGGCAGGCCAATTCCCTCCTTCTCTCACATCCTGAACTATGCTTCTCCAATAGATCCTCACCCTCTGCCTTCTGCTCCAGAATCTCTGCTGTCACTCCCACCTCAGCAACCTGATTTCTCCCCTCCAATTTCTAGATCAAAACCCAAACCTCGGTTCTCAGACAATTGCCCCCTTGCTGAGGTAGCAGGTAGTGAGGCACCCCTCCACCAACTCACTCCTCTCTTCTTCTGTCAGTGCCCGCACCGGGTCCCACCAGGTCCTCTTACCAGCTATACCAAAGCTCAAACCAGCTGAGGAGAGCCCTCAGATCCCTATCCAAGATGTAATAAAAATGGCTTTTAATGTTGCTTTGTCATCACTGAAAACAGGTTACTAAGAATTTAAAGTCCCTCAGAGACTTTTTGGGATACTCACTCCCGTCTTCCCCTCTGCTCTACCTGTTCTACTGCTCACGATTTTGTTGCTAGGAAAATCCCAAACCCCTTTCTCATTATTCTTTTACATCTCTCCTTTCTCATACACAGATCCATGTAGCTGCTCTCCCCCCCGCCTTCCCCATCTTTCCCCTCTGTAAAAGGCCCACAAAAAAGTCTTAACTGACCTTCTCCAAAATTCTTCACCAAGGCTGACTTTAGGACTTTCAGCAAAAGAGTCCCTATAAAAGAGTTCAATGTAGACAAACTTCCTCTTTTCATGTTGCCTGTTCTACTTGGCAACTGGCTGGAAAAATCAGCACTCCTAAGCTAGACAGCCCCTTACTAATTTTTCACAAAATATGTGAACAAGGCCTCTGGCCTTGAGCTGGGGCTTCACAGGGATGGCTACATTTGTAAGATAAAGAAGTTACCAACTGGACCCCATGGTAACAGCTGGCAGGGAGAAAACAAAAAAGAGAAGAAAAAAGCTCTCCCTCTCCTAGGTGTCCTTAAAAAGTTAACTTGCCCAGAACAGAGGAAAAAAAAAAAGAAACAAAAACTGCTTTTTGTGGACTTCTGCAGACTGTGAACTTCTGAGCCCCTTCCATTACATATTGGGGACAAAATTCTAAAACTACCTAAACTTGGGGTTCAAGGGATTAATTGATTACAACAGAAGCAATGCCCTCTATATCCGGTTGCAAACAAATATGACTGTTTCTCTGTTTTTGGTGCTATCTTAGGTGCCTTGCCCTGTCCATACCAACAAGAGTATTATTCTATATACTTAAACATTGTTTATGTTTTCATAAAATTGTCAACTGGTGCAATTAATTATGTAATTGTGCAGATGTTTCCCAGAGTGCTCTATCATGATGCAGGTTCATTAAGATCAAAAAGCGGGGGGCATACAACCCGGTTCTGCCGGGAATCTGTATTCCTCACTTTAGCCATCCTATTAGGAATAGAAGTTGCTGCAGGGCTGGGCACAGGAACCACTGCCGTAGTCCATGGAACACAACAAATGACCCAATTAGAAGCAGCAGTAGAACAAAGCTTTAAGATATTAAACCTCCATCACAGCCTTACAGGAATCTTTAAAATCTCTCTCTGAAGTTGTTTTACAGAAAAGGCAAGGGTTGGACCTCCTCTTCATGAGAAAAGGGGGCCATTGTGCTGTATTGAGGGAAGAATGTTGTTTTTATTCCGATCATACTGGTTGAAAAATTATCTATGAGTAAATTGAGAAGACACCTTAAAGTGCATCAACGAGAGAGAGAGGCCCCAAAAGGGTGGTTACAGTCTTCGTTCACACAGTCCCCCTGGTAAACTACGCTTTTATCAGCTTTGGCCGGTCCATTAATAATCATCATATTATTGCTAACTCTAGACCCTGTTTGCTCCACCGTGTAGTTTCATTTCTTCAAGCTCAAATTGGACAAGTTAAATTTTGGTAATCAGACAACAATATACCCCACTAGCAGACATAAAATGTGACACCCCTCAATGATCACTTTTATGATTAAACGTAACCAGAAGAAGAAGTGGGGAATGAAAGATTAATAAAATAGGTATTTGTCACTTCCTGTTTTTCTGTATTCTTAACAAAACACTATTGAAATCTTGAGAATTGTTTGGTAATCTTGTTCCCAGAATGTGCTGTCCCCAAATGCCAAACTGCAGAATGTAATCCCTCACTCAGTTGCACACAAACCGTCCATTCGCCCTGAACCACCAATAAACTTCCTTCCCTTCCCTCTCCAAGTTAAGTATGTAAGCTCTGCTTAAGATGTTCTAAGGGCTCTAGGCTCTATTCAAATTAGGTCTGAGCCCCAGCATTCTGGACCCCGAATAAACCCTTTGCTGTTGCATGAGACAGTCTCTTGGTTGTCTCTTCCTCCAATGCTAGAATGACTTTTACATTGGTACAATCATAAGTATGACCTTTGCTTTTTGTGTCCAAAATATTACTTTGATAAAATGAATATATAGATCAGGAGACATGAGTATTTCTTCCACCATTTCTTGCAGCAATATTTTGAAGACATAAAATTAGTATTGGGTGTACAAATAGGTGTACTCTGTGTCTATGAATATAGAGATAATTCATGAGTAGACCATACTGTGAATAAATAATATAACTAGTTCCAACTTTAAATAATGGATCGAATTGATATCTGAAAAAATACAGGAAATCTTATATTGATATACATACATTCATTCCAACGAGTTATACATCTAATAGTAATATTAGGGTTATGGTTTATCATGAAGAGTGTGTGAGTTTTGCTTCAAAAGTGATTATGGAAATCAAAAATAATGTGTTTGGGAAGAAGTCTCATGAAAAGACCAGTCAAGAAACATGGAGGAATACATGTGTTCTGAAGCAGGAAGTGATTGAAAGCGAAACAAATGCGTACAAATTTACTAACTTCTGGATGAAATATATATACTATGATGTGCATAAATTGAAGAAATAGTAATGAACCAGTGTTGAATAAAAACTAACATCAAAATATACATCATGTCCCATAGGAATCTACTTGCATTAATGTTAAACTGGATCAGTTACTGGAGAAATATTAGGATTTGTATGCAACAGTCACTGAAGTTAGTTTTCAGAACTAGGAAAAAAAATATGTATTTCAGGTGAATGAACACTTCTGAGAATAATCTTGTGAAAAGTTTACTATAAATCCACACACATGAACATGAATAAATGTAGGGAGTGAATAATAAGATGCATATATTTCATATTTTAAAAAATCTGGAGAGTATATATATATATATATATATATATATATATATATATATATATATACAAAACACAAACAAAGACATTAAAAAGTAGCAATATATATGCCAATCAAAATTCATCGTGAAATATATATCATCTACAGATCCAAAAATATTAATTTTACTGAACATGGATTTATGTATAATGTTGTTCAACTAGGAAGCTCACTCACAGTTCGAATTTTCAGTTCCAAAAGCGTTTAGGAGGAGTGATCTCTTCTCACACTTTGTATCTGCCAAGTTAGCCACCTCACAGGAATGTACGTGTGATACCAGGTAAGATTCTATATGTGCATATGAAAATACATGTGCTGAATAGCCTACAGAGAAAGGGAAACAGGAATTCACATATTTGTTAACTTTCCAAACACATGGAGAACTATTTCAACAAAAAATTGAGAAGATTTATAACTCCTAACCTATATCATGCAAAAGGCAAAACCAAATATACACCGTGCCTCCTGTGAACTGCTTGTATTTCTATTCTATTTGGGTTATTTTTCTCCATCATATTAGGATTTGTAGTCAGAGTCTAGTACGGTATGGGTTAGTATCAGGGGTTCAGTATTTCGAATGGAAAATTTGAAAATGAATCCAATGTGTATGTAAATATGTGCTACACAAAAATCTTCCCACTCTCATCCAGAACAATGCCTTGAGAATACCTTTGCCCTAAGTAAGACACAATTAGAAGAGAAGAGTTAGAAAATCTGTGAATACATATCTGGAATGGAATATGCTCAGGAGTTCAAAACCTTGGAAGTGGTAGAGGAGTTTCCAAAAGTAAAGGACAGGGTAAACACTCCACAAACATGGAGGTCTACTGGCCTAGAGAATTCTTGAGAATCTGCCTGTGAGGTTGGGCACTTGAAACATATGTTGTTGTCAGGAGTTTTAGCTTCCTTTCTAGTGAGACCATCAAAGCTCTGACTGAATCTATGAGACCTGGAGGACATGGTTTCTTCTTTTTCAATGAACATGAGTCAGCAGTGCTGAATTCTCTCTTTTTAGGTAAACTGTGGCCACTGGGGGCTAAATGTCTACCATGTGGACTGTGAAACCATATGGTCATCCTCCATTTTCATGGTGTTTCTTGCTGTTGCACTGGGAGTTTTGTATTTGCTTCATGATATGCAAGGTTTTCAACTGGGACACAGTGCGGGAGGGAGTTCTGTAACGTGTGGTGGGTCAGGGTCTGCAGGAGAATAAAAGAACAAGACTTCTATCCCACATAGCTTGCCTCCTTGACTATAGCAACCTGATTCTGAACAATGTCCTGAAACTTCTCCATATATCAAGATGCCTTTACATATAAGGGTCTGCTGGCTTCACCATGTCAGTCACAAGCCATTTGGAAGCCAATGGCAGATCCACATGGCCACCCCACAGATGTTTTATCACACACCTGCCCACCATTGCTCTAGGCCCACTACTCAGCAAGATGCAACTTTCTGGCATCTCTGTTAAAAACCATTTTTATGAAAACCAGTCAATCAAGGCACTGTCTGGTATATTCATTGTTGGGAAAAGTATACACGGCAGCCATAACCCAGAGAAAATTCCCAACATGGCGCCTAAGGACTTTTTCTTCCTACCTTCTTCTTTCCTGCAGTGGCGTGAAAAGTTCCCGCCCGTGTGAACTCTCCCGCCTCCTCCAATTTCAAATCTCGCTGGCGGAGAACCTTAGCCCCAATGAGAACAAATTCCTGGGCTCCGGAGGTGATATCTGAAAGAACTTGCCAATAAATGGGTTGCCTGCCATTTATCTAAGCCCTTCCATCTCCCCCTTAGTTATATATAAGCACACAGCTTTTTGCAATAAAATTGGAATTTTCTGGTGAACTGTCTTTGCATGGGGAGTTCTTTCATTCTGGTGCCCCGTGAGAGGATACAGGTGAGCTCTTTCCAACAAGAGCCCCATCCCCCACTCCGCCGAGACACTCTGCCCTAGTCCTCTCTTTTCAGACGCCAGCTTTCTGCACTCACCACTGATCTGATGTAAGTAATCCTCCCCTGACCCCGGCTCACCAACTCCCTTCAGGCTGCCACTGGTTTTGTGACAGTGATCGTCAGGCACACTCCAGATGCCTGGTAGGGGAGAGGGAATTCCTCCCACTAAGACCTTTACTAGTTGCAGTGGACCCTCTGGTGTTTCGTTTCTTTTTGGGGCATGAGGCTTCTGAGTTTACACGAGAGGCTTTATGGATTTTCCTGCTCCACTGCCGCTGCTGCTGCCGGCTAGAGTTGCTGTATCCTGTGGGGTTGCTGTGTCTGGCTGAAGCTGCCTCTCTGCTCTGCGAAAACTGAACTCCCGGCCTGGAATTGCATTCTGTCAGAGCCAGAGTTTTGTTTTCATTACTGACTTCTTCTGCTGCAGTTGAAAACTTTCCTGACGTCAGGTTGCCCTTGGCTCCAATTCCTTTTGGTTTCACAGATCGCACTTCACTGGTGATGACCAGGTAGTGCCCTCTGTATTTCCTCGTGATGGCTTGTCATTTTGGGGACGCCCACCTGACCCCCGTTTGCCCTGAGCTTCCTGGAAGCCGTTCCAGCCCGGGTTTTCTCTTTGTCTTTCTTGCTTACTCCTATTCTCTCTCTCTCTCTCTCTCTCTCTCTCTCTCTCTCTCTCTCTCTCTCTCTCCCATCTCTCCCTGTGACTATGGGCACCTCTTAGTCTGCACCTGAAGACTCACCTCTCAAATGTTTAATAAAAAATCTGGCCACACTCTCCCTCACACCAGACATCAAGCCCAAACTTTTAATCAAAATCTGTACCCATGATTGGCCTACATATCCACTGGATAATGGCAATCATTGGCCACCAGAAGGCTCCTTAGATCCAAACCTCTTCCGGGACCTTTTTAACTACTGCAAGCATCTGAAAAAGTGGAGGGAGATTCCCTGCATTTAAGATTTTAGCCTTCACACACAGCACCCTGCTCTCTGCTCCTTTTGCCCTCCCTCTCAGGTCCGCTTTGCTTGAAAACCCCTCTCTTCCCCTACTTCTATTCCTGACTTCACAGATTCTTCCTCATTCGACCAAGCAGATGAACCCCCACCTTATCCCCCAGCCCCATCTGCCCCTTCTCTCCCGCTATACCTTCCTCTTCCTCTGCCTAATTCCATGGATCCTCCGCCTTCCGTTTCATCCCTCTTTCCTCCGCCCTCTTCTGCCTGCTCCACCTCCTCCTCCTCCACAGAGACACTCCCTTCCTCTCCCTCTCCTTCCTGTTCACCGCCTTCCTCTTTCAGTCCTCCTGTTACCAGGTCTAAGGGACTCCTTCCCACCCCCAAGACAATTGCACCCCTTCGTGAGGTAGCTGGTCCCGAGAGTGTCATCAGAGTCCACGTTCCGTTTTCCATGTCGGACATTACTCAGCTAGAGAGGAAGTTAGGCTCATTCACCACTGACCCCACCACTTACATTCGGGAGTTTCAATGGGTCCTGCAAGTATGTAGCCTCACTCATCATGACATCTACATGCTCTTGGCCAATACACTTCTCCCCAAGGAAAGGCAATGAGTCTGGGAGCTAGCCCAAGCCCATGCTGATGAAAATCATAGGACCAATCCTACCCACCCCACAGGCCCTCATGCTGTCCCAGAGCAGGATCGCCTATGGGATTACAAGACCCGTGAAGGCTTACAGTTTCGTGACCTTTTTACATCCTGTCTCTTGGCGGGGCTGAAAAAGGCCACCCGCAAGGCTGTTAACTTTCAAAAGGTGCAGGAGGTCATTCAAAGGAAGGAGGAAACACCTTCAGATTTCCAGGATAGACTAACCAAGGCCCTTCAACAGTACACAAAACTCGACCCAGAAACCCCAGATGGCCGTCAGGTCTTAATGACATACTCTCACTATTAAAAGTCACCATTCACATATCACCCCACATTATTCTACCTCTCATTTCCTCATGATGTTCCTAGGGGCAAATACACCTCCTTCATGCAGTCTCCCACGACTATCTAAACCAGTTAACCCTGAGGTTTGGGACACAACTACACCCTCTATGGCTAAATGAAGTCCTATTCATATTGTCTTACACGACCCTTCAAGATATATTAGTCAACCACAATATCTACTCACAACCACAGCCTTCCTCGGATTAGAACCCATCATCCAGGATTTATTATGAAAGGGGTATCTTAGGCCTACACAATCTCCTTTAAACACCCCCCATTCTGGCAGTTAAGAAACCTAACGGGTTCTATAGGCTGGTTCAAGACCTTCACCTTGTCAACTCCTCTGTGGTCCCCATCCACCCGCTAGTGCCCAACCCTTACCCCTGCCTCTCTCAGATCCATGCCACTACTACCCACTTCTTGATCCTAGATTTCAAAGATGCATTCTTTTCTATTCCCTTGTCATCAGAATCTCAGGATATCTTTGCTTTTACGTGGACTGACCCTCACACCCGCCATTCTTGTCAGCTTACCTGGACTGTCCTCCCACAGGGATTCAGGGATAGGCCCCATCTCTTTGGCCAAGTTCTTGCCCAGGACCTCACATCCTTTCACCCGACCTGTCCTGACTCTACTCTCCTTCAATATGTCGATGACCTTCTTCTATGTAGTCCCTCTTGGGAACACTCTCAATCCCACACTGCTCAGCTTCTTAATTTCCTAGCATACAAGGGATATAGGGTGTCTCCCCACAAGGCCCATGTTTTCCAGTTTTTTCTCATCTATCTTGTTTTTTGCCTTATACCTAGGAAAAAGGAAATAACACTGGATAGGAGGCAACTCCTTTCTGATCTTCCAGTGCCCCATACGAAAGCCGAAATACTATCATTCCTAGGACTAGCATTTATTTTAGGGCCTGGATCCCAAATTATTCTCTTCTAGCCAAAAGCCTGTATGACCTAGCAAAGGGACCCCCTAATGAATCTCTTGCCTCCTCCCCTAACTACCACTTCTGCAGGCTTCAGCAACTCCTCTTAAAGGCACCTGCCTTGCACCTTCCTGATATTTCAAGACCATTTCATCTATATGTCCATGAAAAAGGGGAGCAAGCATTTGGGGTCTTAGGTCAAAACTATGGGCCTACATTTGCACCTCTGGCATATATGTCCAATAAAGTAGACCATACAATCTGTGGGTAGGCCCCTTGCTTAAAAGCTCTGGCTGCTGAACAAATTTTACACAAAGAAGCCTCTAAGCTGACTTTTGGGTCCCCTTGAACTATTCACTCCCCACATCACTTGAAGGATCTTTTAGCTTATAAGGGCCTTCAAACCCTTTCTCCATCCAGAGTTCTGTCGCTCCCCACTTCATTTCTGGAAAACCCTAATATTACTTTCCTCCCCTGCTCTGCACTGAACCCTGCCTCACTGCTCCCAATGACTCCCACGTCTAACACAACAATTCATAATTGCTTGGAAACCTTAGATGATTTCCTTCCCTGTCATTCTTCAATTTCTGAGGGACCACTCACCAAGCCTGACCTTATCTGGTTCACTGACGGCAGTTTATTTAGGCAGAATGGCACTCATTACTCTGGATACACTGTAGTTTCAGCCACTGAGATTATAGAGGCCAAAGCTCTACCTTCAGGAACTACCAACCAGCAGACTGAACTCATAGCAGCCACTCGTGCCTGCCTTCTAGCACAAGGCAAATCCCTCACCCTTTATACTGACTCAAAATATGTCTTCCATATCTTATTTTCCCATGCTGCAATATGAAAGGAGCGAGGACTACTTACCACCAAAGGTAATGTGATCACTAATTCGGCTCTTATAAGCAATCTGATAGAGGCCTCCCACTTTCCCACCCAGTTGGGAGTTGTCCATTGTAGGTCCCATCAGAAGGACGGCTCTCTTATCACTGAGAGCAATGCCAAAGCTGACCAGGCGGCACGAATGGCTGCCACAACTTCCAGTTATTGCCCCCATTGGGGGACATATAATGGCCACTTTAGACATCTCATCTGAAGCCACTACTTCTTCCAGTAAGAACAAGGATCTTTTCAAGTTCCTTTATACTCTATTCCATTCCGATTCTCAGTCTTTGACCCTCTTTTTACAGAGCTTCTTCTCCCTCACCCCCTCTGACAAAGCCATGCTACAGAATATAGCCTCTAATTGTCAGATCTGTCAGCGGACCAACCCTCATACTTTTTTAAGGCCCAAACCTTTCCCTTCCTACCAAGCCCGGGGACACATTCCCATTGCTGACTGGCAGGTACACTTCACCAACATGCCCAAAGTATGGCACACTAAATACCTCCTTGTCTTTGTGGACACTTTCTCTGGTTGGGTTCAGGCATTTCCCATTTCCAATAAAAGGCTTCCACTGTAGCTTCAATCTTTCTGACAGTCATCATCCCCAGGTTTGGAATGCCCACTTTCCTACAATCTGACAATGGCCCTGAGTTTATTTCTAGGATCACACAAAAGGTCTCTCAAGCCCTCTCCTTCAAGTGACATTTTCACTGTCCATATCACCTTCAGGCTTCAGGGAAAGTGGAAAGGGTAAATCGTACTCTAAAGGAAGTCCTTACCAAATTGACAATGGAATTAAACTTAGACTGGGTCAAACTCCTTCCCTTGGATTTGTTTCGAATCAGAGCTCTACCTAAGAAACCATCTTTACTGTCTCCCTTTGAGATAAGGTATTCAAGACCTCTTATCCCCCCTGGGTTGGTCATTTCAGAAGGACCTCTCACCCGAGATTTGTCTTTGCCTCTCTTGTTTTATCTTCGCTCGGAACTCTGGAAATATCAGGACTGGCTTCTTCTGGACCCAGTCCCCACTCCAAACACTCCTCCCTTAACAGCTGGGAGTCTAGTCTATTATAATACCCCAGAGGAGAACGGGCCTCTTGCCCCAAAATGGGAAGGCCCCTATCCTGTCATTCTCTGTACCCCCAACTCCACCTAACTCTCCTTATCAGACAACTGTCTCACCCCTTGGATTCACATATCTAGGTTGAAGCCATATCACGAAGAGGCCCACCTGATGACGACAGGACCACCCCAGAGGAACTCCAAGAATCACCTCCTGAACCTCCCCTTTACTCCTGCTCTCCACTCCCATCTCACCCATTTAAGTTGCGGCTAACACGGTGTTTCCCGCAGAACAATTCCTCTTAAAGAAGGCACAATGAGCTCTCCCAACACCCTAGTCTTCTCTAACTGCTTGTTTTTTGTGCTCTGCTTATTTTCTGTGCTCTGTCAGGACTGGTATCTACCCTCCTCTGCTACAATGTATTTTTTCACTCTTCGGGAATGATACTCAGAACATGGCATGCAGAATGTCCACGCAGTGGATGCAACTGCTTGCTTCATCCACAACTGCACATCTATTTCCCTAAAATTGTCACCTTCAAGGATCTTCATCCCTGGTAGCTGGAACTGGCCTTTCATTTGCTTCCTTTTTCATCAAACCAAAGACTATTGTCATTGGTGGCCTGAGATATATAATGGGTGCCCCTATAAGTCATGCAGGTTCCATCATGAATGTGGTAGCTATTCTTACCACTCACTTGGTTACCATGAAGGGTGGACTTCTAGTTACCTAAAGTGGCATAAAGGCTCTTCATCCAATAACAATGGATGGTATACTTTAGATATACCTGACCCCAAGGCCAAACGTTGGGACTATGTTGAGTTTACTGTCTATGCTCGGACAACCTCAGCCAGACCCACAATGTGGATGACTGTTGGCCGCACCCTGATTACGCCACCTAAGGCAACCATCCAGGTAGTCGAACACATTAAGGAGTCAGAATCAAAACTTCGAGATCTTATCCATAGCTCATTTAAAGAGGATTCAGAGCCTTCAACCCCCTCAGGTCCCCCTCCCACATGGCTCAATTTGCTACACCAAACTCTTTGATTATTAAACTCCACCCCTCTTTCTGTGCCTACTTCTCAGTTCTTTCTCTGTGCTTCACTTAGTCGTCCACTTCTAGCAGCGGTCCCATTAGCGGCAGGAAATATTTCAGCAAAAACCTACAATTTCTCTAAGAAAGGAAAACCCCTACATGTGACACGTATCCCACTATGGGAAAGTTGTTCCACCAATACTTTATTTCCTTTCATCTGTTTCCACCTGACAATAATGAATTCTTTACCCATTTGTTCCTTGAGCTTTAGCACCCCATCGAGCCCTGATTTATGAAACCTGGACATTTTCTCTGGTGTAACGGGTCTATAAGTACCTCAACGATCAATGTCTCTGGCATCTGTTTCTTGGTTACGGTAGTTCCTCAGCTGTCTTTGTATACTCCCATCGAATTCCGACAGGTGGCCCTACCTTCCTGCACCCTTAGGGCAGTCTTTCTGCCGGTTCTGGTAGGCCTCACATTAACAACCTCAGCGGCGAGTCTCGAACTCTCTGGTGAAGCTATAGGTCATGCTCTATGGGCATCCAATGACCTACAACAAAAACTGCAGGAAGCACTTGATAACACTGCTCAGTTTCTGGGCTCCTTGCAGTGATGGTTACTTCATTGGCACAACTGGCTTTACAGAACCGAAGGGCAATTGATCTTCTCATTGCAGAAAAAGGGGGAACATGCCTGTTCCTCAGAGAGGAATGTTGTCATTATGTTAATGAATCTGGCCTAATAGAAAAAAATGTTGTTAAATTGCAGGAATTATCAACCCAATTGCTTCCAATCCTTTCTTGCCATGTACTTACTACCAATCTTGGGGCCCCTTATTGGGATGCTCCTTTTTTGTGCTCTCTTGCCCTGCATAATGAAGTGCCTTCAAACCCAACTGAAAAAAAAATTTCTAATCAAACATTCAACCAGCTTTTGCTTAGGCACTAGCAGCCTCTGATGACTGATGAACCCCCAACATCTCCAAGAGAACAGTTCACTCAGTGCTGAAGCTCACTACCAGGCACGATGGAATGCAACAGACATCAGATGGCGAGAGACAACGAGCTCGGAGAACCTTTTAATCTGCCATCCTGGATTAATGAGTCTTTATGTCCTTCTAAGTTTCCTCATGGCCCTTGGCCTCTTCTCTGTCAGTCCCCCAACATGGTACTTCTGCCAAAAATTGACCTTTGCTTTAATTTTTATCTTAATTCTGTTTTTATTCGCTCTGATCTTCTTCAGGTGCTGGTGATGCCATGTCCAGGCAACGCTTCCAGTATTTCCCAGAGTCTCTGAAACAGGACCAGTGACTGATACCAACAAACTCCTCCATCCAGGACTGGTTCAATGCCATCGACAACTTGAGGCTTCAGGGAACTTTCATAGACTTCACCCCTATGGAAGTAGCTGTCTGTAGCCACTGGGTTTTCTTTCTGGCTGCCATGATATCCCCAGACCTGCCCCGCGAGAATTCCTCCACTTCCCATTCTAGGCCCCACAGCGCCCCCAAACAGCAAGAAGCAGCCGGATCTGACCAACGACGCCACACTTCCTAAGAAAACAAAAAGGGAGGAATGTTGGGAAAAGTATAAATGGCAGCCATTCCCCAGAGTAAAAACCCCAACATGGTGCCTAAGGACTTTTTCTTCCTACCTTCCTCTTTTCTGCAGTGATGCAAAAAGTTTCCGCCTGTGTGAACTCTCCCGTCGGCGCCAATTTCAAATCTCTCTGGCGGGGAACCTTAGCCCCAATGAGAACTAATTCCTTGGCTCCGGAGCTGATATCTGAAAGAACTTGCCAATAAATTGGTGCCCTGCCATTTATCTAAGCCCTACCATCACCCCTTTAGTTCTATGTAAGCACACAGCTTTTTGCAATAAAATTGGAATTCTCCTAGCGAAGTGTCTTTGTGTGGGGAATTCTTTCACTCATGATCAGCAACAGGATATCCAAAGGTTCTCCAGTGCCACCTTGTCTGGGAATTTCAGAAATTTGATGGTATTTATTTAGCCATTTTTGAAGGATGAAGTTGGAGTTACTGTGGGTTTCAATTCATGCAGGAAACATTATATGGTGAGGAAGCTCATTTCAATGAAATCTCTGGAGAACACTCACAGGCAAGCTTCCCAAAGAGTGGCCAAAAGTTCACATGAAGCCAGGATCACTGAGGTCTACAATGTGAGGTCCATGTGTGTTTAGACTCTCAACTTTGGCTGCCAAGTCTTTAAGAATAAAATCATGTGATATCCTGGCTGAGATTCCCAGTGCCCTGTGGAAAGCCTCCCTGGACCTCTATCTCAGTTTCCAAGGGCGATTCTGATGCGTGGCCTTCAAAAATCCCAACACATTTTATGGCAGTACTTCTCTGAGGTCAGTTCCAGAACTCAGTCTCTAAGAGGAATCACACCAGAGTTCAAGCCCAGGTAGGCCCAGTCATCTCTTCCAACCGCCACAAAAATGACCACAATGAAAACCAAAACACACCCACAGGGCCCTCATCTTCTTACATATAGACACTCATCATAACTTCTGGCTGGAGTTTTCCATGAGGGGTGCAGCCCAAGACGGTGTGAAAAATAAGCTCCCTTGCCGCTCATTTGCCTAAAGTCCGGGTGGCCTGGAAACCCTTCTTGTGAACCAGGAGTGATCAAATAGGCCTGCTGTTAATACTGCTCTGCATCTCCAATTTGAGGCCTACTGAATGTCAGGTATAGATTCTTTATATGATTAGGAGTCATGAGACAAACCAAAACCCTCTGGGCTAGCCTCCACAGGGCTTTGAAGAACTCATTTTACCCAAAGGATGCCTATTCTCACTTGATGGGCCTCAGGAACCTTAGAAATGAAGTCAAGAGACTTCATTCACAATAACTGCTCTTTTGGCAATTTTGGTTTTGGATGCACACATGGGATCTGTCTTTGGATTAATCAGGTGCTGAGAATCTAAGCCACAGCCTCACACAGGGCCAAGAGGCTGATTCAGACACATCCTTTTCCAAAGCAATTAAGCAAAGAGCCACAGGTGATGCCCATTCATTTCCATTTGAAAACTGTTTTCTTCAGGGTTCACAAAGGGGTGGCCTGAGGCAAAGACCTTCCTGACATTCAGGGCAACAGAACAATAGGTAAGAAAAAGTCCAAAGCAGGGTTTCTCCACTGAGACTTTCCTGGTCACACTGATATCTGAGTTTTCTGAGATGCTCGCCATTCCCTCCAGCTATCCAGAACATGGACATGTCACAGAGCTTGGAGGTGGTACATATTTTGGACAAAAACCATGAGTCTATTCTGGAGAGTGGCGAGAATTCAGGAAGAAAACAGGAACTTAGGAAGTTAGCAGGTGTTGCCCATTTATAAGGCAAGCGGCAGTCCATTCATAAATTGGGCAGGATGAATGCTGGGAAGCTTTCTACTATACAGGACACATCAATTGTTGCATTCTCTTTTCTAATGTCTACAACCACGGACACAGTAGCATACACAGACATAGAAACACTCGCCTTGTCAAACGTCTTACTAGAAGCAGTCCACTACAAATCAAAGAAAAAAACGCCTTTCCTACCTATTCTCAGATCATGAGACAAAACCACAAAATCACACCCACACCCACGAAGGCACATCCTTCCCCCATTAAACTCTGTGACTATCCAGAGTTTCCTCTGACTGGTGGGCCACAGTATGTTCCCCCGAAATGGCCTGTCTTGTCTCAGATCTGCTCTTCTTTCCCAACTCTGTGAAGTTTTCAGGAGCCAGTGGCCAACCACTACCTGCTTTCTCAGGAAAGGCCCCTATTCAGAGCTCTCCTGGTATTTGGCCATCCTCATATCTTAAGGTACCAAGAAAGACTAACACTCTCCTTTGTAAATCCAAACAAGTTAAACCCCTGGGCCTGAGACTTGACTGGCTCCGGGTGCCTGGCATCCTGGATCCCAAGTTCAGAGAGTTCCATCACCAAGGAAGTGAGGTAGGTCAACGCTTCAGGAACTGAATGAGGTCACTTCCTTGGCAACCACTTTGTCCTAACAGTTGCTTTCAAGTGTCCCATTATATGGAGGCTGCCCCTACTTCCTATGACATTTTCACAAGTTAGAATGTTATATAAACCATGGGCACCCGGGAACAGCTCTCCACCTAGGACTGGTTTGGACCATCTTCTCTACATTAAGAAGAGAGAGGCTGATGCATACACATCCCTTCATGCTGACCAGGTTGTTTGCCATAGAAGATGACTTTTCTCTCTCAAGTTTTCATAGCTGCCCACATCTTCTCAAGGCATCCTTTCTGCATGGACCTTTGACGTTCTCAACAGGTGGAAGATCGCCTACATTCATGTATTGTAAGACCAACTCTGTCGCTGCTCTTCTGTAAAGTTAGATTGACGGAACAGTGTATGGTTAGGGTTAATAACATGTTCAATTTGGGTTAGGAATCTTTCTGCACCATGAATAATGGTATTGGGAAACTATAATATTTACAAGAATATATAGGTGAAATATAAGTATAAAAACAGAAATCCAGGGAAGATATGAAGCCCAGAAGGGCATTGCACCCTTAATTGGTATGCTTAACTTTGAATTATGTTCTGCACAAATGTCTCAGATAAATCGATGTACAATGGCATAGGACCTTGTACCTTTGATGATTGAATGTCAAAGAGAACATCCACTCAAAATGGGATAGTAGGTAGAATTAGGAAGATGGTCGGTAGGTTTAGAAAGAAGAGTGAGTATAGGATTTAGACCAAAACTTCTTAAGCAATAGGGTTTCGGTTATAGAGTGAATGTAAATTTCAGCACACATGAAGTGTAAGTCACAATGATGAACCAGGGAAATATGTAGGATAGCAGATATAAATAGAGACATTACTAAATCAGGTAAAGTATAAAATGAGTGATAGGATTAGACATTTTCAACAGGCATGAGGTTGAATATATAATCTTAGGAAGAAACAAATATGTAGTCACCAATAGGATTGATATTTGAGAGCATTAGGCAACCTGGACATGGAAGTTTATGTAATCCATGCTCACTTTCCATTTAGGCTTTGGTACAATCTTAAGGGTGACTTTTTTTTTTGTCTAGAATATTACTGTGATAAAATGTATATGTAGATCTGGTGACATGAGTATTTCTTCCACCATTTCTTTTAGGAATATTTTGAAGATGTATAAATTAGTATCTAAGGTAAAATAGGTGTACCCCTTGTCTATGAATAGAGAGATAATGCATTAATAGACCATACAGTTAATAAATAATATAACTGCTTCCACTTTAAATAATGGATTGAATTGATATCTGAAAATATATAAGAAATCATATTTTGATATAGAATCATTCATAACAACTTGTTATACGTCTAATTGTAATATTAGGGTTATGGCTTTTCATGAAGAATGTGTGAGTTTTGCTTCAAAATGATTATGAAAATCAAAAATAATGTGTTTGGAAAGAAGTCTCATGAAAAGACCAGTCAAGAAACATGGAGGAATACATGTTTTCTGAAGCAGGAAGTGATTGAAAGTGAAATAAATGCTTATAAATTTGTGAACTTGTGAATGAAATATATATATACTGTAATGTGCATCAACTTAAGAAATAGTAATGTACCAGTGTTGAATTAAAACGAACTCCAAAACACATATCATGTCCCATAAGAATCTACTTGCATTGATGTTAAACTGGGTCAGTTACTGTAGAAATATTAGGAGTTATATGCACCATTCACTGAAGTTAGTTTTCAGTACTAGGAAACAAATATGTATTTCAGGTGAATGAATATTTCTGAGTATAATCTTGTTAAAAGTTGATTATAAATCCACATACATGAACAGAAGTTATTCACTCCAAACCCAACAAACCGCCATTCCTACCTATTCTCAGAACATGAGACAAAATCCGCAAACTCACACCCACACCCTCAAAGTCACCTACTTCCTGAAACTAGGTCTATGACAATCTGGAGTGTCCTCTGACTGGTGGGCCACACTATGTTCCCCTGAAATGACCTGTTCTGTCTCAGAACTGATCTCCTTGTCCAACTCTGTGAAGTTGTCAAGAGTCAGCGGTGAGCCACTACCTGCTTTCTCAGGAAAGACCCCTCTTCAGAGCTTTTCTCACATTTGGCCATCCTCACATCAGTAGGTACCAAGAAAGAGTGAATCTGTCCATGCTAAATCCAAACAAGTGAGACCACTGGGACTGGGACTGGGACTGGGACTGGCTCTGGGTGCCTGGCTTCCTGGATCCCATGTTCAGAGAGTTCCATCAACAAGGAAGTGTGGTGAGGTCACTTTCTTCAGAAACTGAATGAGGCCACTACCTTGGCAACCACTTTGTCCTAATAGTTGCTTCCAATGGTCCCATGAGATGGAGGCTGCCCCTACTTCCTGTGACACTTTCACAAGTTAGAATGCAATATCAACTATAGGCACCCGGGAACAGCTCTCCACACAGGCCTGGTTTTGTCCATCTTCTCTACATTAAGAAAAGAGGGGCTTATTCAGACACTACCCTTTATCCTGACCAGGTTTTTGCCATGAATGATGACTTTTGCTCACTCAGGTCCTTCATATCTGCCTACATCTTCTTCAGGGATCATTTATTCATGGACCTTTGAGGTTCTCAGCTGGAGGAAGACCACCTACATTCCTGTATTTTAAGACCAACTCTGTCCCTGCTCTTCTGTAAAGTTAGATTGAGGGAACTGTGTATGGTTAGGGTTAATAACATTTTTGATTTGGGTAAAGAGTCATTCTGCTGGATGAATTATAATATTGGTAACCTTTAAGATTTATAAAAATATAGAGGTGAAATATATGTATGAAAACTGAAATCTAAGTAAGATTTGAAGCCCAGAAGGGCATTGGGCCCTTGATTGGGATACTTTACTTTGAATTACATTCTACTAAGATATCTCAGATAAATCGATATACAATGGCATAGGACCTTGTACCTTGGACGATTGAATGTTGAAGAGAACATCTAGTCAAAAAGGAATAGTAGGTAGGAATAGGAAGATAGTTGGAAGTTTTAGGAAGAAGAGTGTGTATAGGATTTGGAATAAAAGTTCTTTAACAATAGGGTTTTGTTTAGAGAGTGAATGTCAATGTCAGCACATGTGAAGTGTCAGTAACAATGGTGAACTTGGAAAAATATGTAGGAAAGCAGATATCATTAGAGAGATTAGGAAATCAGGTAAGGTATAAAGTCAATCATAGGACTAGACATTTTCAACAGGGTTGAGTTTGAATATATAATCTTAGGAAGCAACAAATATGTAGTCACCAATATGATTGACATTTGAGAGCATTAGGGAACCTGGACATGGATGTTTTTAGTAATCCATGTTCACTTTCCATTTAGGCTTTGATACCATCATATTGTGTCTTTTGCATTTTTTGTCCAGAATCTTTCTGTGATAAAATGTATATGTAGATCATATATTTCATATTTTGAATAGTTTGGAGAGTGTATATATATATATATATATATATATATATATATATATATATATATATATATATATATAACCACTGAGACATTAACAATTAGCAATATATATTCCAATCGAAATTCATCATGAAATATATATCATCCACTGATGAAAAAATATTTATTTTACTGAACATGGATTTATGTATAATCTTGATCTCTTAGGAAGCTCACACATAGGGTGAATTTTCACTTCCAACAGTGTTTCTGCTGAGTGATCTCTTCTCACAACTTGTATTTGCCAAGTCAGCCACCTCACAAATATGTACGTGTTATACCAGGTAGGATTCTATATGTGCATATAAAAATACATGTGCTGAAGAGGGTACAGAGAAAGGGAGACAGAAATTCACATATTTGTTAACTTTAAAACACATGGAGAACTATTTCAATTAAAAATTTACTAGATTTTTTACAGCTGCCTTTTATCCTGCAAAAGGCAAGTCCAACTATACTCCATGCCTCTTCTGAAATTTTTTATTTCTATTCTGTTTTGGTGTTTTCCTTATCATATTAGGATTAGTAGTCAGAGTCTAGTAGCGTATGGATTAGTGTCAGGGATGCAGTATTTCGAATGGAAAATAGGGAAATGAATCCAATGTGTATGCAAATATGTGCTACAAAACAATCTTCCCACTCTCATCCAGAATAATGCCTTGACATTACTTTTGCCCCAAATAACACACAAATAGAGGAGAAGAGTAAAAAAATCTGTTAATATATATATGGAATGGAAAATGCTCAGGGTTTCACAACATTGGATGTGGTAGAATAGTTTCCAAAAGTAAGGGACAGGGTAAACATTCCACAAACATGGAGCTCTTTCGGCCTAAAGACTTCTTGAGGAACTGCCTCTGAGGTTTGACACTTGAAATATATATTGTTGTCAGGAGCTTTAGATTCTTTTCTAATGAGACCATCAAAGCTGCGTCTGCATCTATGTGACCTGGAGGACATGGTTTCTTCTTTTCCAATGAACATGAGGCAGCAGTGCTGAATTCGCTCTTTGTTGGTAAAATGTGGCCACTGTGCGCTAAGTGTCTCCCCGTGTGGACAGTGAAGCCATTTTTTTGTCCTCCACTTTTCGTGGTTTTTCTTCCTGCTGCATTGGGAATTTCATATTTGCTCCACAAAATACAAGGAGTTCAACTGGGACACAGTGCTGGAGCGGGTTCTGTCACGTGTGTTGGGTCCGGGTCTGCAGGGGAATGCATCAACCAGGCTAATATCCCACAGAGCTTGCCCCCTTATACATAGCAACATGATTCTGAACATTGCCCTGAAATCTCTCCATATAACAAGATGCATTTACAAATAAGCTTCTGTTGGCTACACCATGTCAATCACAAGCCATTTGGAAGCTAATGGCAGATCCACATGGCCCCACAACAGATGTATTATCACACACCTACACACCACTGCTCTAGGCCCACTAATCAGCAGGCTCCAACTTACTGGCAAATCTGTTCTACACCATTTTCATGAAACCCAGTAAATCAAGGCACTGTCTGGTACACTCATGATCAGCAACAGGACATCCAAAGGTTCTCCAGTGCCACCTGGTCTTGGGAATTTCAAAAATTTCATGGAATTTATCTAGCCGTTTTTCAAGGAAGATGTTGAAGGCACTGTGGGTTACAATTCATTCAGGAACCATTAAATGGTGGGGAAGCTCATTTCAATGAAAACTCTGGAGAACTCTCACAGGCAAGGCTTCCCAAAAAGTGGCCAATAGGTCACATGAAGCCAGGCCTATTGCAGTCTACAATGTGAGGTCCATGTGTGTTTTGACTGTCAACTATGGCTGCCACGTCTTTCAAAATAAAATCATGTGATATTCTGGCTGAGATTCCCAGTGCTCTGTGGAAAGCCACCCTGTTCCTAGATCTCACTTTTCTTTCCAAGGGCGACTCTCATGCGTTGCCTCCTAAAATCCTAACACAATTAATGGCAATATTTTTCTGATGTCAGTTCCAGAACTCAGTCTGTAAGGGTAATCACACCAGAGTTCAAGCCTGGTTTGGTCCATCTTCTATACATTAAGAAGAGAAATGTTGATTCAGACACATCCCTTCATCTGACCAAGTTGTTTGCCATGGAATATGACTTTTGCTTTCACAGGTCCTTCATAGCTGCCTATATCTTCTCCAGGGATCATTTCTTTGTTGTCCTTTGAGGTTCTCAGCAGGTGGAGGATCCTCTAAATTCCTGTATTGTAAGACCAACTCTGTCCCTGCTCTTTCGTAAAGTTAGATTGAGGGAACAGTGTATGGTTAGGGTTAATATCATGTTCCATTTGGGTTAGGAATCATTCTACGGGATGAATTATGGTATTGGGAACCTGAAATATTCATAGGAATATAAGTGTAATATAAGTATGAATACAGAAATCTAGGTAAAATTTGAAGCCCAGAAGGTCTTTGGGCCCTTGACTGGGATACTTAGCTTTGAATTATATTCTGCACAGATGTCTCAGATTAATCAATATACAATGGTAGCGTTCCTTGTACCTTGGATGATTGAATGTCGAAGAGAACATCCACTCAAAAAGGGATAGTCGGTAGGATTAGGAATTAGTCGGAAGAGTGAATATAGGATTTGGTCCAAAAAATCTTTAGCAATAGGGTTTTGGGTACAGAGTGAGTGTAAATGTGAGCACATGTGAAGAGTCAGTCACAATGATGAACTGGGGAAAATATGAAGGAAAGCAGATAATAATAGAGACATTAGGAAATCAGGCAAAGTATAAACTGAGTGATAGGATTAGACATTTTCAACTGGCTTGATGTTGAATATATAATCTTAGGAAGAAACAAATATGTAGTCACCAATCGGGTTGACATTTGAGAGCATTAGGCAACCTGGACATGGATGTTTTTCGTGATCCATGCTCACTTTCCATTTAGGCTTTGGTACAACCTTAAGTGTGATCTTTGTAATTGTGTCCAGAATATTACTTTGATAAAATGTATATGTACATCAGGTGATATGAGTATTTCTTCCACCATTTCTGGGAGCAATATTTTGAAGATGTATAAATAAGTATTGGGGGTATAAAAAGGTGTACCCTGTGTCTATGAATATAGACATAATGCATGAATAGACCATACTGTGAACAAATAATATAACTTTTTCCAACTTTAAATAATGGATTGAATTGATATCTGAAAATATACAGAAAATCTATATTGATGTACAATCCTTCATTCCAACCAGTTATACATCTAATGGTAATATTAGGGTTATGGTTGATCATGACGTGTATGTGAGTTTTGCTTCAAAGGTGATTATGGAAATAGAAAATAATGCGTTTGGAATGAAGTCTCATGAAAAGACTGTGAATCAGGCGGTATAGTGATACCAGACTTCAAACTATACAACAGAGCAATAGTAACAAAATCAGCATGGTACTGTACCAAAACAGGCGGTTGGACAAATGGTACAGAATAGAGGACACAGAAACCAATCCACTAAACTACAACTATCTTATATTTGATAAAGAGGCTGAAAGCACACAATGGAGAAATGATAGCAGCTTCAACAAATGTTGCTGGGAAACCTGGAAATCCATATGCAACAAAATGAAACTGAATCACTTTCTCTTGCCATGAACAAAAGTTAACTCAAAATGGATCAAGGAGCTTGATATCAAATCAGAGACACAGTGTCTGACACAAGAAAAAGTTGGCTATGATCTACATACTGTGCGGTCTGGCTTCAAATTTCTTAATATGACACCCATAGCACAAGAGTTAATAACTAGATTCAACAAATGGGACTTACTCAAACTAAAAAGTTTTTTCTCAGCAAAAGAAACAATAAGAGAAGTAAATAGGTAGCCTACATCTTGGGAACAAATCTTTACTCCTCAAACTTCAGATCGAGCCCTAATATCCAGAGTATAGAAAGAACTCAAAAAATTAGACAATTAGATAACAAATAACCCAATCAACAAATGGGCCAAGGACCTGAACAGACACTTCTCAGAGGAGGACATTCAATCAATCAACATGTACATGAATAAATGCTCACCATCTCTAGCAGTCAGAGAAATGCAAATCAAAACCACCCTAAGATATCATCTTGCTCCAGTAAGATTGGCAGCCATTATGAAGTCAAACAACAACAAGTGCTGGTGAGGACGTGAGGAAAAGGGTCCACTTGTACATTGCTGGTGGGAGTGCAAATTGGTGCAGCAAATTTGGAAAGCAGTATGGAGATTTCTTAGAAAGCTGGGAATGGAACCACCGTTTGACCCAGCTGTTAACCTTCTCGGTCTATTCCCTAAAGACCTAAAAAGAGCATGCTACAGGGACACGGCTACATCGATGTTCATAGCAGCACAATTCACAATAGCAAGACTGTGGAACCAGCCTAGATGCCCTTCAATAGACGAATAGATAAAAAAATGTGGCTTTTATACAAAATGGAGTATTACTCTTCATTAAAAAATGACAAAATCATAGAATTTGCAGGGAAATGGATGGCATTATAGCAGGTTATGCTAAGTTAAGCTAGCCAGTCCTTGAAAAACAAATGCCAAATGTCTTTTTGATATAAGGAGAGTAACTAATAACAGAGTAGGGACAAAGAGCCTGAGAAGATTAACACTAAACAGGAATGAGAGGTGGGAGGGAAAGGAAGAGAGAAGGGAAATTGCATGGAAATGGAAGGAGACCCTCAGGGTTATACAAAATTGCATACAAGAAGAAGTGAGGGGAAAGAGGAAAAAAACAAGGGAGAGAAATGAATAACAGTAGAGAGGGTAGAGAGAGAAGAGGGGAGGGGAGGGAAGAAGAGGGGGATAGTAGAGGAGAGGAAAGGCTGCAGAATACAACAGACACTAGTATGGCAATATGTAAATCAATGGATGGGTAACTGATGTTTTTCTGCAATGTGTATGCGGGGTAAAAATGGAAGTTTATAACCCACTTGAATCAAAGTGTGAAATATGATATATCAAAAACTATGTAATATTTTGAACAACCAACAATAAAAATTTTAAAAAAAAGAAACCTGGAGGAATACATGTGTTCTGAAGCAGGAAGTAATTGAAAGTGAAACAAATGTCTATAAATTTATGAACTTGTGGATAAATATATATCTTATGATGTGCATAAACTGAAGAAATAGTAATGTACTAGTGTTGCATAAAAATGAACGTCAAAATACACAACTTGTCACATAGGAATCTACTTGCATTAATGTTAAACTGGGTCAGATACTGTAGAAATATTAGGATTTGTGTGCACCATTCACTAAAGTTATTTTTCAGTACTAGGAGACAAATATGTATTTCAGGTGGATGAATATTTTTGAGAATAATCTTGTGAAAAGTTTATTATAAATCCACATACATGAACATGAATGAATGTGGGGAGTGTATAATAAGGCATATATATTTCATATTTTGAAAAATCTGGAGAGTGTGTGTATATATATATATATATATATATATATATATATATATATATATATATACATATACACACACTCACACACAAAACACACACAGGAACATTAAAAATTAGCAATACATATGCCAATCGAAATTCATCATGAAATATATATCTTTCACAGATACAAAAGTATTTATTTTACTGAACTTGTATTTATGAATAATGTTGTTCAACTAGGAAGCAAACACATAGATTGAATTTTCTGTTAAAACAGTGCTTAGGAGGAGTGATCTCTTTTTACGATTTGTATCTGCCAAGTCAGCCACCTCATAAGAATGTATGTGTGATACCATGTAGGATTCTATATGTGAACCTAAAAAATACATGTGCTGAATAGGCTTCAGAGAAAGGGAGACAGGAATTCACATATTTGTTAACTTTAAAAACACATGGAGAACTATTTCAATTAAAAATTGACTAGATTTATAACACCAACAATTTATCAGGCAAAAGGCAAGTCTAACTATACACCATGCCTACTCTGAACTGCTTCTATTTCTATTCTCTTTGGGTTGTTTTTCTCCATCATATTAGAATTAGTAGTCAGAGTCTAGTCTGGTTTTGGTTAGTGTCATGGATTCAGTATTTTGAATGGAAAATTAGATAATGAATCCAATGTGTATGCAAATATGTGCTGCACAAAAATTTTTCCACTCTCATCCAGCACAATACCTTGAAATTATCTTTGCCCCAAGTAAGACACAATTAGAGTAGAAGAGTTAGAAAATCTGTGAATACATATCTGTACTGGAAAATGCTCAGGAGTTCACAACCTTGGAGGTGGTAGAGTAGTTTCCAAAAGTAAGGGACACGGGTTGATAGACCCAACCTGATCTTTTATTAAAATTGGGAGCCATCTTGCCACAAAGCCATAAAAAGTTAATTTTGGCTTTACTATAAATAACTGCAAATTCTGAACCTGCTTGGAATGCCTGCCCGTGCCTTGAATTCACCCATGCTTGACTCTCTGACCAGATAGCAGCCCTCGCTGAAACTTTAGTGACACATCATAAATTTTGGCCTTCCCTGGCCAGACAACGACCCTCTCTGAGGCTCTATTTGTCCTCATAATTTCTGATATTGGGGCCACCAAAAAATAAATAAATAAATAAATGAACTACCATTTTTGTGATGCTTGTCAAAGTTCTGTTATCTGTAACCCCCATTTTGTGTAACTTTCTGGGCTATATAGCTGTGCTGTAGGAAAGGCGGGGTTTCTGTCTTGTTCCTGCCTTTTTGGGATGGAGAGGCAGCCCAGCCGGTTGACATAATAAGCTTGCCTCAATTTGATTTTAGTTGGTGTCAGTGTTCTTTTTTTGTGTCCTCATCTAATTTTTTTGAGTTCCCCAGCAAGATGACCCTGCCGACCAGATCACAAGACCAGACTGCTGGAAAATCTGAATCTGGCCTTCCCTTCAGGGCTCCGGGCTGGAGAGCCACTCTAGTGGGTGCACATCTTGAGCTGTTCCAAGGTCATGGAGTGAGCGTTAGGTCCCAGGAGCACTGCGGTGAACCACCGCACTAAAACTATTAGCAATCACCTGGTGGAGGAGGCCTCAAAAATTAAGTGGCACCTTTATAACATCTGATATCCGTTATAAAGGATATCAGATGTTATAATATCATCTGTTCTGATGACATAGAGGTTTCCTGGGGAGGCTCACATATACTCGTTTTCGGTACAGTAATGAGAATCGTTCTGTCCTCTGTTCTGTTCTGTAGGGAATTCATCTGGAATGGTAGAGATGTGATGACTGGCATGTACGTGGTCCTACTTCGGAGCTTTAGCAAGACGTTGCATTGCTCCTATGTTTTTTGTTTCAAGTTCGGGTTTCTGTATTTTGTGTTTTGTTCTGTGTTCTATATGTTTTTCTTGTTTGTTTTGTGTGTTTTGTTCTGTGATTTCTGTGGTAAAAACATAAGTATATTGGACGTGAAAATGGGTAACAAAGAAAGTAAGCCTGATATTCTTTCGGACTCTGTTTTAAGGAACTGCGATGAACTTTACCCCCCTTTGTTAAGCAGGATGAGAGAAGCTCCTAGCTGGCTGCCTGGAGTATAACCACTGCAGAGGGCAATGCCTGCTGGGGACCTAAGAACTGAGTATCTCCCATGTTAACAAGTGAAACTCCATTAAAACCCCTTGTCCCTCCAGATCAAGAGAGTCACAACCTCTGGGCAGGGTTCCCTGTGTTTCTTCTTTGTTACCAAAGCAATAAACCTCCCTTTTTCTTTTTCTAAAAACCTTGTCCTCATTATTAAATTGGCATTAATTGGCTTCAAGGTCAGGAGCCGAACTTTAAGTTACAAATTTTGATAAATCCCTCCCCCACCCCCTGTCCCGGAACATTTTTAGAGCTGACTACTGAAATGTTACTAGATGGAACATGCTTGGGGTGGAACCGAACCAGAGGAGATAATCCTGTAAGTAAAAGGAGGGACTGAGGGACTCCCAGGAGCTGCTGAAGCCCTGTTGCTTCAGGGAATTCCCTCCTTCCTTCCCTGCACTGTAAGGATTATGCCACCACTGTCTTGTTAAAAAAGAGAAAAAGAAAAAGGGGACACTAAATGCATTAAAGTCACCATGGAGACCCTTAATTGTACATTTCAGGTTGCCCCTCTGTTAAAACATCTGCCCCCCCCTTGTGGACATCTATGGTGCCACTGGTGTAGGAGATTTTTTTTCTTATCTGCTCAGGTTTAAAGGATTCTGTCTGACAGCCATAGTCTGGACCTTCTTTCTCTGTCTTGTGTCTTTGTTTCTGGGCCTTTAAGACATGTGCAATAATGTGTTGATATTATAAATTGTTTCTTGGGAATGATCTTAGCTGAATGTGTGTCTAAATGATGATGTTTTCTTGTAACAATCTGGTATTTGAATGGGTTTTTGAAGCATTGCAAAATCTTGCAGTTAAAAGTCGGGTTTAGGTAATGGTTTAGTTTATGATTTCAGATAATTCATGCCAGAGAACTTAAATACTTAGGATGGAAAACTAAAGAACTCTACTTCCAAATTGGCAAGTAACTTCCCAATCATTCAGTCTTTATTTTTCACCAATTTTGAATTGGGTAGACTGTGAAAATATCACTGTGTGTTCGAGAGCATTAATCTGGACAAGGATTATAAATCATAGTATGATATCTGTTGACAAAACAAGATGTAAAGATATAAAATTTTGTGAATTGTATCTTAAACTTGTACCATAATTTTCAACATCCGAACCTGAAAATTATGGTTAAAATGCCTTAGGCCTGAGGTGTCTGCTCAGAAAAGCAGTTTTTTCCTGCTCCTTCCAGACCTCAGCCATGACTTATTTTGAAAGGCAAATGAAAGAAGCCTGCAAGCTTAGTAGGAGACTGATCTGAGGCCTAAGAGAAAAAAAGGTAAATTGTATGGTATTTACTAATTACTGGCCAGTCATTTTTTCTAGGACTCTTATTTTTTTCCTTAGATACTTTATTTTTTTTTGAGCTCATGATTTTGATCATACAGACCTAGGTTAATGTTTTTCTGATCAGTACTATCTTTGACCAACTGTGGACTTTTTGAAACATTGCAATGGAGATTTCACCTGCGAAAAGCTACAAGGCCTTTACTATTATTATGTGTGCTCAATTTTGTTATGTGTTGTATGTCTATATATACATATGTCCGTATATTTTATATATGATATACAAATTAAAATATATAAGGAGCACTCATTAAAAAAAAGCACTCATAAAAACAAATTTTAAAAAGTGGATCTAAAGATCTTCAATTCACGTGATTTAAATAATTCAATTAAATTTGATAAACAGATAAAAATAAATGTCTTTAAATTTAAGCTTTCAAGTTTTTCTAGGTATTCAAAAATCTGATAAAATATTAATATCTACAAAATGTCTAATATGCCTTGGTTCTAGGACTTTTTCTTCAACATAAAAATGGTTTACACTCTTCAATACATGTGTCTAATATTTTGATAAATAAGTAAAGTAAATTTGACATGGGATTACTCATTCACGAGTACTTTTGTTAGATATCTGATTGACTTACTAACGTCTGTATAAGTTTGACTAAATTCTGTAAAAGATTGTAAAAATCAATCATGTGTTAAAGAGACAAAAATTTCTTAAAACATAAGTTTACCCATAACATTGTGTTTATTAAGTTTTATTTTTTCTTGTGCAAGCAACCATAGAAATTAAACAACTGATTAAATTAGAACTGTTATTTTAGAGCACTGTACTGCCATTTCTTTAAAAGCTAAACTTGGTTAATGTAGAAACATCAATGTAATTGTGATGCTACTAATGTGCTCATATCTTACAGGTATGCAAGTCTGTAAGGTAAAAATTTTAAAAGAGCATTATATCAAGCTGGTGTTCTGAAGTTTTATGGGGATTTATTCACCTGTTATCAATAAGATATGTAAAGTTTAATCTTACTTTTTACATTGGGGAACAATTTAAATGTACTTTATGTTAATGAGAGCCTAATCTATGTAAAGGTTAAAAACTTTCAGCATTTGTTTAATTCATATTTTAAAGTGATTTTATATGGTGTTAGCTAATGTTCATGTGACCTCAAACAATTTATGTAAACTTTTTAAAATAATATTTAAAAAATAAAGATCAGCTTTAGAACTAAAACACTTAAGATTTATAAAGAGCCCTGCCTTACCTGAGATAAGGCTGTGTGTCCCATCTTATTTCATGTGAGAATGAATACAAAAGCAGTAGGTCAGATTTTATTTCTTTAAAGTTATGTTAAAAGTTCTTTTTTAATGTCAAGATTCCTAGGATCTCAAACAGGGGATATAATGTATGACTCAGCCAAAAAATTCAGGGTAGCTATTAAACAAACTAAGTATTTTTACTGTTGTTAAAAAATTTTATTTTGTAATTTTCTTATATGTGATCTAAAGATTCCCTGTTAGTGTTTTAAAGAAGTGTTGCTTTAAGAACAAAACATGGGTTAATTTCAGAGAGTAAGTTATCACCTACAAGACAGACAGAATAATACAGATCCCAATTAATAAAAAGATAAATAATTATAAAGTTATAGACATTAAAGCCTGGTGCTCTTAATATCAGGCTGTTAAAATTTATTTGATAGATGTTTAAGATTAGGATTTTAAATTAAAATTAATTGAAAAGGGCCAAGGAAACCAATATTTGGCTCTTGCCCTCTGAGTCAGTCTGAATCCAGGGAACAGGGGATTTCTCTAAAGAGTTTTGCAACTCTGGGCTATAAAAACTCCCCATCAGGGAGATTAATGAGACCACTTGAGAACAGAAAGCCAATCAGTGCATTTGCTATGAAGAGAAGAGTCATCAGAGAAGAAAGAAATCCCTGATGCTTCCGAGGGAAGCCACATGGTCAAACAAGACCTGGACCCACCTAGCGCAAATGGCTCCAGCAGAACTGAGAAAGTGCTCTCAAGTTTACCCAGTTTATGACTCCCATAAAAGCTCACCTGACTGTTAACAATAGATAGAAACAAAAGTCAGTTTGAATGCTTCATCTTAAACACTTAGCAAAGACAGTGAAAACCAAAATACAGCCATTCCTGGACATTTTGAATAATAATAATAATAATAATAATAATAATAATAATAATAATAATAATAATATTTTAAGGTACACACTTTATGTTAGCCTCCCAAAATAAGTAAGACTGGAGGCTACAAAGAAGGATTCTCTGACAGGAATGCCTGATACTTATTAAAAGAGACTATCAAGAAGAGCTGCCAGAGTCAGAAATTTTCAGTTTAAGGCCTAAATATATTCCTAACCTACACAGGTAAGCTTGGTGTTTGCTAGTACGATTATCCAGTCCTGAGTATCAAAATTAAAGGTTTCTCTATTAGACACAGAGGTCATACTGGTAAAAGGATTTTGCAAGATCAGATGACACTAAATTATTAAACTATATCTTATGGGGAGGGACAACTCTAATACTAAAAGTTAAATATTAAATTGACAGTCTTTATAACTGGGGATATTAAAGACTGGAGAGGGAACTTCTATACAGTGACATGTTCCAGCTGCTGCAACATTTATTCAGTACTCATGGTTTTTGTTTCTCTCATGTAATAACCAATCCCCAGATGACTTTACAACCTGTTCTTCCCCAACCAGACTTCAAACCGAACTGACTTCTAAAAGGCAACTCATGTCCCTCAACTACTTCTAAAAGGCAACTCATGTCTCTCACACCATGCCTACTCACGTCATCCTCTCTCAGCTCAGAAGAAGCCAAAATGGGTGACGCCTCTCTGATTACAACAATGGAGCCAAATATAAATAGACAATCAATATAAGTAATTAACTAAGTCAGGTAAAATCAGGGAGACTGGTTTTGGGTGAGTTCTAAAAATTTGGAGACTTTTACCTGAGGGATTAAAATTTCCTCAGTGCTCTACCCCTAATCTATCAAAGATTTGAAAGGGACACAGAGAAAAGGGGGGAATGATAGACCCAACTGATCTTTTATTAAAATTGGAAGCCATCTTGCCAAAAAGCCATGAAAAGATAATTTTGGCTTTACCATAAATTACTGAAAATTCTGAACCTGCTTGGAATGCCTGCCAGTGTTTGAACTGAGCCATGTCTGGCTCTCCGACCTGATAGCAGCCTCTCTGAAACTTTAGTGACATATCATAAATATTTGCCCTCCCTGGCCAGACAACAACCCTCTCTGAGGCTCTAATGGTCCTCATAAATTCTGATGTAGGGACAGCAAAAAAAAAAAAATATATATACATATATATAAACTACCATTAGTGTGATGCTTGTCAGAGTTCTGTTAAATGTAATGCCCATTTTGTGTAAATTTCTGGTCCATGAAGCTGGGCTGTAGGAAAGCTGGGGTTGCTGTCTTGTTCCCGCCATTTTGGGAGGGAGAGGCAGGATGGCCAGTGGAAATAATAAGCTTAATTTAATTTAATTTTTATTGGTGTCAGTGGTCTTCTCTTGTGTCCAGATCTAACAGGAAAACACTCACAAAACATGGAGCTCTGCCGGCCTAAAGACTTCTTGAGACACTTCCTCTGAGGTTGGGCACTTGAAATATATGTTGTTGTAAGGAATTTTAGCTTCCTTTCTAGTGGGACCATCAAAGCTGGGTCTGCATCTGTGTGACCTGGAGGCCATGGTTTCTTATATTCTAATGAACATGAGGCAGCAGTGCTGAATTTTCTCGTTGTAGGTAAACTGTGGCCACTGGGTCCTAAGTGTCTCCCCGTGTGGACTGTGAAGACATTTTGTCATCCTAAACTTTTAGTGGTGTTTCTTGCTGCTGCACTGCGATTTTGGTATTTGCTTCATGAAATACAATGAGTTCAACTGGGACCCAGTGCTGGAGGGAGTTCTGTCACTTGTGGTGGGTCAGAGTCTGCAGGAGAATGCACCAACCAGGCTTCTATCCCACAGAGCTTGCCCCCTTGTCCATAGCAATCTGACTCTGAAATTTGCCCTGAAACCTCTCCATATAAAAAGATGCCTTTACATAGAAGGGCCTGCTGGCTGCACCATGTCACTCACAAGCCATTTGGAAGGCAATGGCAAATCCTCATGGCCACACCACAGATGTATTATCACACACCTTCCCACCACTGCAATAGGCCCACTACTCTGCAGGCTCCAACTTACTGGCATCTTTGTTCTACACCATTTTCATGAAACCCAGACAATCTAGGCATTCTATGGTACACTCATGATCAGCAACAAGACATCCAAAGGCTCTCCAGTACCACCTGGTTAAGGGAATTTCAAAAATTTCAAGGTATTTAACTAGCAATTTTTCATGGTTGAAGTTGGAGGCACTGTGGGTTTCAGTTAATTCAGGAACCATAAAATGGTGAAGAAGGTCATTTCAATGAAAGCTGTGGAGTACTCTCACAGGCAAGTCTTCCCATAGAGTGGCCAAAGGCTCATATGCATCCAGGCCCATTCAGGTCTACAATGTGACGTCCATGGGTGTTTTGACTCTCAACTATGGATGCCTAATCTTTCAGAAAAAAATCTTGTGATATCCTGGCTGAGATTCTCAGGCTCTGTGGAAAACAAACCTGGTCCTTGATCTCAGTTTCCAAGGGCGAATCCCATGCGTGGCCTCCTAAAATCCGAACACAATTCATGGCAATATTTCTCTGAGATCAGTTCCAGAACTCAGACTCTAAACTCAGAGTTCAAACCCAGGTAGAACCAGTCATCACTTCCAACCGCCACACAAATCCCCACAATTAAAACCAAAACACTCCGACAAAGCCCTCATCTTTTTCCATATAGACACTCATCATAACCTGTGGCTGGAGTTTTCCATGAGGGACTCATCCCAAGACAGTGTACAAAATAACCTTCCTAGCCCCTCATTTGCCTAAAGTCAGGGTTGCCTGGACACCCTTCCTGAGAACCAGGAGTGACCATAGGCCTGACGTAAATACTGCTCTGCTTCTCCAATTTGAGGCCTACTGACTGTCGGGTTTAGATTTTTTATCTGAATTGGTGTCATGAAAAAACCCAAGCACCTAAAGACTTGCCACTGCAGAGTTTTGAAGAACTCATTTGACACAAAGAATCCCTATTCTCACTAGATGGATGTCAGGAACCTTATAGAGAAAGGCGAGAGACTTCATCCACAAAGACTGCTTTTTGGGCCATTTTGGTTTTGGAAGCACACATGGAATCTTTCTTTAGATCCATCAGGTGCTGAGAATATAAGCCACAGCCTCACACATGGCCAAGAGGCTGATTCACAAACATCCCTTTCCAAAGCAATTAAGCAAAGAGGTACAGGTGATGCCCATTAATTTCCATTTGAAAACTGTTTTCTTCAGGCGTCCCAAAGGGGTGGCCTGAGGCAAAGACCTTCCTGACATTCAGGGCAACAGAACAATAGGTAAGCAAATGGCCCAAAGCAGGGTTTCTCCACTTAGACTTTTTTGGTCACACTGATATCGGAGTTTTCTGATATTCCCCCAATCCCTTAAGCTATCCAGTACATGGCCATATCACAGAGCTTGGAGATGGTACATATATTGGACACAAAACCATGAGCCTATTCTGGAGAGTGGCCCAAATTCAGGAAGAAAACAGGAACTTAGGAAGATAGTAGGTGTTATCCATCCATAAGGCAAGCCAAAGTCCATTCATTAATTGGGCAGGATGAATGCTGTGAAGCTTTCTACTAGACAGGACACATCCATTGATGCATTCTCTTCTCTAATGTCTACAACCACGAACACAGTGGGACATACAGACATAGAAACACTCATCTTGTCAAACGACTTACTAGAAACAGTCCCCTCCAAACCAAACAAACCGCCTTTCCTCCCTATTCTCAGAACATGAGACAAAACCATAAACTCCCACCCACACCCACAAAGTCATGTCCTTCCCCCAAGTAGGTCTGTGACTATCCGGAGTATCCTCTGACTTGTGGGTCTTAGTATGTTTTCCGGAAATGGCCTGTCCTGTCTCAGATCTTGTCTCCTTGGTCAACTCTGTGACGTTGTCAGGTGCCAGTGGTGAGCCACTATCTGCTCTCTGAGGAAAGGGCCCTCTTCAGAGCTCTGCTGGCATTTGGCCATCCTCACATCAGTAGGTACCAAGAAAGACTGACACTGTCCTTGGTAAATCCAAACAAGTGTGCCTACTGGAACTGGGACTGAGAGTGGCTCTGAGTGCCTGGCTTACTGGACCCCAAGTTCAGAGAGTTTTTTTCCCAAGGAAGTGAGGTAGGTCACTTCCTCCAGGAACTGAATGAGGTCACTGCCTTGGCAACCACTTTGTCCTAACAGTTGCTTCCATAGGTCCCATGAGATGGAGGCTGCCCCTACTTCCTGTGACACTTTCACAAGTTCAAATAGTGTATCCACCCTACTCACCTGGCAATAGCTCTCCACACAGGCCTGGTTTGTTTCATCCTCTCTACATTAAGATCAGAGAGGCTGATTCAGACACAACCCTTCATCCTGCCCAGGTTGTTTGCCATGGAAGATGACTTTTGCTCTCTTAGGTCCTTCATAGCTGCCTACATCTTCTCCAGGGATAATTTCTGCATGGACCTTTGAGGTTCCCAGCAGGTGGAAGATTCCCTACATTCCTGTATTGTAAGACCAACTCTGTCCCTGCTCTTCTGTAAAGTTATATTGAGTGAACAGTGTATGGTTAGGGTTAATAACATGTTTGATTTATGTTAGTAATCATTCTGCAGGATGAATAATGGTATTGGGAACCTGCCTTGTTAATAAGAATATAGAGGTGAAATATAAGTATGAAAACAGAAATCTAGGTAAAATTTGAAGCCCAGAAGTGCATTTGGCCCTTGATTGGGATACTTAGCTTTGAATTACGTTCTGCACAGGTGTCTCAGATAATTCAACATACAGCGTCATAGGACCTTGTATCTTGGATGATTGAATGTCGAAGAGAACATCCAGTCCAAAAGCGATAGTCAGTAGGATTAGGAAGATAATTGGTAGGTTTAGAAGGAAGAGTTAGTATAGGATTGATACCAAAAGTTTTTTAGCAATAGGGTTTCGGGTAGAGAGTGAATGTATATGTCAGCCCATGTGAAGAGTCAATCACAATGATGAACTGGGATAAATATGTAGGAAAGCAGAAATCAATAGAGACATTAGGAATTCAGCCAAAGTATAAAGTGAGTGATAGAATTAGATATTTTGAACAGGGTTGAGGTTGAATAGAAAATCTTAGGAAGAAACAAATATGTAGTCACCAATACGATTGATATTTGAGAGCATTAGGCAACCTGGACATGGATGTTTTTAGTAATCCATGCTCACTTTCCTTTTAGGCTTTGGTGAAAGGTGAATAAAATATGTACTTGTCACTTCCTATTTTTCTGTATGCTTAACAAAACACTGTTGAAATCTTGAGAACTGTTTGCCAATCCTGTTCCCAGAATGTGTTGCCCCAACTGCCAAACTGCAGAATGTACTCTCTCACCCATTTGCTCACAAACCGACCAGTCGCCCGGACCCATCAATAAACTTCCCTCCCTGTCCTCTCCAAGAAAAGAATATAAGCTCTGCTTAAGCTCTTTCAGGGCTCTCTGCTCTATCCAAGTGAGGTCTGAGCCCCAGCATGCTGTACTCCCTATTAACCCTATACTATTGCATGAGACAGTCTCTTGGTGGTCTCTTCCTCCAATGCTTGCCAGAACTTCACATCTGAAACCCCCAGCAAGATCCATCAGTGGTGTACGAAAGACTCCGAACGAGCTCCTATCAGGATAAGTAAGGTACCACTTTCGTGTTTCAGGTTTCAGGTTAGGGCTTTGCAAAATGGCTATCGGTGATGAGCGTGAGCTCTCTCAGATGCTGGCTGACAGACGTGTCACCGAGCCACAGGTCACGTTCCTGGGGGATGCCCCCAGAGGATTCGGAAAATAGAGGAACAATAGTATCCTCGACTCAGTGATTTTTTTGTTTCGGATTCGGTTTTGCCAGCACATCAGGTTTTGCTGGCTAATCAGTCCTGGTCTCAGTATTGGACGTCCATTGCCTGTCTTTATTGTCTTGTCTTGTCTGTGTTGTGTGTCATTGCTTTCACTGTTTGTATATCTTTCATTATGGGACAGAGCACTTCAATGCCTCTGTCCCTGACTCTTGTTCAGTGGACCAAAGTCCACTTAAGGGCTCAGAATCTTTCTGTTTCAGTAAAACGCCGGAACTGGCAGACTCTCCGTGCCTCAAAATGACCCACCTTTGGAGTCGGATGGCCCCTAAAGAAACTTTCTACTCCCCACTAATTCAAAAAGTCAGAAATATTGTCTTTCAACTGGGGACACATAGCCATCCAGATCAAAAGCCATATATCTTAACTTTGCAGGACCTCTGCAAATCTCCTCCTCCATTTGTGAAGCCTTTCCTTTTCCCTGCCCCCGCTCCTCCACCTTCCTCCATGATTCTATCTCTCAAACCCTCTGCTCCTCCTCCTCCACCCTTTGTTCTTCCTAAGTCTCAAGACTCAACTAGACTCTCCGCACCCTCCTTATCCCCTACCCTCTTCCCCCAACACCCAACACCCTCTAAGTGATTCCCTTGCTGCTGACTCAGCCTCTCCACCATTGGAGGAAGCTAGGCCGGCCCAGCACCCTCCAGATTACTACCCGGCAGCACACAAAGCCACTCCTTCCCTGGACAAAGCTGGCCCCGGTAAAAGAACTCAAAGAACTTGCTGGCGTTGTCACACCTGCCTACTTGGGATGACTGCCAACAACTCCTACAGACTCTCTTCATGACAGAGGAACAAGAGAAAAACCTTCTGGAAGCTAAAAAAAAATATCCTCGGACAAGATGGGTGACCGACACCTCTTCCCACATCATCAAAGCCGGTTTCCCATTGAACCAACCGAACTGGGACACCAACACGTTTGAAGGTAGGTAGCATCCGTCCACTTATTGCCGGGCTCTAATAGCGGGTCTCCAAGCAGCCGCTAAGGTGACCAACTAATTGGGCCAAGGTTAGAGAGATTATTCAAGGGCCTGATAAATCTCCCTCTATGTTTCTAGAGAGATTTATGGAGGCATATAGGAGATATACTCCTTTCGATCCTCAGGCAGAGGATCAAAATCCATCTGTCATGATGGCCTTCATTGGGCAAGCTGCCCTGGATATTAAAAGAGAGTTACAATGCGTAGATGGATTACAAGATATGGCTTTGAGAGATTTAGTCAGAGAAGCCTAAAAAAGTAAACTATAAGAGATAAACTGAGGAAGAGAAGGAACAAAGGAGGAAGAAAGAAAGGGAGCAAAGAGAGGATGCGAGAAGGAAAAGATAGACTAATGCATTGACTAAGGTCCTGGTCACAACAAAAAATAGGACAGAAATTAAGAAACAGGGATACAGGAAGGGATACCTGGGCACACGCCAAAAGAAACCCCTGGCCTCAGATCAATATGCCTACTCAAAAGAAAAAGGACACTGGGCCAAAAAGAGCCCGAGAATGAGACAGCCACACCAGCCAGACATTCTGACTCTGGAGGATGACTAAGAAAGTCGGGGCTCAGATCCTCTTCCCGAGCTCAGGGTAACTTTTGAAGTGGAGGTTACCCCAGTACACTTTGAAGTGGATACAGGGGCAGTATACTCATCCCTTAAAGCCCCATTGGGCCCTCCATCAAATAAAAGGTCTCTATTTCAAGGGGCTAATGGCAGTAAATATCGGTCATAGACAACTAAGAGGATCATGGACCTGGGGAAAGGAAAAATCCATCACTCCTTCCTAGTAATCCCAAGATGCCTGGCCCTATTAATGGGCCGAGATCTGCTCACCAAGCTCCGGGCCAGAATAACTTTTATCCCTGAAGGCCCCAAAGTGAAAATTATAAATCCTTCAGTAAAAACTCCTATAGTCACAGCTTTAACTGTCAGTAGAAGATGAATATCAACCCTTCACACCACACAAGACTGATCAAACAGGCACGTTACCCCAGAATTGGATAACATATTACCCAGATGCCTGGACAAAAAATGATGGCTTAGGCCTGCCCATTAAAAAACCTCCAAAAACAGTGGAGTTAAAAACCTCAGCCTCTCCAATCAATGTCAAAAAATATACTCTGGGCAAAAATCTAAAGATGGGATAAGGCCCCATATTCAGAAATATCTGATCTTAGGGGTCCTAAGGCCCTGTTAATCAGCCTGCAACACTCCCCTGCTACCATTAAAAAATGCCAGGAACCGGGGACTATCACCCTGTTAAAGACCTACGAGAGATCAACAACAGAGTGCAGGACATTCACCGCATGGTACCTAATCTGTGCAGTCTGCCTAGCACTCTGAACCCTGAGCAGAAATGGTATACTGTTCTGTACTTAAAAGATGCTTTATTTTGCTTGCCTCTGCATAAAGATAGTCAGTTGCTGTTTGTTTTCGAGTGGGTAGACCCAGAAACCGGAACGTCTGGTCAACTAACTTGGACTAGACTCGAACAGGGGTTCAAAAACTCCCCCACTCTCTTTGATGAAGCTCTCCACAGAGATATCAACAACTTCAGAACTATACACCCTGCTTCAACATGTGGATGGCCTGCTACTGGCAGCCAACACTAAGGAAAACTGTGAATCTGGGACCCAAGCACTATTATCTGAGCTTGCTAAACTGGCGTGTAGAGCTTCTGCCAAAAAGGCCCAAATTTGCCAGCATGAAGTAATCTTCCTGGGCTATTCACTTAGGGGCGGTAAAGGATGGCTCACTGAGCAAAGAAAACAAACTGTTGTGCAGATACCACACAGATCTAACAGCAGACAACTCAGAGAGTTTCTTGGGACTGCTGGCTTTTGCAGGTTATGGATACCTGGGTTTGCATCATTAGCTGCTCCTTTATACCCGGTGCTAAAGGGAGATGCCCATTTCCAATGAACCCCTGAGAACCAGGAAGCTTTTGATAACACCTAAAGACTCTGACACAGAACCCTCAACTTCACTGAGCTTAGCCTGCAATTTCAGAAAGCCCTACACTAAGTTAAAATGTATATCAACTCACTCACCTTGGTTCAAAGAAATTGCAGGCATTCCTGAAGGATCAAGAACAGAGTTTTCCACTAACCGATTCAAAGAGAAAGGGAAGAACTGAATGGGTAACAAAAGCCTGTCGGGTCTGTCAATTGGTTAATGCTTACACTTCCAAGCTTCTTGCAGGAAAGCACCTATGAGGAACCAGACCAGGACAATTCTGGGAATTGGGAAGTTGACTTTACTGAAATTAAGCCAGCAATGTATAGACTTAAATATCTCCTAGTCTTTGTAGATACATTTTCAGGATGGATTGAAGCATCCCCCCCAAAAAAAAAAAGAAAAGAAAAGAAAAGAAAAGAAAAAAGAAAGAAAAGAAAAGAAAAGAAAAAAAAAAAAAAAAACGGCCCAAATGGTGGTCAAAAAGATCCTGAAAGATATTTTTCCAAGATTCTGCCTGCCTAAGGTAATATGGGTCTGATAATGGGCCGGCGTTCATGGCCCAGGTAAGACAGGGGTTAGCCAGAATTCTAGGGGTTTATTGGAAGTTACATTGTGCTTATAGACCCCAGAGCTCAGGACAGGTAAAAAAATAAAAAGAACCATTAAAGTGACCTTAACGAAATTAAGCTTAGAAACTGGCATAAAAGATTGGACTATGCTCCTGCCTTCTGCACTGTTTAATGCAAGAAATACTCCCTCTGTTTCTTTGTCTAACCTCACCCCCTATGAAATTCTCTATGGTGCCCCTGCTCCAGTAAGGGACCTAACCCCAACTCTAAGACCTAACGATCCCTTCCACACCCCCTTGCCTGACAGACTTAAAGCTCTTGAAAGAACTCAGCGGTACTTGTTGAAACATCTGGCCCCTTCCTACCAACCAGGGTATGATGGGACTCCACATCAATATCAAGTAAGAGACCTCATCTACTAAAGACGACATCAGGTGTCATTCCTGAAACCCCGGTGTAAAGGACCATACCAGGTGCTACTTATAACACCTACAGTGGTAAAGGTAGACGGAATCACTTCCTGGATCAATGCCTCTCATCTCAAGCCTGCACCATGTCCCCACTCTGGCTGGAAGCTGGAAAAGACTGGTAACCCTTTCAAACTGTGTGTTCGCCATGTGGATAAGGCTATAGACTCTCCCCTTGGCCACCAGTATTCCTAAGCATCATCAGCCCGTTCAGCAGCGATGGCTGATCAAAAATCCTACTAGACAACAAGAATGGTCTACCTCGAATACAGCCCACTGAGGGACCTGGTGGCCATCCCTCCACCCAGACATTTGTCAGCTACCTATAGGTCTTTCATATTGGGATAGCCCTGATGAACAGGATTCCACTAAAATTCCATTAAATCACTTTCGTACCATAGGTAATGGAAACCAACATTATGGATGTAGGGACACGTGAACCAGATGCAGTTTGGCTAGCCTAGATTACTATGTTTGCCCGGCGGACTATCAAATCCACAAACAGCCATGGCTGTGTGGGGAAAAGCCGACTTCTTCTGTAAGTCATGGCGATCTGAGCATACAGGGGCTGCCTGCTGGAACCCAAACTCCTCATCAAATTCAGTACACAGCATTGGCCATATTACCAATTAGACAACCAAAATCCATGTCCCCCAGAGGGGTCTCTAGATCCTCAAATTCTGCATGGACTTTTTAACTTCGGCAAGTGCTCAAAAGGGTTGAAGGAAATTCCCCTATGTGCAGGCCTTTTTCCTCCTTTGCTCACATCCTGAACTATGCTTCTCTAATAGATCCTCACCCTCAGATTTCTGCTCCAGACTCTCTCCTGTCACTTTCACCTCAGGAATTTGATTTCTCCCCTCCAATTACTAGATCAAAAACCCAAACCTCTACCCTTTCTCAGATCATTGCCCCCTTGCTGAGGTAGCAGGTACTTAGGTACCCCTAAACCCAGACACTCCTCTATTCTTCTGTCAGTGCCCACAATGGGTCCCAACAGGTCCTCTTACCTGCTAACCCAAAACTCAAACCAGCTGAGAAGAGCCCTCAGACCCCTATCCGAGATGTAATAAAAATTACCTTTAAAGTTGCATTGTCAACACTGAATACAGGTTACTAAGAATTTAAAATCCCTCACAGGCTTTTTGAGATACTCACTCCCATCTTCCCCTCTGCTCTACTTGCTCTACTGCTCAAGTTTTTTTTGCTAGCAAAATCCCAAACCCCTTTCCCAATAGTCTTTTAATCTCTCCTTCCTGATTCTCAGATCCATGCAGCTGCTCTCACCCCCTGCCTTCCACACTTCCCCCTCTGTACCAAGACCACAGAAAATTCTTAAGTGACCTTCTCCAGAAGTCTTCACCATGACTGACTTTAGGACTTTCAGCAAAATAATCCCTATGAAAGAGTTCAATGTAGATAAACTTCCTCTTTTCTTGTTGCCCTGTTCTAGTTGCCACTGGCTGGAAAAATCAGCACTCCTAAGCTAGACACCCCTTACTAGTTTTTCACAAAATATGTGAACAAGGCCTCTGGCCTTGAGCTGGAGCTTCACAGAGATTGCTACATTTCTAAGATAAAGAAGTTACCAACTGGGCTCCATTTTAACAACTGGCAGGGAGAAAAAAAAAAGAGAAGACGAAAGCTCTCCCCCTCCCAGGTGTCGTTAAAAAGTTAACTTGCCAAAATAGAAGACATAAAACAGAAACAAAAACTGCTTTTTGTGAACTTCTGCAGACTGTAATATTCTGAGCCCATTCCCTTACATGTTGGCTACAAAATTCTGAAACAACCTAAACTTGGGGTTCAGAGGATTAATTGATTACAACAGAAGCAATGCTCTCTACATCCTTTTGCAACCAAATAGGACTGTTTCCCTAGCTTCGGTGCTATCTTAGGTGCCTTTCCTTGTCTGTTCCTTCAACAGTATAATTCTATATACTTAATTATTGTTTATGTGTTCATAAAATGGTCAATAGATGTGATGAGTTATGTAATGGTGCAGATGTTTCCCAGAGTGCTCTATCATGACACAGGTTCATTTAAAGTTCAAATAGGGGGGGCATAAAACCCGGTTCCGCTGGGAACCTGTATCCCTCACTTTAGCCATCCTATTTGGAATAAGAGTTGCTGCAGGTGTGGGCACAGGAACCACTGACCTAGTCCATGGGACACAACAAATGACTCAATGAGAAGCAGCAATAGACCAAAGCTTAAAGATATTAAAAACCTCAATCCCAGCTTTACAGGAATCTTTAACCTCTCTCTCCAAAGTAGTTTCACAGAATAGGCGACGGTTGGACCTCCTCTTCATGAGAGAGGGGGCTTTGTGCTGCAATGAGGGAAGAATTTTTTTTTTTATGCTGACAATACTGGAGTTGTAAAAGAATCTATGAGTAAATTAAGAAAACGCCTTGAAGAGCGTCCACGAGAGACAGAGGCCCAAAAAGCGTGGTTTGAGTCTTGGTTCACACAGTCCCTTGGGTTAACTACGCTTTTATCTGCCTTGGCCAGTCCATTAATAATCCTCATATTATTGCTAACTGTGGGGCCCTGTTTGCTCAACCGTGTAGTTTCCTTTCTCCAAGCTCAAATTGGACAAGTTAAACTTATGGTAATCAGACAACAATATAACTCACTAGCAGACATAAAATGTGACACCCCCCAATGATCACTTTTTTGATTAAAAGTAACCAGAACAAGAAGTGGGAAATGAAAGGTTTATTAAATAGGTACTTGTCACTTCCTGTTTTTCTGTATGCTTAACAAAACACTGTTGAAATCTTGAGAACTGTTTGCTAATCTTGTTCCCAGAATGTGTTGTCCCCAACTGCCAAACTGCAGAATGTACTCCCTCACACATTTGCAAGCAAACCGCCCACTCACCCTGACCCATCAATAAAATTCACACCCTGCCTTCTCCAAAGAAAGTACATAAGCTCTGCTTAAGCTATTCTCAGGGCTCTCTGCTAAATTCAAGTGAGCTCTGAGCTGCAGCATGCTGGACCCCCAATACACACTTTGCTGTTGCATGAGACAGTCTCTTGGTGGTCTCTTCCTAAAATGCTCACTCGACCATTCCATTGGTACAATCATTAGTGTGAACTTTGCTTTTTGTGTCCAGAATATTACTGTGATAAAATGTATATGTAGGTCAGGTGACATGAGTATTTCTTCCACCATTTCTGGGAGGAATATTTTCAAGACCTAATAATTAGTATTGGGGTTATAAAGACGTGTACCCTGTGTCTATGGATATAGAGATAATGCATGAATAGACAATACTGTGTTTAAATAATATAACAGGTTCCACTTTAAATAATGTATTGAATTGATATCTGAAAATATATAAGAAATCATTTATTGATATACAATCATTCATTCCAACCAGTTATACATCTAATGGTAATATTATGGTTATGGTTCATTATCTAGGGTGTGTGAGATTTCCTTCAAAAGTAATTATAAAAATCAAAAATAATGTGTTTGGAAAGAATTCTCATGAAAAGACCAGTCAATAAACATGGAGAAATATATGTGTTCTGAAGTAGAAAGTGATTGAAAGTGAAACAAATGCCAATAAAATTGCAAACTTATGGATGAAATATATATCCAATGATGTGCATGAACTAAAGAAATAGTAATGTACAAGTGTTGAAAAAAATGAACTTCAAAATACACATCATGTCCCATAGGAGTCTACTTGCATTGATGTTAAACTGAGTCAGTTACTGTAGAAATATTAGGATTTGTATACACCATTCACTTAAGTTAGTTTTCAGTGTTGGAAACAAATAGGTATTCCAGGTGGATGAATATTTCTGAAAATAATCTTGTGAAAAGATTATTATAAATCCACATACATGAATATGAATGAATTTAGGAAATGTATAATAAGACACATATATTTCATATTTTGAAAAATCTGGAGAGTATATATATATATATATATATATATATATATATATATATATACACACACAGATATTAAAAATTAGCACTATATGCCAATTGAAATTCACCATGAAATATATATTATCCACAGATCAAAAATATTTATTTTACTGAACATGGATTTATATATAATGTTGTTCAGCTAGGAAGCTCACCCATAGGGTGAATGTTCAGTTCCAACAGCGTTTAGGAGGAGTGATCTCTTCTCACAATTTGTATCTGCCTATTCAGGTACCACACAATAGTGTACATGTGGTACCAGGTAGGATTATACATGTGCTTATAAAAATACATGTGCTGAATACGCTACAGCGAAAGGGAGACAGGAATTCATATATTTGTTAACTTTAAAAACACATTGAGAACTATTTCAACAAAAAAATGAGTAGATTTATAACTCCTACTCTATATAGTGCAAAAGGCAAGTCCAACTATACACTGTGCCTTTTCTGTACTGCTTGTATTTCAATTCTGTTTGGGTTATTTTTCTCCATCATATTAGGATTAGTAGACAGAGTTTAGTAGGGTATGGGGTAGTGTCAGTGTTTCAGTATTTCAAATGGAAAATTGGAAAATGAATCCAATGTGTATGCAAATATGTGCTACACAAAAATCCACCCACTCTCATCCAGAACAATTACTTGACATTACCTTCGCCCCAATTAAGACACAATTAAAGGAGAAGAGTTATAAAATTTGTGAATACATATCTGGAATGGAAATTGCTCAGGAGTTCACAACTTTGGAGGTGCAAGAGGAGTTTCCAAAAGTAAGGGACAGGATAAAACTCCACAATCATGGAGCTCTGTTGGCCTAAAGACTTCTTGAGAAACTTCCTCTGAGGTTGGGCACTTGAAATATATGTTGTTGTCAGGAGCTTTATCTTCCTTTGTAGTGAGACCATCAAAGCTGGGTCTGCATATATGTGACCTGGAGGACATGGTCTCTTATATTCCAATGAACATTAGGCAGCAGTGCTGAATTCTCTCTTTATAGATATCTGTGGCCACTGGGGGTTAAGTGTCTCTCCGTGTGGACTGTGAAGCTATTTGGTCATCCTCCACTTTTTGTGGTGTTTCTTGCTGCTGCATTGGGAGTTTGGTATTTGCTTCTCGAAAAACAAAAAGTTCAACTGGGACACAGTGCTGGAGGGAGTTCTGTCATGTGTCGTGTGTCAGGGTCTGCAGGAGAATGCACCAAATAGGCTTCTATCACACATAGGTTGCCCCCTTGACCATAGCAACCTGATTCTGAACATTGCCCTGAAATTTCTCCATATAACAAGATGCCTTTACATACAAGGTTCTGCTGGCTGCACCATGTCAGTCGCAACCCATTTGGAAGTAAATGGCAGATCCACATGGCCCCACCGCAGATGTTTTATCACACACATGCACAACACTGTTCTATGACCACTAATCAGGAGGCTCCAACGTACTGACATCTCTGTTCTACACCATTATCATGAAACCCAGTCAATCAAGGCACTGTCTTGTACACTCGAATTAGCAACAGGACATCGAAGGTTCTCCAGTGCCACCTGGTCAAGGGAATTTCAAGAATGTCATGGTATTTATGTAGCCATTTTTCAAGGATGAAGTTGGAGGCACTGTGGGTTTCCATTCATTCAGGAACCATTAAAGGTTGAGGAAGATCATTTCAATGAAAGCTCTGGAGAAATTTCACAGGCAAGGCTTCCCAAAGAGTGGGCAAAAGGTTACATGAAGCCAGGCACATAGAGGTCTACAATGTGAGGTCCATGTGTGTTTTGACTCTCAACTATGGATTCCAAGGCTTTCAGAATAAAATCATATGGTATCATGGCTGAGATTCCCTGTGCTCTGTGGAAAGCCGCCCTTGGTCTAGATCTCAGTTTCCAAGGGCGACTCTCATGCGTGGCCTCCAAAAATGCCAACACAAATCATGGCAATTCTTCTCTGAGGTCAGTTCCACAACGCAGTCTCAAAGGGGAATCACATCAGAGTTTAAACCCCGATGGACCCAGTCATCTTTTCCAACCACCACACTAATGACCACAATTAAAACCAAAACACTTCCACATAGCCCTCATATTCTTCCATATAGATACTAATCATAACCTCTGGCTGGAGGTTTCCATGAGGGGCACATCCAAAGACAGTGTCCAAAATACGTTCTCTTGCCCCTCATTTGCCTAAAGTCATTGTGGCCGGGACACCTTTCCTGTGAACCAGGAGTGATCAAATAGGCCTGCTCTTAATACTGCTCTGATTCTCCAATTTGAGGCCTACTGACAGTCAGGTATAGATTCTTTATGTGATTTGGAGTCATGAGGAAACCCAAGCACCTCTGCAGGGCTTTGAAGTACTAATTTTACCCAAAGGATTCCTTTTCTCACTTGATGGATGTCAGGAAACTAATAGAGAAAGGAAAGAAGCTTCATCCACTATAACTGATCTTTTTGCCATTTTGGTTTTGGATGCACACATGGCATCTTTTTTAGATCCATCTGGTTTTGAGAATCTAAGCCACAACCTGACACATGGCCAAGATACTGATTCAGACACATCCATTTCCAAAGCAATTAAGGAAAGAGCCACAGGTGATGCCCATTCATTTCCATTTGAAAACTATTTTCTTCAGGCTTCACAAAGTGTGACCTGAGGCAAAGACCTTTCTGACATTCAGGGCAACAGAAAAATAGGTAAGTAAAAGGCCCAAAGCAGGGTTTCTCCACTGAGACTTTTCTATTCACACTGATATTTGAGTTTTCTGAGATGATCACATTTCCTTCAGCTATTCAGTACATGGCCATTTCACAGAGCTTGGAGGTGGTACATATCTTGGACACAAAACCATGAGCCTATTCTGGAGAGTTGAGAGAATTCAGGAAGAAAACTGAAACTTAGGAATATAATAGGTGTTGCACATCAATAAGGCTGCCCACTCTCTATTCATACATTGGGCAGGATGAATGCTGGGAGCTTTCTACTAGACACAACACATCCATTGATGCATTCTCTTTTCTATTGTCTACAACCACTGACACAGTAAGATACACAGACATAGAAACACTCGCCTTGCCAAACAACATACAAGAAACAGTCTACCCCAAAACAAACAAACCAGCTTTCCTAACTATTCTCAGAACATGAGACAAAACCACATACTCACACCCACACTCAAAAAGGCACCTCCTTCCCCCAAGTAGGTCTCTGACTATATGGAGTGTCCTCTGACTGGTGAGCCATACTTCGTTTCCCTGAAATGGCCTGTACGGTCTCAGATCTTGTCTCCTTTTTCAACTCAGTGAAGTTGCCAGCAGCCAGTGGTGAGCAACTACCTACTTTCCCAGGAAAGGACCCTCTTCATAGCTATTCTGTCATTTGACCATCCTCACATCAGTAGGTACCAAGAAAGACTGACTATGTCCATGGTAAATACAAACAATTGAGCCCACTGGGACGGGGACTGGGACTGGCTCTGGGTGCCTGGCTTCCTGGATACCAAGTTCAGAGAGTTCCATCAACAAGGAAGTTAAGTAGGTCAATTCTTTCAGGAACTGAGTGAGGTCACTGCCGTGACAACCACTTTGTCCTAACAATTGCTTCAGTGGCTTCCAAGTGTCCCATGAGATGGAGGCTGCCCCTACTTCCTGTGACACTTTCACAAGTTAGAATGGTATGTAAACCATAGGCACCCAGGAACAGCTCTCCACACAGGCCTGGTTTGGTCCATCTTCTCTACATTAAGAAGAGAGAGGCTGATTCAGACACATCCCTTCATTCTGACCAGGGTTTTTGCATTGGAAGATGACTTTTGCTCTCTTAGTTCCTCAATAGCTGCCTACATCTTATCCAGGGATCATTTCTGCATGGACATTTTAGGTTCTCAGCAGGTGGAAGATCCCCTACATTCCTGTATTGTAAGACGAACTCTGTACCTGCTCTTCTGTAAAGTGAGATTGAGAAAAGAGTGTATGGTTACGGTTAATAACAGGTTCTATTTGGGTTCGGAATCATTGTGCAAGATGATTAATGGTATTGGGAACCTGCAATATTTTCAAGAATATACAGGGGAAATATAAGTTTGAAAACAGAAATCCAGGTAAGATTTGAAGCCCAGAAAGGCATTAGGCCTTTGAGTGGGATACTTAGCTTTTAATTATATTCTGCACAGATGTCTCAGATGAATCGATATACAATTGCCTTGTACCTTGGATGATTGAATGTCAAAGAGAACATCCAGTCAAAAAGTGATAGTCGGTACGATTAAGACGAAAGTCGGTAGGTTTAGAAAGAAGAGTGAGTATAAGAGTGGGACCAAAAGTTCTTTAGCAATAGGCTTTCGGGTAGACAGTGAATGTAAATGTCAGCACATGTGAAGAGTCAGTCACAATAATGAACTGGGATAATATGTAGGGAAGCAGAAATCAATAGAGACATTAGGAAATCAGGCAAAGTATAAATTGTGTGGTAGGATTAGACATTTTCAACAGGATTGAGGTTGAATATATAATCTTAGGAAGAAACAAATATGTATTCACCAATAGTATTGACATTAGAGAGCATTAGGCAACCTGGACATGGATGTTTTTAGTAACGCATGCTCACTTTCACTTAGGCTTTGGTACAATCATAAGTGTGACATTTTCATAATGTGTCCAGAATATTACTGTGATAAAATGTATATGTAGATCAGGTGACATGAGTATTTCTGACAACATTTCTGGGAGCTACATTTTGAAGATGAATAAATTAGTATTGGGGATACAAATAGATGTACCCTGTGTCTATAAATATAGAAATAATGCATGAATAGACCATACTGTGAATAAATAATAAAAGTGGTTCAAACTTTAAATAATGGATTGAATTGATATCAGAAAATATACAGGGAATCTTATATTGATATACAATCATTCATTCCAATCAGTTACACATATAATGGAAAAATTAGGGTTATGGTATATCATGAAGAATGTGTGAGTTTTGCTTCAAAATGATTATGAAAACCAATATGAATGTGTTTGGAAATAAGTGTCATGAAAAGACCATTCAGGAAACTAGGAGTAATACATGTGTTCTGAAGCAGGAAATGATTGAAAATGAATCAAATGCGTATAAATTTGTGAACTTGTGGATGAAATATATATCCTATGATGTGAATAAACTGAAGAAATTGTAATGTACCAGTGTTGAACAAAATGAACTTCAAAATACACATCATGTCCGATAGATTTCTACTTGCATTGATGTTAAACTGTGTCAGTCACTGTAGAAATATTAGGATTGCATGCACCATTCACTTAAGTTAGTTTTCAGTACTAGAAAACAAATATGTATTTCAGGTGGATGAATATTTCTGAGAATAATCTTGTGAAAAGTTGATTATAAATCCACATACATGAACATAAATGAATTTAGGGAGTGTATATAAGACACATATATTTCATATTATGAAAAATCTGAAGAGTGTATATATATACAAAACACACACAGAGACAATAAAAAGCAGCAATATATATGCCAAACAAAATTCATCATGAAATATATATCATCCATAGATGCAAAAATATTTATGTTACTGAACATGGATTTATGTAAAATGTTGTTCTACTAGGAAGCTCACCCATAGATTGAATTTTGAGTTCCAACAGCGTTTATGGGGAGTGATCTCTTCTCACAATTTGTATCTGCCAAGTCAGCCTCCTCACAAGAATGTACGTGTGATTCCAAGTAGGATTCTATATGTGCAGATAAAAATACATGAGTTGAATAGGCTACAGAGAAATGGAGACAGGAATTCACATATTTGTTAACTTTAAAAACACATGGAGAACGATTTCAATTAAAAATTAACTAGATTTATAACACCTACCCTATATCATGCAAAAGGCAAGTCCAAATATACACCATGCCTCCTCTGAACTGCTTGTATTTCTATTCTGTTTGGGTTATTTTTCTCCATCATATTAGGATTAGTAGTCAGAGTGTAGTAGGGTATGGGATAGTGTCAGTTGTCCCGGCCGGCCGCACACATCAATGTGGGCAAGGAACCTAGTTGGGGAGGAATGAAGGGACAAGAGACACGAGAGATTACAGCAAGACTGGAGTTCTGATCATGCTGCAAACTTTTATTGTTCTCACATGGGAATTTATATGTTGTGGATGGGAAAGCTCTCTTATCGGCAGTTGCTGGATGTCTTCCGAAAGTTTGATAACCTCAGGATGTTGCAGGAAGACAGATGGCCGCAGGATGTCTCAGGGAGATAGATGGCTGCGGGATGTCTCCCAGGCAGGATATCTCCCAGGGGGCTGTTTCTTTTCAGTGTCAGGCTATTCTTTGAAGGAGAACTTCCTTCTAGCCCCTGACCTCTCTTTCTTATATAAAATATTTGACCATACCTTACCGGCCAATGTTTTAGGGGGTGATAGAGGCTCTGTTTCTCTAGCAGGCCTTAGAATATCTCCTGATTCGAGAGAGCATGTTTACTAGGAGATTTCGTGGTGGCCTTGGCATGTTTTGGGAGGAGACGGCTTTGAGGGGGAAGCAGGCTGACCACGATGCACCAGAGCGTGTCACTAAGAGGTCTTCTGTTTTGGGATCCGTGGATACATCCTCCTGCAGTCCATCCTGCACCCTCCGTTATTATGGCCTAAAGTCCTCACTCCATGGGTGCATCCTCCCCCAAGTGGAGGGGCCCATGGAGGACAAACCCTTATGGCAATGGCAGAAGATGGTTGGTCAGAGCTGTTACTTATAGTTTAATGTAAGAAAGAGAGATCTGTGGGGATGTAAACTTAAGAAATAAGCCTGTTAGAAGGGTAGAACATCCATTTAAATGTTGGCAGCATGGTCTTCCATCTCCAGGCGATGATAGTGGACCTGTATGGGCTTAGAGGCCAAAATATTAATCTGTTCTATAATAAATTGTACAAGCCTGTTTATAATGCAGGGTCCTATGGACACCATTAAAAGTAAACCCAACAAAGGGCCTAATAGGGGAAGAAGGTAGGGTAGAAATCCATTAAACCCAGTCCAGAGGGGATTTTCAAAAAGTTCCCTTCATCTCTTTTCTAGATCTTCTTGAAGCTGCTTAATTTTAGTGCGTACTATGGCTGATTTATTGGCATTAAAGCAGCATCGTTCCCCTAAGGCCAAGCAAATACCTCCCTGGTTAGCTGTCAGTAAATCTAAGCCTTCTCTGTTTTGAAGGAACACTTCTGCCAGGGAGTCTACTAGGTCCTGCAAATCTTTAATGGTTCCTGATAGAGTTTTTACATCATTTATAAGTTGTTGAGACAGGCGACGCTAAGAGTGTATAGCCATGCCTAAGCCAGCCGTACCTGTGGCCACAGTAGCTGTTATTCCAAGGCTGGCAACGAGGGGTAAGGCCTGTATTGCCCGCCTGTGTCTTTTGACTGAGGTGTCTAGACTAGGAATGCATAGAGTTTCGTCTCCTGGGACAATAGTTATATCAGGGAGTAATAAGCCAAGAACACAGCCAATGGTCCAATTCGATGGAAGCCTCGGGAAGGCCGAGTTTCCTCCACACATAAAAACTGTGCCATTGGAGAGACAAAGAGATGGGGTGGATGAGGAATAGTTTTGTACTGTTGAGCAATTTCCAAAGGAAGTAACTCCAACATCAATATCATAGGTATTATTTTGCATCGCGCCTAAAAGACATATTGTAAAAGTGCCTATAGACTGTACTTTTAAATGAAATCTGGGTTGGCATGTATTATCATCGTCTATGATAGAATTAATAGGAACTGCCATAGGCATGATTGCCCCTGTTGTCATGGAGAGCCAGCAATCACCAGCAAAGGTGGGGTTGGAATTATTAAGCAAGGAGAAGGTAGTTTCCAAAATATCTAATGTATTGTTATCTAAACCTGGGAGCTGGCATTTTGGCTATATTAAGGGATGATATGTGAGCTCAGGGATTTGGGGTTTCAAAAGTTTGATTATCTGAGGATGCTTGACAGCATAAGGGAATCCTCCACCATCAGTGACCCCTGTAGGTGCCTTAATGGGGCAGCAGGAGGGTTTACCAACAGGGCCTTGGCACCCAGCTGACTGTAGCTTGGTGTATTTGCCTTCTCCTCCCCGGTCAAAAAGAACGGGGGTATAATGAATAGTGGTCCCTCCTGCTGCATGAGTTTTAGTTAGGGAGGCTTCAAAAAATTGTTCTCCCTGCTTGTTAACACAAATTGAGGCCGACGCATAACAAGTGGCATGCATCGCTTGGGTATGCGTTCAAGTTGCAGAACAATTTTGGAGAGCTTTACTTGTACTAGGGGGAATAATCTTTGGCTTGTTAACACATACCAATTTAGGCTGATGAACTCCTCTGAGTTTATGGTCAACCTCGGCCCGGAGGTAAGCCACCTTAGTCACGCAGTCAGCAGTCTGGGTCAAACTAGTGGGAGCCTGAGTCCAAGATCCTCCCTTGCGTTCACAGGGAGGGCCAAAAAGGTACTCCATGATGTTGGAAGGTGGAGGGCCAAAGCCTCCGTGTACAATCCTGTTCAGCAGAAGTGCCTTAAGTAGGATCCTCACACAGATTGTTGGCTGCATCTGAAAAAGAGGAAAACTTGTCCTCAGGGGGAGGGCCTCCATCCCCGTGTTGAGGTAAGCCATTAACCTGTTTAACCAGGCGTTCTGGTAACCATCTTGGGGCTGCTTGCTCTTCGTCCAAAACACAAGCTGAGCCTCGTCCACAGATGAGGACAGGACCTGGGCGTTTCCATTTATTTGTAAGGGGATTGTGCCACATAACAGGTGGGCGAACAGAATTGGACGAGGATTGCCTGTGTCAGTCTGCAGTCGAATGGCCTTCATTGTCTAGGGAAAAAAAAATAAGGGCAAATAATGCATGATTAAGGCGATGCCTGTGAGTGGTAAATACAAGTGCAGAAGCATTAATGCGGGTTAGCCAAGTCTTTAGGTAAGGTGGGCATGTTCCACAATGCCTGAGGCTTGTATGGAATTCCAGTAGTATGCCAAATTTGCGAGGTAGCACAAAACTGTTTAAACTTGGCACTGGTATATGCAGGGCAATTTTCTTTTTTTAATATGTATTGGTTTACCCATTACAGAAAACGCTGAAACAAGATGAGAAAGGACATCTTTGATAGCCTCTCCAGAATGTGGTGATGCGAAAATAAGGCCACTGAAGGTATCTACAGAAACGTGTACATATTTGGTTTTTCCAAATTCAGAAAAATGAGTAACATCCATTTGCCAAAACTGATTGGACAGTAATCTTCCGGGGTTAACTCCCAAGTGTTGAATGGGGAGGGAGACAGGGCAACCAGGGCATGCTTTTACTATTTCTCATGCCTGTTGCCTGGTAATTTTACATAGTTATCGAAGGTTCTGGGAATTTAGATGGTGAAGATTGTGTAACTCCGTGGCCTTTTGAGTGCAGCCAACAAAAATTGGAAAGATGAAACGAGTTGCTGCATCAGCTTTGGCATTACCTTGTGTTAGAGGGCTGGGAAGATCAGAGTGTGCCCTGCTGTGTCCTAAGAAAAATGGGTGTTGTCTGGCCTGAATTAGCTGCTGAAGCTGGTGAAACCGATGGGCGACATTGGAAGAAGCCTTAATGGTGGGTGAAATCTCAAGCAGGCGCACAGAATGAGCAATGTAGGCACTGTATGTATAAATATTAACAGGATTATCAAAAAATGTTTTAAAAACTTGTGTTATTGCAAACAATTCCACAAACTGTGCTGAATGATAGACAGTATCAAAGGTGTTAGGCTGGTTATTGACAACAAAGACTGCTCGGCCATTACTGGAACTGTCTGGAAAGACAGTAAGGGCTTGAGGAATGGGAGCCTTTTGAGTAATTTTGGCAAAAATAAATGGATGTAACTGGACAAAATGTAAAAGGGGGTCATTGGGTAGGTGGTTATCAATTGTTCCCAAAAAGCCTGATAAGGCAATACGCCATTCATCCTCCTTCTGTAGTAAAAATTGGATTTGGTCTTTAGTATATGAAATTAAAATATTATCATGGTCTTTGCCAAAATGTTGTCGAGATAGCAAACGACTTTTAAAAATTATAGAAGCTACCTGAGCAAGAAAAACAGTAATAACCTTGGAGAATGTGGTGGGTAAATGGACCAAAAGCAAAGGCAGCCTTTATTTCTAAAATGTGTATTTCGTTGCCAAAATATTCCTGTGGGTGTATGAGGAGTGTGTAAAATAACCAGAACCAGAGGAAGGTTATAAGAATGTTCTGTAAAAAACTGTTTGGCAATGGCTTCTGTGACTTGGTTTAATGCCTGTCATGCCTCGGGAGTAAGTTTTTGAGGGGAGGAGGGGTGGGAATCACCTCTCAAAATAACATTAAGGGACAAAAGTACACAAGGTGGTAATTTTAAATATGTTTTTAGCCATTGAATATTCCCCAGGAATTTTTGAAAATCATTAAGGTTGTGAAGATGGTCCACCCATAGTGGTATCTTAGGAATCTGGATCTGATTATCTTGAAGTTTAAGGCCCAAATAGGTATAACAGTCCTGTGTTTTAACCTTATTAGGAGCTATCTGTTGTCCCAAGGAAGTGAGGATTTTGTAAATGTCCAAGTAACAATTATTAAGGTCATGGTTATTAGGTGCAGCAATTAACAAATCATCCATATAATGTAAAATATAAATTTGTGGCCATAGCTCTCTCACAGGGTCTACTGCTTGAGCAACGTATTTTTGGCAAAGACTAGGGCTGTTGGCCATACCTTGGGGAAGAACCTTCCATTGAAATCTCTGCATAGAGCCCTGAAAATTAATGAGAGGGAGACTAAAGGCAAAATAGGGTCTATCCGCAGGATGTAAAGGAATGGTAAAAAAACAATCTTTTAACTCAATAATCATTTTACAATAGTTTTTGGGAATAGCCACTGGTGTGGGAATGCCTGGCTGTAGTGCTCTTATTGGGCACATAGCTTTATTAATGGCAAACAAATATTGTAAAAGGCACCACTTGCCTGATTTTTACTTGATAACAAAAATTGGAGTATTCGATGTTGAGGTTGAGGGCTCTACATGGCCGGCTGCCAGCTGTTCCTGCACTAACATGGAGGCAGCCTCCATATTTTCTTGGGTAAGTCTCTGGCACTGAGGGTAGCTTGGTCTAAAAATTTTCAATCATTGGGAGTAAGTCATTGTGTGCTGTGGCTTTCTAATAAAGCCAACGTGTAGGGTGCAATGGGGCCATAGTGAGCACAAGCCTTTTTAAGTTTTTCAGGAAAATGCAGGCTTAATTTTTGTAGACTCTGGGTTCCTGCCTGCCTAGGGCTGATCTCCTCATCCTCTGAGTCCTGATCTCCTTAATCCATTTCCCCTCTTCCTCCTCTTTATCCTCGTCTAATTCTTTGACCTCAGCCTGGGCAGGCTTATCTATCAGACTGGTGGTGACTGGGAAGGCGAGCACAGGTCAATGGAGTGGCTTCGCCTTTGTATTAGACCACTGTAGGCCAGTTGCTTTGACTCCATACCTAAGGCTAATGAAGAGAGCTCAGAGTGAAGGGATCTTAATTCTTTTAAAGGTTGGATCTGTTCCTGTGTATGTTGAAAGGATGCTCACAAAGGAGCCAGTTTAGGCAAGGGAAGTGGGGAGAAAAAATCGGGGGGGGGGGCATTTGTTCCCTGAAGGGCCAGAGCACAAAAGGCAGGAGGGACATAGGAGGGAGGTGGATGTGTAAGTCCTATAAGCTGTGGCAGGGTCTTGAGAGGTGGAGGGTCTTCTGAATGGTAGCGAGCTGCTTCCTTCTCCAAGGTAGCCTCCTCTACAGGGGTCAATGAGTCTCCGGTATTTAAAACTGGATAAAGGCAGTTGGTAATCATTGGAGCCTTATTCATTAGGGTGGTATTTTGAGGGGGACCAGGAAGGTTCCCATGGTCCTGGGGAGCCTGAGAAGGGTCTATGTCTATACTAACTGATGGGCATGCCGAGGGGATATGAGAAGTATTTGCATAGTCTCTTGCCCAACCTTGACAACTTTTAAGGTACCATTGTCAAAGGGTGAACTTTTAAGAATTCTATTAATTAAGTTCCAGTAAGAAAAGGTGGGAACAGGCACTTTTTCTGGGCCAAAGGATTCATAATAATCTTTTAAACAGTCTCCTACTGTAAGCCATCTTTTACCATCAATGGTCCTTTCAAGAGGAAACCATGGACACTGCTCTCTTATGTGTGAAAAGAAAAAAAATTTAAGTCTTTTTTCTTAATACGTGCCCCCATGTCTGGAAGGACTCCTTGTAGCCTGACAAAAACAAATCATGTGACGAAACTGCTTGCCCCATGGTGGGTCAATCACCGTGTGTCATCCCCACCCTCCTCCTGGATCTGTCTCTCGGTGGTGTCTTCTGCGGTTATTGCAAGCTCCGCTTGACCAAATCTTCCAGGAGGACGGGGTCCCCCTCAATCAAAAGCTCGAGCCCCAGTCAGTGGGCGCCAGATGTCCCGGCCGACAGGACACATCAACGTGGGCAGCGAACCTAGATAGGGAGGAATGAAGGGACAAGAGACACGAGAGATGACAGCAAGACAGGAGTTCTGATCAAGCTGCAAACTTTTATTGTTCACACAGGGGAATTTATATGCTGGAGATTTGAAAGCTCTCTTATCGGCAGTTCCTGGATGTCTTCACAAGGTGAGATAACCTCAGAATATTTCAGTAAGACAGATGGCCACAGGATGTCTCAGGAACACAGATGACTACAGGATGTCTCCCAGACAGGATGTCTCCCTGGGGGCTGTTTCTTGTAAGTGTCAGGCTATTCTTTGAAGGAGAATTCCTTCTACCTCTGACAGTCAGGGATTCAGTATTTCGAATAGAAAATTGGAAAATGAATCCAATGTGTATGCAAATATATGCTACCCAAAAGTCTTCCCACTCTCATTCAGAACAATGCCTTGACATTACCTTCACCCCAAGTAAGACACAATAAGAGGAGAAGAGTTAGAAAATCTGTGAATACACATCTGGAATGGAAAATGCTCAGTAGTTAACAACCTTGGAGGTGGTAGAGGTGTTTCGAAAAGTAAGGTACATGGTAAAAACTCCACAAACATGAAGCTCTCTTGGCCTAAAGACTTCTTGAGAAACTGCCTCTGAGGTTGGGCACTTGAAATATATGTTGTTGTCAGGAGTTTTAACTTCCTTTGTAGTGAGACCATCAAATCTGGGTCTGCTTCTGTGTGTCCTGGAGCACATGGTTTCTTTTTTTCCAATAAACATGAGGCAGCAGGGCTGAATTCTCTCTTTGTAGGTAATTTGTTGCCATTTGGGGGCAAAGTGTCTCCCAGTGTGGACTTTGAAGCCATTTGGTCTTCCTCTACTTTTCATGGTGTTTCTTGCAGCTACACTGGGAGTTTGGTATTTGCTTCATGAAATACGAGGAGGTCAACTAGGACAGAGTGCTGGAGGGAGTTCTGTCACGTGTGTTGGTTAAGGGTCTGCAGGAGAGTGCACCAACCAGGCTTCTATCCCACATAGCTTGCCCCCTTGACAATAGAAATCTGATTCTAAACATTGCCCTGAAACCTCTCCGTATAACAAGATGCCTTTACATACAAGGGTATGGGGGCTGCACCATGTCAGTCACAAACCAATTGGAAGCCAATGGCAGATCCACATGACCCCATCACAGATGTTTTAACAAACACCTACACTCCACTGCTCTAGGCCGACTACTCATCGGGCTCCAAATTACTGGCATCTCTGTTCTACACGATTTTCATGAAACCCAGTCAATCAAGGCACTGTCTGGTACACTCATGATCATCTATAAGACATCCAAAGGTTCTCCACTGACACCTGTTCATGAGAATTTCAAAAATTTAATGGTATTTATCTAGCCTTTTTTCAAGGATGAAGTTTGAGGCACTGTGGGGTTTAATTCATTCAGGAACCATTAAATGGAGAGGAAGCTCATTTCAATGAAATCTCTGGAGAATTCTAACAGGCAATGCTTCCCAACGACCGGCTAAAAGGTCACATTAAGCCAGGCGTTTGAGGTCTACAATGTGTGATCCTTTTGTGTTTTGACTTGCAACTATGGCTGCCAATTCTTTAAGAATAAAATCATGTGATATCCTTCCTGAGATTCCCAGTGCTCTGTGGAAAGCCACCCTGGGCCTTGATCTCAGTTTCCAAGGGCGACTCTCATGTGTGGCCTCCTAAAATCCCATCACAATACATGGCAATACTTCTTTGAGGTCAGTTCCATAACTCAGTCTCTAAGGGGAATCACACCAGTGTTCAAGCCCAGGTGGCCTCAGTCATCTCTTCCAACGGCCACAAAAATGACCACAATTAAAACCAAAACACTCCCACATGGCCCTCATCTTCTTCCATATAGACACTAATCATAACCTCAGGCTGTAGGTTTCCATGAGGGCCAAAGCCAAAGACAGTATCCAAAATAAGGTCCCTTTCTCCCATTTGCCTAAAGTCAGTGTGGCAGGGACACTCTTCCTGTGAACCAGGAGTGATCTAAGAGGCCTGCCCTTAATACTGCTCTGATTCTCCATTTTGTGGCCTAATGACTGTGGGGTTTAGATTCCTTATGTTAATTGGGGTCATGAGAAAACCCAAGCACCTATGGCCTAGCCTCTGTAGTGATTTGAAGAACTCATTTGACCCAAAGGATCACTATTCTCAAAGATGGAGATCAGGAACCTTACAGAGGAAGCTGAGAGACTTCATCCACAATGACTGCTCTTTTGGCTATTTTGGTTTTGGATGCACACATGGGATTTTTTTAGATCCATTAGGTGCTGAGAATCTAAGCCACATCCTCCCACAGGGCCAAGAAGCTGATTCAGACACATCCCTTTCCAAAGCAATTAAGCCAAGAGCCAAAGGTGATGCCCATTCACTTCCATTTGAAAACTCTTCAGTCTTCACAAAGGGGTGGCCTGAGGCAAAGACCTTCCTGACATTCAGGGCAATAATACAATAGGTAAGCAAAAGGCCCAAAGCAGGGTTTCTCCACTGGGACTTTCCTGGTCACACTGATATCTGAGTTTTCTGAGATGCTCACCATTGCCTTCAGCTATCCAGTACATGGCCATGTCACAGAGCTTAAAGGTGGTACATGTCTTGGACACAAAACTATGAGCCTATTCTGGAGTTTGGCCAAAATTCAGAAAGAAAATAGGAACTTAGGAAGATATTAGGAGTGGCCGATCCATATGGCAAGCCGCAGACCATTCATAAATAGGACAGGATGAATGCTGGTAAGATTTCTACTAGATAGGACATATGTATTGATGCACTCTCTATTCTAATGTCTACAACCACGGACACAGTGGGATACACAGACATAGAAACACTCGCCTTGTCAAAAGACTTACTAGAAACATTTCACACCAAACCAAACAAAACGACTTTCCTACCTATTCTCAGAACATGAGACAAAATGACAAACCCACACCCACACCCACACCCACACCCACACAGACCCCCAAGTAGGTCTGTGAAAATATGGAGTGACCTTTGACTGGTGGGCCATAACATATTCCCCCATAATGGGCTGTCCTGTCTCAGATCTGGTCTTCGTGTCCAACTCTGTGAAGCTGTTAGGAGCCAGCGGTGAGCCAGTACCTTCTTTCTCAGGAAAGGCCCCTCCTCAGACCTTCCTGGCATTAGGCTATCCTCACATCAGTAGGTACCAAGAAAGACTGTCTCTGTCCTTGGAAAATCCAAACAAGTTTGAACACTGGGACATGAACTGGGAGTAGCTCTGGGTGCCTGACTTCCTGTATCCCAAGTTCAGAGAGTTCCTTCATCAAGGAAGTGAGGTGAGGCCACTTCCTTCAGGAACTAAATGAGGTCACTGCCTTGACAACAACTTTGTCCTAAAAGTTGCTTCTAAGAGTCCCATGAGATGGAGGATGCACCTACTCGCTCTGACATTTTCACAAGTTAGAATGGTATATCAACCATAGGCACCCGGGAACAGCTCTCCACACAGGCCTGGTTTGGTCCATCTTCTCTACATTAAGATGAAAGAGGCTGATTCAGACACATCCCTTCATCTTGACCAGGTTGTTTACCATGGAAGTTGACTTTTCCTCCCTCAGGTCCTTCATAGCTGCCTACATCTTCTCCATGGATCATTTCTGCATGGACCTTTGAGGTTCTCAGCAGGTGGAAGTTTCCCTACACTCCTGTATTGTAAGGCCAACTCTGTCCCTGCTTTTCTATAAAGTTAGATTGAGGGAACAGTGTATGGTTTGGGTAATAACAGGTTCGATTTTGTTAGGAATCATTCTGAGCGATGAATAATTTTATTGGGAACCTGCGATATTTATTAAATTATATTGGTAAAATATATGTATGAAAACAGAAATCTAGGATTTGAAGCCCAGAAGGGCATTGGGCCCATGATTGGGATACGTAGTGTTGAATTAGGTTCTGTACAGATGTCTCAGATAAATCCATTTACAATGGCATAGGACCTTGTACATTGGATGATTGAATGAGGAAGAGAACATCCAGTCAAAAAGGGATAGTCGGTAGGATTAGGTAGATAGTCGGTAGGTTTAGGAAGAAGAGTGAGTACAGGATTTGGACGGAAATTTCTTTAGCAATAGGGTTTCAGATAGAGAGTGAATGTAAATGTCAGCACATATGAAAATTCAGTCACAATGATGAACTTTGAAAAATATGTAGAAAAGCAGATAATAATAGAGACTTTAAAAAATCTGGCAAAGTATAAAGTGAGTGATAGGATTAGACATTTTGTACACTGTTGAGTTTGAATATATAATCTTAAGAAGAAACAAATATGCAGTGACCATTAGGATTGACATTTGAGAGCATTAGGAAACCTGGACATGGATGCTTTTAGTAATCCATGTTCACTTTCCTTTTAGGCTTTGGTACAATCATAAGTGTGACCTTTGCATTTTTTGTCCAGAATATTACTGTCATAGAATGTATATGTGGATCAGGTGACATGAGCATTTCTTCAAGCATTTCTGGGAGTAAGGTTTTCAAGAGCTATAAATTAGTATTGGGGGTACAAAGAGGTGTACCCTGTGTCCATGAATATAGACATAATGCATGAATAGACCACATTTTGAATAAATAATTTAACTGTTCCCACTTTAAATAATGCATTGAATTAATATATGAAATATTATAAGAAATCTTGTATTGATAGAATATCATTCATTTCAACCAGTAATACATCTAAATGTAATATTAGGGTTATGGATTATCATGAAAGGTGTGTGAGTGTTGCTTCAAAAGTGATCCTAGAAATCGAAAATAATGTGTTTGGAAAGAAGTCTCATAAAAAGACCAGTCAAGAAACATGGAGGAATACATGTGATCTGAAGAAGAAAATGATTGAATGTGAAACAAATGCCTATAAACTTGCGAACTTGTGGATGAAATATATATCCTATGATGTGAATAAATTGAAGAAATAGTAATGTAGCAGTGTTGAATAAAACGAACATCCAAATACACATCATGTCCCATAGGAATCTACTTGAATTGATGTTAAACTAGGTCAGCTACTGTAGAAATATTAGGATTTGTATGCACCATTCACTAAAGTTAGTTTTCAGTACTAAGAAACAAATATGTATATCAGGAGAATGAATATTTTGAGAATACTCTTGAGAAAATTTGATTATAAATCCACATACTTGAATATGAATGAGTTAAGGGAGTTTATAATAAGACACATATTTCATATTTTGAAAAATCTGGAGAATTTCTATATATATATATATATATATATATATATATATATATATATATATATATACACACATACACACACACAAACACACACGGACATTAAAAATAGCATAATATATGCTATAGGAAATTCACCATGAAATTTATATCATCCAGAGATCCAAAAATATTTATTTTATTTAACATGGATTTATGTATAATGTTGTTCAACTAGGAAGCTCACGCATAGGTTGAATTTTCAGTTCTAAAGCACTTAGGAGGAGTGATCTCTTAAGATTTGTATCTGCCAAGTCAGCAACTTCACAAGAATGTACGGGTGGTATCAGGTAAGATTCTATAATTGCATGTAAAAATACATGTGCTGAATAGGCTACAGAGACAGGGAAACAGGAATTCACATATTTGTTAACTTTAAAACACATGGAGAAATATTTTAACAAATAATTGACTAGATTTATAACTCCTACCCTAAATAATGCAAAAGGCAATTCCACTATACACCATGCCTTCTCTGAACTGCTTGCATTTCTATTTTTTTTGGTTTATTTTTCTCCACCTTATTAGGATTAGTTGTCAGAGTCTAGTAGGGTAGGTGTTAGTGTGAGGTATTCAGTATTTTGAAAGGAAAATTGGAAAATGAATCCAATGTGTATGTAAATATGTGATACACAAAAATCTTCCCTCTCTCATCCAGAACAATGCCTTGACATTACAATCGCCCAGAGTAAGACACAATTAGAAGAGAAGAGTTAGAAAATCTGTGAATAAATATTTGGAATGGAATATGCTCAGGAGTTCACAACCTTGGAGGAGGTAGAGGAGATTCCAAAAGTAAGGGACAGTGTAATCATTCCAAAAACATGGAGCTCTGCTGGCCTAAAGACTTCTTGAGAAACTGCCTCTGAGGTTGGGCACTTGGAATATATGTTGTTGTCGGGAGCTTCAGCTTCGTTTGTAGTGAGACCATCAAATCAGGGTCTTCATCTATGTGACCTGAATGACATGGTTTCTTATTTTCCACTGAACATGAGTCAGCAGTGCTGAATACTCTCTTTGTAGGTAAACTGTGGACACGGGGGGCTAAGTGTATCCACATGGGCCTGTGAAGCTATTTGGTCATTCTCCACTTTTCGTGTTGTTTCTTGGTGCTGCACTGGGATTTTGGTATTTGTTTCATGAAATACAAAGAATTTAACTGTTACTCTGTGCGTGAGGGAGTTCTGTCACGTGTGGTGGGTCAGGGTCTGCAGGAGAATGCACCAAACAGGCTTATATCCCACATAGTTGCCCCCTTGACCATAGCAACCTGATTCTTAATATTTCCCTAAAACCTCTGCATATAACAAGATGCCTTTACATTGAAGGGACTGCTGGCTGCACCATATCAGTCACAAGCAATTTGGAAGCCAAAGGCAGATCCACATGACCACACCGCAGATGTTTTATCACACACCTGCCCACCACTGCTCTAGGCCCACTCCTCAGGAGGCTCCAACTTCCTGGCATCTCTGTTCTGCACAATTTTTATGAAAACCAGTCAATCAAGGCACTGACTGTTATTCTCATGATCAGCCACAAGATATTCAAAGAATCTCCAGTGCCAACTTGTCACGGGAATTTTAAAAATTTTATGATATATTGACCTAGCCATTTTTCAAGGATGAAGTTGGAGGCATTCTGGAACTATTAAATGGTGAGGAAGCTCATTTCAATGAAATATCTGGAGATGTCTCACAGGAAAGGCTTCCCAAAGAGTGGCCAAAAGGTCACATGAATCCTTGAAAATTGAGGTCTACAATGTGAGGTCCATGTGTGTTTTGACTCTGAACAATGGTTGCCAAGTTTTTCAGAATAAAATCATGTGATATCCTGGCTGAGATTTCCAGTGCTCTGTGAATAGCTACCCTGGGCCTAGATCTCAGTTTCCAAGGGCGACTATCATGCGTGGCCTCCTAAAATTCCAACACTATTCATGGCAATACTTCTCTGAGTTCAGTACGAGAACTCAGTCTTTATGCGGAATCCCACCAAAGTTCAAGCCAAGGTGGACCATGTCATCTCTACTAACCGCCACAAAAATGACTACAATTAAAACCAAAACACTCCCACATGGCCCTCATTTTCTTTCATACAGACACTCATCATAACCTCTGACTGGAGGTTTCCGTGAGGGGTACAGCCCAAGACAGTGTCCAAAATAAGCTCCCTTGCCCCTCATTTGCCTAAAGTCAGGGTGGCCTGGACACCCGTCCTGTGAACTAAGAGTGATCAAATAGTCCTGCCGTTTATTTTGCTCTGCTTCTTAAATTTGAGGCCTACTGATGGTGGGATTTAGATTCTTCATGTGAATTGGAGTCATGAGAAAACCTAGTCACCTATGGGCTAGAATCTGCAGGGCTTTGAAGAACTTATTTGACCCAAAGGAGCCCTATTCTCACTTGATGGAGGTCAGGAACCTTACCAAGGAAGGAGAGAGACTTCATCCACAATGATTGCTCTTTTGGACATTTTGCTTTTGGATGCATACATGGGATCTCTCTTTAGATCCATCAGGTTCAGAGAATCTAAGCCACAGAATTACACAAGGTCAAGGGGCAACAGAACAATAGGTAAGGAAAAGGCCCAAAGCATGGTTTCTCCACTGAGTCTTTACTGGTCACACTGATATCTGAGTTTTCTGAGATGCTCGCCATGCCCTTCATTTAACCAATACATGGCCGTGTCACAGAGCTTGGAGGTGGTACATATCTTGGACACAAAACCATGAGCCTATTCTGGAGAGTGGCCAGAATTCAGGAAGCAAACAGTAACTTAGGAAGATAGCAGGTGTTGCCGATCCATAAGGCAAGACGCAGTCCATTCATAAATTGGGAAGGATGAATGCTGGGAAGCTTTCTACTAGACAAGACTCATCCATTGATGCATTCTCTTTGCTAATGTCTACAACCACGGACACTGTGAGATACACAGACATAGAAACACTCGCCTTTTCATACGACTTTCTGGAAACACTTTACTTCAAACCAAACAAACCGACTTTTGGACATATTCTCAGAGCATGAGAAAAAAACCACAAACCCACACCCACAGCCAGATAAGCACCTCCTTCCTCCAAGTAGGTTTGTGACTATCCGGAGTGTTCTCTGACTGATAGGCCATACTATGTTCCCCCGAAATAGCCTCTCCTATCTCACATCTGGTGTCCATGGGCAATTCTGTGAAGTTGTCAGGAGCCAGCAGTGAGCCACTACCTTCTTTGTCAGGAAAGGCCCCTCTTCAGAGCTTTCCTGTCATTTGTCCATCCTCACATCAGTAGATACCAAGAAAGACTGACTCTGTCCTTGTTAAATCAAACAAGTGAGACCACTAGGCCTGGGACTGAGACAGGCTCTAGATGCCTGGCTTCCTGGATCCCAAGTTCAGAAAGTGCCATCACCAAAAAAGTGAGGTGAGGTAACTTCTTTCAGGAACTGAATGAGGTTACTGCCTTGGCAACCAGTTTGTCCTAATACATGCATCCAAGGTTCCCATGACATGTAGGCTGACCGTATTTCTGTGACACTTTCACAAGTTAGAATGGTATATCAACCATAGGCACCCGGGAACAGCTCTCCACACAGGCCTCATTTGGTCCATCTTATCTACATTAAGAAGAGAGAGGCTGATTCAGACAAAAGCCTTCATCCTGACCAGGTTGTTTGCCATGGAAGATGACTTTTGATCTCTCAGGACCTTCATACCTGCCTACATCTTCTCCAGGGATCAATTCTGAATGGACCTTTGAGGTTCTCAGCAGGTGGACAATCCCCTACTTTCCTGTATTGTAAGATCAACTCTGTCCCTGCTCTTTTATAAAGGTAGATTGAGGGAACAGTTTATGGTTAGGGTTAATTACATGTTTGTTTTGGGTTAGGAACCATTTTGCTGGATGAATAATGGTATTGGGAATCTGTGATATATATAAGAATATAGAGTTGAAAAATATGTATGAAAACAGAAATTTAGTAAGATTTAAAGTCCATATTGGCATTGGGCCTTTGATTGGGATACTTAGCTTTGAATTACGTTCTGCAGTGATGTCTCAGATAAATCGATAATCAATGACATAGGACCTTGTACCTTGGATGATAGATTGTAGAAAAGAACATCCACTCAAACAGGGATAGTCCATAGGATTAGGAAGATAGTCAGTAGGTTTTGCAAGAAGTGTGAGTACAGGATATGGACCAAAAGTTCTTTATCAATAGGGTTTCGGTAATAGAATGAATGTCAATGTCAGCACATGTGAAGAGTCAGTCACATAGGTAAACTGGGGAAAATATGTAGGAAAGGAAACATCAATAGAGACAGTAGGAAATCAGGCAAAGTATAAAGTGAGTGATAAGATTAGACATTTTAACAGGGTTGATATTCACTATATAATCTTCAAAGAAACAAATATGTAGTCACCAATAGGATGGACATTTGAGAGAATTAGGCAACCTAGACATCAATGTTTTTAGTAATCCATGCTCCCATTCAATTTAGGCTTTTGTACAAACATATGTGTGATCTTTGCATTTTGTATCCAAAATAGTACTGTGATAAAATGTATATGTAGATCAGGTGACATAAGTATTTTTTCACCATTTCAGGGAGCAATATTTTGAAGATGTATAAATTAGTATTGCGGGTACAAAGAGGTGTACCCTGTGTCTATGAATATAGAGATAATGCATGAATAGATGATACTGTGGATAAATAATATAACTGATTACACTTTAAATAATGGATTAAATTGATATCTTAAAATATATAAGAAATCTTATATTGATACACAGTCATTCATTCCTATCAGTTATACATCTAATGGTAATATTAGGGTTATGGTTTGTCATTAAGGGTGTGTGAGTTTTGCTTCAAAAGTAATTATGGAAATCGAAAATAATGTGTTTGTAAAGAAGTCTCATGAAGAGACTAGTTAAGAAACATGGAGGAATACATGTGTTCTGAAGCAGGAAGTAATTGAAAGTGAAACAAATTGATATAAATTAGCGAACTTGTGGATGAAATATATATCCTATGATGTGCATAAACTGAAGAAATAGTAATGTACCAGTGTTGAAAAAAAATGAACATCAAAATACATGTCATGTCCCATAGGAATCTACTTGCATTGATCTTAAACTTGGTCAGTAACTGTAGAAATATTAGGATTTGTATGCATCATTCACTGAAGTTAGTTTTCAGTACTAGGAAACAAATATGTATTTCAGGTGGATGAATATTTCTGAGAATAATCTTGTGAAAAGTTGATAATAAATCCACATACATGAACATGAATAAATTTAGGGAGTGTATAATAAGACACATATATTTCATTTTTTCAAAAATCTGGAGAGTGTATATATATATATATATATATATATATATATATATATATATATATATATACACACACACACACTCACACAGACATTAAAAAGTAGCAATATATATGCCAATCAAAATTTATCATGAAATATATATAATCCACACATCTCAAAATATACTTTTTACTGAACATGGATTTATATATAATTTTGTTCAGCTAGGAAGGTCACCAATAGTTTGAATTTTCAGTTCCAACAGCATTAAGAGGAGTGATCTCTTTTCACAATTTCCATCTGCCAAGTCAGCAACCTGTCAAGTATGTACATGTGATACCAGGTAGGATTCTATATGTGCATATAAAAACACATGTGCTGAATAGGCCACAGAGAAAGGGAGAGAGGAATTCACATATTTGTTAACTTTAAAAACACATGGAGAACTGTTTTAATTAAAAATTGACTAGATTTATAATCCCTACCCTATATAATGCAAAAGGCAAGTCCAATTATACAACATGACTCCTCTGAACTGCTTGTATTTCTATTCTGTTTTGGTTATTATTCTCCATCATGTTAGGATTAGTAGTCAGAGTCTAGTGGGGTATGTGTTAGTGTCCAAAATAAGCTCTCTTACCCCTAATTTGCCTAAAGTCATGGGGGCCTGGACACCCTGCATTTGAAGCAGGAGTGATAAAATAGGACTGCAGTTAATACTGCTCTGCTTCTCCATTTTGAAGCCTACTGCCTGTCAGGTATAGATTCTTTATGTGATTTGGAATAATGAGAAAACCCAAGCACTTCTTTAGGGCTTTGAAGATTTCATTTGACCCAAAGGATCCCTATTCTCACTTGATGTAGGTCAGGAACCTAACAAAGGAAGGCAAGACACTTCATCTACCATTACGGATCTTTTTGCCATTTTGGTTTGGATGCACACATGGGATCTTTCTTTAGATCCATCAGGTGCTGAGAATCTAAGCCACAACCTCACACAGGTCCAAGAGGCTGATTAAGACACATCCCTTTCCAAAGAAATTAAGCAAAGAGCCACAGGAGATGGCCATTCATTTTCATTTGAAAACTGTTTTCTTCAGGCTTCACAAAGAGGTGGCCTGAGGCAAAGACCTTCCTGACATTCAGGGCAACAGAAACATAGGTAAGAGAATGGCCCAAAGCAGGGTTTCTCCACTGAGAATTTCCTGGTCACACTGATATCTGAGTTTTCTGAGATGTTCCCATTCCTTACCGCTATCCAGTACATGGGCATGTCACAGAGCTTGGAGGTGGTACATATATTGGACACAAAACCATGAGCCTATTCTGCAGAGTGGCCAGAATTCAGGAAGAAAACAGAAACTTAGGAAGATAGTAGGTGTTGTCCATCCATAAGGCAAGCTGCAGTTCATTCATAAATTGGGCAGGATGAATGCTGGGAAGCTTTCTACTAGACAGGACATATCCATTGATGCATTCTCTTTTCTAATGTCTACAACCACGGACACAGTGGGATACACAGATATAGAATCACTCACCTTGTAAAAAAACTTACTAGAAACAGTCTATTCCAAACCAAACAAACTGTCTTTCCTACCTATTCTCAGAATATGAGACAAACCACAAACTGACACTCACACTCACAAAGGCATCTCCTTCCCGCAAGTATGTCTCTGACTATCTGGAGTGTCCTCTGTCTGTTGGGCCATATTATGTTCCAATGAAATGTCCTGTCATGTCTCAGATCTGTCTCCTTTGCCAACTCTGTGAAGTTCTCAGGAGCCAGCGGTGAGCCACTACCTGCTTTCTCAGGAAAGGCCCCTCTTCAGATCTGTCCTGGCATTTGGCAATCCTCACATCAGTAGATACCAAGAAATACTGACTCTGTCCTTGGTACATCCAAACAAGTGAGCCCACTGGGATTGGGACTGGGACTGGCTCTGGGAGCCTGGCATCTTGGATTCCAAGTTCAGAGAGTTACATCACCAAGGAAGTGAGGTAGGTCACTTTCTTCAGGAACTGCATGAGGTCACTACCTTGGCAATCACTTTGATTTAACATTTGCTTCCAAGAGTCCCATGAGATAGAGGCTGCCCCTACTTTCGGTGACAATTTCACAAGATAGAATGGTATATCAAACATAGGCGCCTGGGAACATCTCCCCACACAGGCCTGGTTTGGTCCATCTTCTCTACATTTAGAATAGAGAGACTGATTCAGACACATCCCTTCATCCTGACAAGGGGGTTTGCCATGCAAGATGACTTTTGCTCTCTCAACTGCTTCATAGCTGCCTACATCTTCTCCAGGGATCATTTCTGCATGGACCTTTGAGGATCTCAGCAGGTTTAAGAAGCCCTACATTCCTGTATTGTAAAAGCAACTCTGTCCCTGCTCTTCTGTAAAGTTTGATTGAGGGAAGAGTGTATGGTTACGGTTAATAAAAGTTCGATTTGAATCATTCTGCGGGATGAATAATGGTAATGGGAACCTGTAATATTTACAAGAATCTAAAAGTGAAATATAAGAATGAAAACAGTAATCTAGGTAAGATTTGAAGCCCAGAAGGGCATTGGGCCCTTGATTGGGATACTTAGCTTTGAATTATGTTCTGCAGAAATGTCTCAGATAAATCGATGTTCAATGGCATAGGACTTTGTACCTTGAATGATGGAATGTCAAAGAGAACTTCTAGACAAAAAGGGATAGTCGGTATTATTAGAAAGATAGTCGGTAAGTTTAGAACGAAGAGTGAGTATAGCATTTGGACCAAAAGTTCTTTAGCAATAGGGCTTCTGGTAGAGATTGAATGTAAATGTGAGCACATGTGAAGAGTCAGTCATAGTGATAATCTGGGGAAAATATGTAGGAAAGCAGATATCAATAGAGACATTAGGAAATCAGGCAAATGATAAAGTGAGTGATAAGATTAGACATTTTCAAGGGGCTTGAGGTTGAATATATAATCTTAGGAAGAAACAAATATGTAGTCAAGAATAGGATTCATATTTGAGAGCATTAGGCAACCTGGACATGGATGTTTTTAGTAATCCATCTTCACTTTCCATTTAGGTTTGGTAAAATCATAAGTGTCACCTTTGCTGTTTGTGTCCAGAATATTACTGTGATAAAATGTATATGTAAATCAGGTGACATGTGCATTTCTTCCACCATTTCTGGGAGCAATATTTTGAAGACGTATAAATTAGTATTGGGGGTACAAAGAGGTGTACCCTGTGTCTATGAATATAGAGATAATGCATGAAAAGACCATACTGTGAATAAATAATATAACTGGTTCCACTTTAAATAATGGATTTAATTGATATCTGAAACTAAGTAAGAAATCTTATATTGATATACAATCATTCATTCCAGCTAGTTGTACATCTAATGGTAATATTAGGGTTTGGTTTATCATACGGGTGTGTGAGTTTTGCTTCAAATGTGATAATGGAAATCGACAATAATGTGTTTGGAAAGAAGTCTCATGAAAAGAGCAGTCAAGAAACATAAGAAATACATGTGTTCTGAAGCAGGAAGTGACTGAAAGTGAAACAAATGCGTATAAATTAGCGAACTTGTGGATGAAATATATATCCTATGATGTGCATAAACTGAAGAAATAGTAATGTTCCAGTGTTGAATAAAAATGAATGTCAAAATACACATCATGTCCCATAGGAATCTGCTAGCCTTGATATTAAACTGGGTCAGTTACTATAGAAATATTAGAATTTTTTTTTTTTTGGTGTTATAATAGAATTTATTTTACCACTAGCATGCCACAGAATGTTGAGGAAAGAGCAATGGATTTTTAGTTATTGCACTAATAATCTAACATTTAATGACTCTTTTGGATAGTCTAGAAATTACATAAGGCTATGTTACATATTTTTTTTTTAAATTTAACATTCATAAAAGCTTGGAGTTTTGCTAATATTTCTACTTTTTTATTTTTTATTTTTTCAGTTGTGATTGACCTTCATTTTGTTTATTTGTATGTGGTGCTTAGAATAGAACCCAGTGTCCCACACATGCTAGAAAAGCATGTTACCACTGAACCACAAACCCAGCCCCTCCACTTTTATCTTTACATCGAACACGCCTCTCCCTCATCTTTACTCACTTTCTTCCTCATTTTCCCCCTTCTCTCTCTTCCTTTTTCGTTTTCCTTTCATATCTGTTTTTCTCTCATGTCATTACAAACAGTAGTATGCTATGAAATTTAAATTTAAGACTGTTTTTTATAGTCATTGTTTTTTTCTTGAGAAAATTTAATAATTATAATCACCTGATAGATATATTAAAATACATTTTTATACATATGTATCTATATTCATGCATATGCATTACATAATATATATATATATATATATATATATATATATATATATATATATATATATATACATATATATTTAAAAGTACTTTGATTAGCCTGTTAAAAATAATATAGACCAAAACTTTCTTTATTCTCAAGCCTTCCAGAATTAACATCTTACAGTGAAAATCAAATAAACATATTTAAATAAACAGGTATCATTCTTTTTTATCAATACTGATAATTTAAGGTTTTATATCACATTAAGCTGTAATACGGCATATTAAATCTTATGAATTAAAAAATTTTTTTTGAATTACCTATTATTTAAGGACCATATGCACTGACATTTTAAATGGCTTTCTTGTGATTTTAATTTCTATCAATTGTGTATTAATTGCCAAATCCTTATTTTAGTACTTTTCATATTCATAATTGATATAAAGTCAATTGTTTAATTCTTCTTGTAAGTAATTACTTATTACAGTAGGGACATATTAATAATTCTAAATCTGTATAAGAAAATAGTACAAAGATATTTTCATGCAAAATTAAGAATAATTGCGTGCTCTAAATGTCTGATTGTTGATACATATAACAAAGAGCTTTTGATCAGTCTCTTCCCCAGCAAAACATAAAATGCAAAGATATTGTTGGGTATATACGTACAAATAAAGATAAAGAAAATACACATTATCAGCTAGAAACTATTAAATAAAAGGTGAAAACAACAATCCAACAGATTGTACGAATTTGTCAGATGAGGTAGTATTCTGGAAGAATAGCCTAAGACTAGACCTGGTCCATGACAAAATATTCACGAAAAAAATAAAATTTGAAAAATATAGGAAATGCTATGAATTTTTCAAGAAGGTAGGTGAATTATCCTTTAATCTCAATTTATGTGCATTTTCAAAAGCGAATTTCCTGGTAAAATAAATTTGTGATTGTTACAACTAAACAAAACAAAGTTTTGCTTAGCAAAATGAATGCATCTCAACCCATTTTTAGCTGATTTCTTCCCACTCAATTTTAAACCGTTATTTATTTATTTATTTCTATTGGTTGTTCCAAACATTACAAAGCTCATGATATATCATCTTTGATACATTTGACTCAATTGGGTTATGAACTCCCATTTTTTCCCCAAATATGAATTGCAGAATCACATTGGTTACAAATTCACATTTTTACATAATAGCATATTAGTGACTGTTGTATTCTGAGACCTTTCCTATCCCCCAATATCCCCCCTCCCCTCCCCTCCCATCTTCCCTCTCTACCTCATCTGCTGTTGTTCAATTCTCTCCACTGTTTCCCCCCCATTTCCCCTCAAATCCTCTTATATGTAATTTTGTGTAACATTGAGGGTCTCCTACTATTCCCATATGCTTTCCCTTCTCTCTCCCTTTCTCTCCCCCCACTCGTCTTTGTTTAATGTTAAACTTTTCCTCATGCTCTTCCTCGATGTTCTTTTCTTAGTTGCTCTTTTAATATCAAAGAAGACATTTGGCATTTGTTTTTTAAGGATTGGCTAGCTTCGCCTAGCATAATCTGCTCTAATGCCATCCATTTCCCTGCAAATTCTATGATTTTGTCATTTTTTAATGAAGAGTAATACTCCATTTTGTATAAAAGCCACATTTTTTTTATCCATTCATCTATTGAAGGGCATCTAGGTTGGTTCCACAGTCTAGCTATTGTGAATTGTGCAGCTATGATCATTGATGTGGCAGTATCTCTATAGTACGCTCTTTTAAGATCCTCAGGAAATAGTCCGAGAAGGGTGATAGCTGGGTCAAATGGTGGATCCATTCCCAGCTTTCCCAGGTATCACCATAGTACTTTCCAAATTGGCCTCACCAATTTGCAGTCCCACCAGCAGTGTACAAGTGTACCCTTTTCCCCACATTCTCACCAACACTTATTTTGTTTGACTTCATAATGGCTGCCGATCTTACTGGAGTGAGATGGTATCTTAGGGTGGTTTTGATTTGCATTTCTCTGACTGCTAGAGATGGTGAGCATTTTTTCATGTACTTGTTCATTGATTGAATGTCCTCCTCTGTAAAGTGTCTGTTCAGGTCCTTGGCCCATTTGTTGATTGGGTTATTTGTTATCTTATTGTTTAATTTTTTGAGTTTTTTTGTATATTTTGGATATTAGGGCTCTATCTGAAGTGTGAGGGGTAAAAATTTGTTCCCAGGATGTAGGCTCTCTATTTACCTCTCTTATTGTTTCTCTTGCTGAGAAAAAAAACAATTTAGTTTAAGTAAGTCCCATTTGTTTATTCTTGTTATTAACTCTTGGGCTATGGGCATCCTATTAAAGAATGTGGAGCCCGTCCCCACAGTATGTAGATCGTAGCCAACTTTTTCTTCTATTAGACACAGTGTCTCTGATTTGATATCTACCTCCTGGATCCATTTTGAGTTAACTTTTGTGCATGGTGAGAGAAAGGGATTCAGTTTCATTATGTTGCATATGGATTTCCAATTTTCCCAGCACCATTTGTTGAAGATGCTATCTTTCCTCCATTGCATGTTTTTAGCCCCTTTATCAAATATAAGAAAGTTGTAATTTTGTGGATTGGTTTCTGTGTCCTCTATTCTATACCATTGGTCCAGCTGCCTGTTTTGGTACCAGTACCACGATGTTTTTATTACTATTGCTTTGTAGTACAGTTTGAACTCTTGTATCGCTATACCTCCAGATTCACACTTCCTGCTTAGAATTGCTTTTGGTATTCAGGGTCTTTTGTTTTTCCATATGAATTTCATGATTGCTTTATCATTTCTACAAGAAATGCTGTTGGGATTTTTATTGGCACCGATTTAAACTTGTAGAGAACTTTGGGTAATATCAACATTTTGATGATGTTAGTTCTGCCTATCCATGAACAGGGTACATTTTTCCATCTTCTAAGATCTTCTTCTATCTCTTTCCTTAGGGTTCTGTAGTTTTCATTATATAAATCTTTCACCTCTTTCGTTAGGATGATTCCCAAGTATCTTATTTTCTTTGTGGATATAGTGAATGGAGTGGTTTTCCTCATTTCCATTTCAGAAGTTTTGCTGCTGATATACAGGAATGCCTTTGATTAATGCGTGTTGACTTTATATCTTGCCACTTTGCTGAATTCATTTATTTACTCTAGCAGTTGCTTTGTAGACCCTTTTGAGTCTGTTAAATATATTATCATGTCATCTGCAAATAGCGATAATTTACGTTCTTCTTTTCCTATTTTTATGTCTTTAATTTCTTTTGTCTGCCTAATTGCTCTGGCTAGTATTTCAAGAACTAAATCAAATAGAAGTGGTGATAGAGGGCATCCCTGTCTTGTTCCAGATTTTAGAGGGAATGCCTTCAGTTTTTCTCCATTTACGATGATGCTAGCCTGAGGTTTAGCATATATAGCTTTTACAATGTTGAGGTAACTCAACATTGTTATCCTAGTATTTCTAGTGTTTTGAACATAAAGGGAGGCTGAACTTTGTCGAATGTTTTTTCTGCATCTATCAAGATGATCGTATGGTTCTTGTCTTTAAGTCTATTGATGTGGTGAATAGCATTTATTGATTTCCGTATATTGAACTAGCCTTGCTTCACTGGGATGCAAGTTTTTTTAGTGTTTTGAACATAAAGGGAGGCTGGACTTTGTCGAATGTTTTTTCTGCATCTATCAAAATGATCATATGGTTCTTGTCTTTAAGTCTACTGATGTGGTGAATAGCATTTATTGATTTCCGTATATTGAACTAGCCTTGCTTCCCTGGGTTGAATCCTACTTGATCATGGTGCACAATTTTTTGATATGCTTTTGTATTACATTCACCAGGATTTTATTGAGAATGTTTGCATCCTAGTTCATTAGAGGCATTGGTCTGTAGTTTTCTTTCTTTGAAGTGTTTTTGTCTGGTTTTGGGATCAGGGTGATTTTGGCGTCATAGAATGAATTTGAAAGAGCACCTTCTTTTTCTATTTCTTGAAATAGCTTGAAAAGTATTGGTATTAATTCTTCTTTTAAGGTTTTGTAGAGCTCCGCTCTATACCCATCCGCTCCAGGGCTTTTTTTGGTTGGTAGTCTTTTGATGGCTTCTTATATTTCTTCCTTTGTTATTGGTCTGTTTTATATTGTGTGTGTCTTCCTGACTCAATCTGGGCACATCGTATGACTTAGGAAATTTATTGATATCTTCACTATCTTCTATTTCATTTGAATATAGGATTTCAAAATACTTTCTAATTATCTTCTGTATTTCTGTAGTGTCTGTTGTGATAATGCCTTTTTCATGCCGTATGTTAATAATTTGAATTCTCTTTCTTCTTCTCTTCGTTAGCATGGCTAAGGGTCTGTCAATCTTATTTATGTTTTCAAAGAACCAACTTTTAGTTTTATCAATTTTTTCAATGTTTTTTTTGTTTCAATTTCGTTGATTTCTGCTCTAATTTTAATTATTTCTTGTCTTCTACTACATTTGCTGTTGTTTTCGTTTTCTTTTTCTAGGTTTTAGAGGTGTAGTGTGAGTTCATTTATTTGTTTTTTTTTTTTTGAGGAAAGAACTCCAAGAAATGAATTTCCCTCTTAAAACTGCTTTCATTGTGTCCTATAGATTCCAGTTTGTTGTGTCTGTATAGTCATTTGTCTCTAAGAATTTTTTATATCCTCCTTTATGTCTTCTGTAACCCATTGAACATTCAGTAGAATATTGTTCATTTTTCCATATGATGTAGGATTTTTCCTTCCTTCTTTTATCATTGATTTCCAGTTTCATTCCAATATGATCAGATATGGTGCATGGTATTATCTCCACGCCTTTATATTTACTAAGGGTTGCCCTATGGCATAATATATGATCTATCTTTGAGTAGGATCCTTGTGCTGCTGAGAAGAACGTGTATCCACGTTCTGCATGTTGGCTATCTTCATAATTCTATGTCTTGGAGTTGGTCTATTATGGTTTTGAATGTTTGAGGTCATGTAGGCTTCAAGGATTTGGCAATCCATTCCATCTTTCATCTCTGGGAAGTTTTCTAGAATTATTTCATTTAATATGTTGTCCATTCCTTTGGTTTGAATCTCTATGCCTTCTTCTATCCTAATGACTCTCAAATTTGTTTTTTTATGACATCCCATATCTCTTAAATAGATTGCTCATGGGATATAAGCATCTTTTCTGTGTTGACTATATTCTTTTCAAGTTGATAAACTTTGTCTTCATTATCTGATCTTCTGACTTCTACTTGATCTAGTCTATTTACAATATTCTCGTTTGAATTTTTAATGTGGTTTATATTTTTCTGCATTCCTAGGATTACTGTTTGATTTTTTTTAAGATCTCTGTCTTTTGGTGAAGCTCGTTCTTTGCCATTTGAATTTGTTTGTTTAATTCATTTTCAAAATATTCTTTTATTGCTTGGACTTGCTGCCTCATGTCTTCTCTAATATTTCTTTCCATCTGAGTTAGAGATGCATTGAGTTTTTTCCCTATCCCTGTTTCTGATGATTCTAGGTCCTCCTGTAAAATTAAGTTGTCCGGCATTATTTGTACAACTTTTTCCCTTGGTTTTTCATGAAGTTCACATTACTTTCCAGCTCCATTTGATTGCTGTGTTTCTGCTCTCTTCTATATATTTGTTTTGGTTTTATATATCTCTATTGACTCTCCTTTGTGTTGGTAGACTGTGAATGCTAAAGTGGATTCCACTGGGAAGGAATTCCGACGGCCGGCTCCAGTGATGTCACCTCTCTGCTATGATGGGCCCCAGGCTCTTTGCCCGGGTGTTCGCATGGGGGTGTGGGACTGTACTGTCTCTGTTTGGTTTCAGCTCCCGGTCGCCGGCGTGCAGGTGGTCACAAGCTGTCCAGTCGCGCAGTCAGCTGGTGGGCTGTCACCGGCGGTTGTGCGATCTCTAGCCACCCATTAGGGCGGGCATATGGCAGGCGATTGGTCGCTGGTGGGCAGGCAGTCTCCAGCCGTCCAGTCGCACCTGCAGCGGGCCGGCTGTTGCCGGCGGGCGAGCGTTCTCCAGGCGCCCAGTCACGCGGGCCTGGCCTCTAGTCCCCTGGTTTCTCCTGCTAGTCCTGGTTTCTCCTGCTAGACCAGATTTCCCCTGAGTAATGCCCTCGGCAGCTCAAACTGTACTCTGGCTTGCCGTTTCTTGGGTGTGGATTGTGTCTATTGGGAACCCCAGCACTCTATTTTTATTATTTTTTCCGTTTGCCCTTTCCCCCATCCCTGGCTAGACAGATTTTGTTTTCACCACTGATGGGAGGGGGAGTTGAAGGTCAGGTGCCTCTAGTTTCCCCCCCCCCCAATCTTTATGCAGGCTCTCTCTGAAAATCCCTCCCCTGGAAAGCTTAGGAGAGATTTTATGCAAATTTCCTACTGTATGGGAGATGAGCGGAAAACACACAACTGTTTTATTGTTGCAATCTATCGGAGAGTGGCGGTGGTTACTTCAGCTCTCCAAGATGGTGGCCATTGGTTTCCTTGGTGGAGTTTCCGTTGTGGGGAATAGAACTGTAGAGCTTCCTTCCCTGACAGAAATCCCGAACTCGGCCTGGGGCTCAGTGCGGTGTCAGCCGGCAGGATTCCACAGAATCTGCAGCAACGTTTCTCCCTGGATGCTAGTCGCTTCTCGGTGGTGCCTCGATGTCTGCAGCCATGGGGCGGGCCACAGGGATCAATAAGCCCGGATCTCCGGTTGCATATTCAGCTCACGTTTGAGACTCACTTACCGGACCTCGTTGGTGGAAATCATTCTTTTAGGTTTCGGTGCACACCCATTTTTCTATAAGATCCTAACAAGATAGTCTTTTGTCATTTTAACTCGTTATTCACCTGCAATGTGGCGTGGTACACTGGGTGTGATGCACTCTATTTGCGGCCAACTTGCAATGTTGAAATATTATGTTTTGTATGCACCATTTACTGAAGATAGTTTTCAGTACTAGCCAACCAATATGTATTTCAGGTTGATGAATATTTCTGAGAATAATCTTTTGAAAAGTGATTATAAATCCACATACATGAATATGAATGAATTTGGGGAGTGCACAATAAGGCACATATATTTCATATTTTGAAAAATCTGGAGAATATATATATATATATATATATATATATATATATATATATATATATATATATATATATACACACACACAGAGACATTACAATGTAGCATTATGTATGCCAACCGAAATTTATCATGAAATACATATCATCCACGGATCCAACAATATTAGTTTTACTGAACATGGATTTATGTATAATGTTGTTCAAATAGGAGGCTCACCCATAGGTTAAATTTTCAGTTTCAACAGCGTTTAGGAGGAGTGATATCTTCTCACAATTTGTATCTGCCAAGTCAGCCACCTCACAAAAGTGTACGTGTGATACCAGGTAGGATTCTATATATGAATATAAAAATACATCTGCTGACTAGGCTACAGAGAAAGGGAGAAATAAATTCACATATTTGTTAACTTTAAAAACACACGGAGAACTATTTCAACAAAAAAATTGACTAGATTTATAACTCCTACCGTATATAATGCAAAAGGCAAGTCCAACAATACCAAACATGCCTCCTCTGAACTGCTTGTATTTCTATTCTGATTGGGTTATTATTCTCCATGATATTACGATTAGTAGTCAGAGTCTAGTAGGGTAGGGGTTAGTGTCAGGGATTCAGTATTTCAAATGGAAAATTGGAAAATGAATCCAATGTGTATGCAAATATGTGCTACACAAAAATGTTCCCACTCTCATCAAGAACTATGGCTTGACATTACTTTTGCCCCAAGTAAGACACAATTAGAGGAGAAGTGTTAGAAAATCTGTGAATACATATCTGGAATGGAATATGCTCAGTAGTTCACAACACTGGAGGTGGTAGAAGAGTTCCCAAAAGTAAGGGACAGGGTAAACACTCCACAAACATGGAGCTCTGCTGGCCTAAACACTTCTTGAAGAACTGCCTCTGAGGTTGGGCACCTGAAAAATATGTTGTTTTCTGGAGCTTTAGCTTCATTTGTAGTGAGACCATCAAAGCTGGGTCTGCATCTATGTGACCTGGAGGACATGGTTTCTTATTTTCCAGTGAAGATGAGGCAGCAGTGCTGAATTTGTTCTTTGTAGGTAAACTGTGACCACTGGGGTCTAAGTGTCTCCCCATGTGGACTGTGAAGCCATTTGGTCATCCTCCAAATTTCATGGTGTTTCTTGCTGCTGCACTAGGAGTTTGCTATTTGATTCAAAAATACAAGGAGTTTTAGTGGATCACAGTGCTGGAGAGAGTTCTGTCACATGTGGTGGGTCACTTTCTGCAAGAGAATGCACCAAACATACTTCTAGCCCACATATATTGCCCCATTGACGATAGCAACATGATTCTGAACATTGCCCTGAAATCTCTCAATATTACAAGATGCCTTTACATTGAAGGGACTACTCGCTGCACCATGTCAGTTCCAAGCCATTTGGAAGCCAATGGAAGATCCACAAGGCCCCACCACAGATGTTTTATCACACACCTGACCACCACGGCTCTAGGCCCACTACTCAGCAGGCTCCAACTTATTGGCATCTCTGTTCTACACGATTTTCATAAAACCCAGTCAATCAAAGCACTGTCTGGTATACTCATGACCAGCAACAGGACATCCAAATGTCCTCCATTGCCACCTGGTCATGGGAATTTCAAAAATTTTATGGTATTTTTGTAGCCATTTTTCAATGATGATGTTGGAGGCACTGTGGGTTAAAATTCACTCCAGAACCATTAAATGTAGAGGAAGCACATTTCAATGAAAGCTTTGGAGAATTCTCACAGGCAAGGCTTCTCGAAAAGTGGCCAAATGGTCACATGAAGCCAGGCCCATTGTGGTCTACAATGAGGACCATGTGTGTTTCGACTCTCAACTATGGCTGCCAAGTCTTTCAGAATAAAATCACGTGATATCTTGGCTGTGATTCCCAGTGCTCTGTTGAAAGCCACCCTGGGCCTAGATCTCAGTTTTCAAGGGGGACTCTCATGCATGGCCTCCTAAAATCCTAACACAATTCATGGCAATAATTCTCTGAGTTCAGTTCCAGAACTCAGTCTCTAAGGGAAATCACACCAGAGTTCATGTCAAGGTGGACCCAGTCATCTCTTCCAACCACCAAACAAATGGCCACAATTAAAACAAAAACACTCCCACATGGCCCTCATGATCTTTCATATAGACACTCATCATAACCTCTGGCTGGATGTTTCCATGAGGGGCGAAGCCCAAGACAGTCTCCAAAATAATCTCCCTTGCCCCTTAATGGCCTAAAATCAGGGTTGCCTGGACACACTTTCTGTGAACCAGGAGTGATCAAATAGGCCTGCTGTTAATACTTCTCTGCTTCTCTAATTTGAGGCCTACTGACTCTGGGGTTTATTTTTTTATGTGAATTGGAGTCATTAGAAAACCAAGCACTTATCGGCTAGCTTCTGCAGGGATTGAAGAAATCATTTGACCCAAAGGATCCCTATTCTCACTTGATGGAGGTCAGGAACCTAACAGAAGAAGGGGAGAGACTTCATCCACAATGAATGCTCTTTTGGCCATTTTGGTTTTGGATGCACACATGGGATCATTCTTAAGATACATCAGGTGCTGAGAATCTAAGCCATTGCCTCAAACAGGGCAAAGAGGCGGATTCAGACACATCCCTTTCCAAAGCAATTAAGCAAAGAGGCACAGGTGATGCCCATTCATTTCCATTTGAAACCTGTTTTCTTCAGGTTTCACAAAGGGGTGGACTGAGTCAAAGACCTTCCTGACATTCAGGGCAACAGAACAATAGGTAAGCAAAGCAGGGTTTCTCCACTGAGACTTTATTGGTCACACTGATATTTGAGTTTTCTGAGATGCTCGCCATTCCCTTCAGCTATCCAGTACATGGCCATGTAACAGGGCTTGGAAGTGGTACATATCTTGGACACAAAACCATGAGCCTATTCTGTAGAGTGGCCAGAATTCAGGAAGAACGCACGAACTTTGGAAAATAGCACGTGTTTCCCATCGATAAGGCAAGCCAAAATCCATTCATCAATTTGGCAGAATAAATGATGGGAAGCTTTCTACTAGACAGGACACATCAATTGATGCCTTCTCCTTTCTAATGTCTATAACCATGGACACAGTGGGATACACAGACATAGAAACACTCGCCTTGTCAAATGACTTACTAGAAATAGTTCACTCAAAACCAAACAAACCGCCCTTTCTATCTATTCTCAGAACATGAGACAAATCCACAAACACACAGCGACACCCACAGAGGCACCTCCTTCCCCAAAGTAGGTCTGTGACTATCCAGAGTGTCCTCTGACTGGTGGGCCATAGTATGTTCCCCAGAAATGTCCTGTCCTGTCTCAGATCTGGTCTCCTTAACCAACTCTGTGAAGATGTCAGGAGCCAGTGGTGAACCACTATCTGCTTTCCTCAGGAAAGGCCCCTCTTCAGAGCTTTTCTGGAATTTGGCCATTCTCATATCAGTAGGTACCAAGAAAGACTGACTCTGTCCTTGGTATATACAAACAAGTGAGACCACTGTGACTGGTAATGGGACAGGCTCTGGGTGCCTGTCTTCCTGGATAACAAGTTCTTAGAGTTCCATCACCAAGGAAGTGAGGTGAGGTCACTTCCTTCAGGAACTGAATGAGGTCACTGCCTTAGCAACCACTTTGTCCTAACAGTTGCTTCCAAGGGTCCCATGAGATGGAGGCTGCCCCTACGTACTGTGACACTTTCACAAGTTAGAATGTATATCAACCATAGGCACCCAAGACCAGCTCTCCAAACAGGACTGTTTGGGTCCATATTCTAATGGGTGGCACTAGAGCAGATTATGCTTAGTGAAGCTGGCCAATCCCTAAAAAACAAATACCAAATGTCTTCTTTGATATAATGAGAGCAACTAAGAATAGAGCAGGGAGGAAGAGCAGGAAGAAAAGATTAACATTAAACAGAGACATGAGGTGGGAGGGAAAGAGAGAGAAAAGGGGAATTGCATGGAAATGGAGGGAGACCCTCATTGTTATACTAAATTACATATTAGAGGTTGTGAATGGAATGGGAAAATAACAAGGTGAGAAATGAATTACAGTAGATGGGGTAGACAGAGAAGATGGGAGGGGAGGGGAGGGGGATAGTAGAGGATAGGAACGGTAGCAGAATACAACAATTACTAGTATGGCATTATGTAAAAATGTGGATGTGTAACCGATGTGATTCTTCAATCTGTATCTGGGGTAAAAATGGGAGTTCATAAATCACTTGAAGCTAATGTATGCTAATGTATGAATATGTTATGTCAAAAGATTTGTAAGGTTTTGAACAACCAATAATAAAAAAAAGAACAGAGAGGCTGATTCAGTAACAACCTTTCATACTGACCAGGTTGTTTGCCATGGAATTTGACTTTTGCTCTCTCAGGTCCTTCAGTGGTGCTTATATCTTCTCCACGGATCACTTCTGAATGAAACTTTGAGTTTTTCAACAGGTGGAAGATTCCCTACATTCCTCTATTTTAGGACCAACACTGTCCCTGCTCTTCTGTAAAGTTAGATTGAGGGAACAGTGTATGGTTTCGCTTAATAACAGGTTTGATTTGGGTTAGGAATCATTCTGCTTGATGAATAATGGTATTGGGAACCTGTGATATTTATAAGAATATATAGGTGAAATATAAGTATGAAAACAGAAATCTAGGTAAGATTGGAATCCCAGAAGGGCATTGCACTCTTGATTGGGATACTTAGCTTTGATACATGTTCTGCAAAGATGTTTCAGATAAATCAATAATCAATGGCATAGGACCTTGTACCTTCGATGATTGAATGTAGAAGTGAGTATCCACTCAAACTGTGATAGTCGGTAGGATTAGGAAGATATTCTGTAGGTTTCAGAAGAACAGTGAGTACAGGAATTGGACCAAAAGTTCTTTAGCAATAGGGTATCACATAGACAGTGAACGTAAATGTCAGCACATGTGAAGTGTTAGTCAAAATGGTGAACTGGTGAAAATATTTAGGAAAGCAGACATCAATAGAGACATTAGGAAATCAGGGAAAGTATAAGGTGAGTGATAGGATTAGACATTTGAACAGAGTTGAGGTTGAATATATAGTCTTAGGAAGAAACAAATATGTTGTCATAAATAGGATTGACATTTGAGAGCATTAGGCAACCTGGACATGAATGTTTTTAGTAATCCATGCTCACTTTCCATTTAGGCTTTGGTACAATCATAAGTGTGACCTCTGCTTATTGTGTCCAGAATATTACTGTGATAAATGCATACGTACATCAGGTGACATGAGTATTTCTTCCACCATTTCTGGGAGCAACATTTTGAAGACGAATAAATTAGTATTGGGGTTACAAATAGATGTACCCTTTGTCTATGAATGTAGAGATAATTCATGAATAGACCATACTGTGAATAAATAATATAATTGGTTCCAACTTTAAATAATAGATTGAATTAATATCTGAATATATACAGAAAATCTTATATTGATATACAATTATTCATTCTAAACAGTAATACATCTAATGGTAATATTAGGGTTATGTTTTATCATGAAGAGTGTGTGAGTTTTGCTTCAAAATGATTATGGAAATTGAAAATAATGTGTTTGAAATAAAGTCTCATGAAAAGACCAGTTAAGAAACCTGGAGGAATACATGTGTTCTGAATCAGTAAATGATTGAAAGTGAATCAAATGCCTATAAATTTGTGAACTTATGGATGAAATATATGTCCTATGATGTTCGTAAACTGTAGAAATTGTATTGTACCAGTGTTGAATAAAAGAAACTTCAAAATAAACATCATGTCCCATAGGAATCTACTTGCATTGATGTTAAACAGGGTCAGTTAATGTAGAAATATTAGGATTGTATGCACCATTCACTGATGTTAGTTTTCAGTAATAGGAAACACATATGTATTTCAGGTGGATGAATATTTCTGAGAATAATCTTGTGAAATGTTGATTATAAATCCACATACATGAACATGAAAGAATTTAGGTAGTGTATATAAGACACATATATTTTATATTTGGAAAAATTTGAAGATTGTATATATATATATATATATATATATATATATATATATATATATATTTTAAAAAAAACAAAAACAGACAATACGATGTAGCAATATATATGCCAATCGAAATTCTTCATGAAATGTACATCAGCCACAGATGCAAAAATATTTATTTTACTAAACATGGATTTATGTATGGCTTGTTGTTCTACTAGGAGGCTCACCCATAGGTTGAATTTTCTACTAGGAGGCTCACCCATAGGTTGAATTTTCAGTTCCAACAGAGTTTAGGAGGAGTGATCTCTTCTCACAATTTGTATTTGCCAAGTCAGACACCTCAGAAGAATATACGTGTGATACCAGGTAGGATTCTACATGTGCATATAAAAATACATGTGCTGAATTGGCTACAGAGAATGGGAGACAGGTATTCACATATTTGTTAACTTTAAAAACATGTGGAGAACTATTTCAATTATAAATTAGCTAGATTTATAACACCTACCCTATATCATTCAAAAGGCAAGTCCAACTATACACCATGCCTCATCTCTACTGCTTGCATTTCCATTCTGTTGGATTATTTTTCTCCATCATATTAGTATTAGTAGTCAGAGTCTAGTAGGTTATGGTTTAGTGTCAGGTGTCCGGGCCGGCTGGACACTTCAACGTGGGCGTTGAACCTTGTTGGGGAGGAATGAAGGGAAAAGAGTCATGAGAGATGACAGCAAGACAACAGTTCTGATCATGCTAAAAACTTTTATAGTTCTCACAGTGTATTTATATGCTGCGGATGAGAAAGCTCTCTTTTCGGCAGTTGCTGCATGTCTTCACAGGGTGAGATAACCTCAGGATATTTCAGGAAGACGGATAGCTGCAGGATGTCTCAGGGTGATAGATGGCTGCGGGATGTCTCCCAGGCAGGATATCTCGCAGGGGGCTATTTCTTGTAAGTGTCAGGCTATTCTTTGAAGGAGAACTTCCTTCTAGCCCCTGACATCTCCTCCCTTTCTTATATAAAATATTTGACCATACCTTACAGGCCAATGTTTTAGGGGTTATAAAGGCTCTGTTTCTCTAGCAGGCCTTAGAATATCTCCTGATCTGATCGAGCATGTTTACTAGATTTCGTGGTGGCCTTGGCATGTTTTTTGAGGAGACGGCTTTGAGGGGGAAGCATGCCAACTGCCATGCACCAGAGCGTGTCACTCAGAAGACTTGGATTTTGGGAACCATGGATCCATCCTCCTGCAGTCCTTCCTGCACCCTCCGTTATTATGCCCTAACGTCCTCACTCCATGGGTGCATCCTCCCCCAAGTGGAGCGGCCCATGGAGGACGAACCCTTATGGCAAGTGCAGAAGATCGTTGGTCAGAGCTGTTACTTAGAGTTTTATGTAAGAAAGCGAGATCTGTGGGCATGTAAACTTAAGAAATAAGCTTGTGAGGAGGGTAGAACATCCTTTTAAATGTTGGCAGCACGGTCTTCCATATCCAGGCAATGATAGTGGACCTGTATGGGCTTAGAGGCCAAAATATTAATCTGTTCTTTAATAAATTGTACCAGCCTGTTTATAATGCAGAGTTTTAGGGACACCATTAAAAGTAAACCCAACAAAGGGACTAATAGGGGAAGAAGGTAGGGTAAAAATCCATTAAGCCCAGTCCAGAGGGGATTTTCAAATATTTCCCTTCATCTCTTTTCTAGATCTTCTTGAAGATGATTAATTTTAGTGCATACTATGCCAGAAATATTGACATAAATGCAGCATCGTTCCCCTAAGGCCAAGCAAATACCTCCCTGGTTAGCTGTCAGCAAATTTAAGCCTCGTCTTTTTTGAGGGAACACTTCTGCCAGGGAGTCTATTTGGTCCTGCAAATCTTTAATGGTTCCTGATAGAGTTTTTATCAGTTGTTCCTGATAGAGTTTATAATTTGTTGAGAGAGGCGATGGTAAGAGTGAATAGACGTGCCTAAGCCAGTGTACCTGTGCCCACAGGAACTGTTATTCCAAGGCTGGCAGATTGTTGGCTGCATCTGAAAAAGAGGAAATTTTGTCCTCATGAGGAGTGCCTCTGTCCCTGTTTTGAGGTAAGTCATTAACCTGTTTAACCAGGAGTTCTGGTAACCATCTTGGGGCTGTTTGATCTTGGTCCAAAACACAAGATGAGCCTCCTCCCCAGATGAGGACAGGATCTGGGCCTTTCCATTTATTTGTAAGTGGATTGTGTCACATAACAGGTGGGCGAACAGAATTGGACGAGGGATGGCAATGTCTGTCTGCTGCCGAATCGCCTTCATTGTCTAGAGTAAGAAAAATAAGGGCAAATAATGCATTGTTAAGGCGATGCCTGGGTGTGGTAAATACAAGGGAGGAAGCCTTAAGGAGGGATAGACAAGTTTTTAAGTTAAGGTGGGCAAGTTCCACAATGCCTTGGCCCTGAGGGTTGTATGGAATTCTAGTAGTAGGACAAATTTGCAAGGTAGCACAAAACTGTTTAAACTTGGCAATGGTAAATGTAGGATAAATATCTGTTTTAATATGTATTGGTTTACCCATAACAGAAAAGGCTGAAACAAGATGAGAAAGGACATCTTTGGTAGCCTCTCCAGAATGTGGTGATGCAAAAATAAAGCCGCTGAAGGTATCTACAGAAACGTGTATATATTTGGTTATTACAAATTCAAGAAAATGAGTAACATCCATTTGCCAAAACTGATCGGGCAGTAATCCTCGGAGGTTAACTACCAAGTGTTGAATGGGGAGAAAGACAGCACAACCAGGGCATGCTTTTACTATTTCTCGTGCCTGTTGCTGGTAATTTTACAAAGTAATCAAAGGCTCTGGAAATTTAAATGGTGTATATTGTGTAACTCCATGGCCTTTTGAATGGAGCCAACAAAAATTGGAAAGATGGAACGAGTTGCTGCATCAGCTTGGGCATTACCTTGAATTAGAGGGTTGGGAAGATCATAGTGTGCCCTGATGTGTCCTAAGAAAAATGGGTGTTGTCTGGCCTGAATTAGCTGCTGAAGCTGGTGAAACAGAAAGGCCGCATTGTTAGAAGCCTTAATGGGGGGTGAAATCACCAGCAGGTGCACAGAATGAGCAATGTAGGCACTGTCTTTATAAATATTAACAGGATTATAAAAAATGTTATAAAAACTTGTGTTATGTCAAACAATTCCACAAACTGTGGTGACTGATAGACAGTATCAAAGGTGGTAGGCTTGTTATTGACAACAAAGACCACTCGGCCATTACAGGAACCGTCTGTAAAGACAGTAAGGGATTGAGGAATGGAAGCCTTTTGAGTAATTTCAGGAAAAGTAAATGGATGTAACTGGACAAAATGTAAAAGGGGGTCTTTGGGGAGGTAGTGATCAATTGTTCCCAAAAGCCTGATAGGGCAATACCACATTCATCCCTTGTCTCTAGTAAAAATTGTGTTTGGTCCTTAGTATATGGAATAAAAATATTATCAGGGTGTTTGCCAAAATGTTGTAGAGAAATCAAATGACCTTTAAAAATAATAGAAGCTACCTGAGCAAGATAAACAGTAATAACCTTCGAGGATGTGGTGGGTAAATGGACCCAAAACAAGGGGCAGTCTTTATTTTTAAAATGTGGATCTCGCTGCCAAAATATTCCTGTGGGTGTATGAGGAGTGTGTAAAATAACCAGAACCAGAGGAAGGTTATAAGAAATTTGTGTAACAAATTGTTGGGCAATGGCTTCTGTTACTTGGTTTAATGCCTGTCATGCCTTGGGAGTAAGATTTTGAGGGGAGGAGGGGTGGAAATTACCTCTCAAAATATCATTAAGGGTCAAAAGTACACAAGTGCATAATTTTAAATATGTTATTAGACATTGAATATCCCTCAGTAATTTCTGAAAATCTTTAAGGGTGTGAAGATGGTCCACACGTCCTTGTATTTTAGAAATTTGGATCTGATTTTCTAGAATTTTAAGGCCCAAACTCTTATAAGAGTCCTGTGTTTGAATCTTATTAGGAGCTATCTGTAGTCCCAAGGTAGTGAGGATTTTGTAAGAGTCCAAGTAACAATTATTAAGGTCATGGGTATTAGGTGCAGCAATTAACAAATCATCCATATAATGTAAAATATAAATTTGTGGCCCTCACTCTCTCACAGGGTCTACTGCTTGAACAACCTATTTTTGGCAAAGAGTAGGGCTGTTGGCCATACCTTGGGGAAGAACCTTCCATTGAAGTCTCTGCATAGGGCCCTGAATATTAATGCAAGAAAGACTAAAGGCAAAATAGGGTCTATCCTCAGGATGTAAAGGAATGATAAAAAAGCAAACTTTTAAGTCCATAACCATTTTACAATAGTTTTTGTGAATAGCCACTGGTGTGGGAATGTCTGGCTGTAGTGCTCCCATCGGGAGTATAACTTTATTAATGGCACACAAATATTGTAAATGGCACAACTTGCCTGATTTTTTCTTGATAACAAAAATAGGAGTGTACGATGGTGAGGTTGAGGGCTCTACATGGCGGGCTGCCACCTGTTCCTTCACTAACATGGAGGCAGCCTCCAAATTTTCATGGGTAAGGGGCCACTGATCCACCCACACAAGAGTCTGAGTCTCCCAAATAATTTTATCTGCATGGGGTACAGGAGGGTCAGGGACCGACACTAAAAATCCAAATATCCAAGTCCATATGTATTTTTTTTATGGGTTGTATAAGCCCCACCAGTCCTTGTCTCAGCCTCCCAAGGCCTGTACCAGGGACAAAATTCATACGGAGCATTTGATGAGTCACCATGGAATTGGGACTGGCAAGAATAACTTCCATTTGACTCAAAATATCTCGGCCCATAGGTAAACAGGGAGGTCAGGAACAACGAAAGAAGTGACAGTTCCCTTATTACCCTCTTTATCAGTCCAGCTAAGAGCAGTAGAGCTGACCAGAGGATTTTTTGACTTTCCTATCCCTTTAAGGTCAGTCAAGGATGGGGTGAGGGGCCAACCTGATCGCCAGTATTTTTGAGAAATAATTGTCGCATCAACTCCAGTAACTAAAATTGCTTGGAATTCCTTTCCTTTAATAAGTAAGGTAAGGGTGTGTTTATTATGAGAAATGGGATGAACCCAATATACCTCAGAGGAGCCCAAGGAGGCAGTCCCCCACAGTAGGTTTGGGTGGTGGAAGTGCCCCTTAATCTAAGGGAAGGAGTATTAATTGTGCAAGACTTTTTCCTCCTGGGATGGCCGCAACTCTATTAATAACTGTGGCCAGTATTTTTATTTCTCCAGTGAAATCATTATCATTAATGCCATGGAAGACCTGAACACCTTCTAAGGTAGTAGAGGCTCTTCCAAGAAGAAGGGCACACGTATGAGATGGAGGGGGACCCATAATTCCAGTTGGTATTATCTGGGGCCCTTGCATTGAGTCTAATGTTGTATCAGTGGTGGTACAGAGGTCCAATCCTGCACTGCCTGGAGTGGGTAGTTGGAGGGAGCCAATTGTGGAGAAGGATTTTGAGGTAGGTTGGGAGTTTGGAAGGGAACAAACCTTATTGCCCCAGGGAGTTTCCTGAGAAGCAGGAAGAAATAGACTGTCCGAGGGCATTTGTCATTGATCTACACTCACTGGCCCAGTGATGAACTTTACCATATCAAGGACAAAGTGTAGCTGGGGGCGGTTTAGCTCCAGTTTGAGGAGACGCTATTCTTACTCTTTGTTTGTCTGTCGGACACTTGCGTGCAAAATGGCCTGGTTGTTTACAAGTAAAGCAAATACGTGAGCCAGGATTGTAAAAGGCCTTGGTAAAGGGAGCACTAAAGTGAGACCCATAGCATGGGCTGCACCCACCCCTGCACAGACTCTAATAAAGTCAGAAAGTTTCCCTTTATCCTTATGATGTCGAAGAACATCCTGACATGCTGGGTTGGCGTTTTCAAAGGCAAGATGTTTTACAAAGGTGCTTTCGCTTTCGCTTGGTCCAAGCAAGCATTCCGCAGCTAGGTTAAGCCAGGGAACAAAGTCGCTATAAGGCTCGTCGGGCCCTTGTCGAATTCTGGCCAGGGAAGTGATAGCTGAGGCCCATTCAGGGAGGCGTCTCCAAGTATGTAAGCCAGCCATCTAAATCTGCGCAAAAAGTCCAGCAGGGAAACGTGCCTGTTTAGTTTTAGTGTCAAAAGTTGCATTGCCCACTAGCTTAACATAAGTCCAGGATTTAGAGGAGGCCTTTGTTAAATTTTTTTTGAGCAGTTTCTGACAGGGCTCTTTGAAATCTGCATTCCATAGTAGGAAGTCTCCGGCACTGAGGGCAGCTCGGTCTAAAAATTTCCAATCATTGGGAGTAAGAAATTGTGTGTTGTGGCTTTCTAATAAAGCCAACGTGTAGGGCACAGTGGGGCCATAGTGAGCACAAGCCTTTTTAAGTTTTTCAAGAAAATGGAGGCTAAATTTTTTGTAGACACTCTGGGTTCCTTCCTGCCTAGGGGTGAACTTCTCATCCTCTAAGTCCTGATCTCCTTGATCCATTTCCTCCGCTTCCTCCTCTTGATCCTCTTGTAAGTCTTTGACCTCAGCCTGAGCAGGCTTATCTATCTGACTGTTGGTGACTGGGAAGGCGAGCACAGGCCGATGGAGCGGCTTCGCCTTTGTATTAGACCACTGTGGGTCAGCTTGTGTTGACTCCATTCCTAAGGCTAATGGAGAGAGCTTAGAGTCAAGGGATCTTTATTCTTTTAAAAATTGGATCTGTTCCCATCCATGTTGGAGAGACTCTCTCAAGGGAGCCGGATTAGGCAAGGGAAGTGGGGAAAAAATATCTGGGGGGACATTTGGCCCCTGAAGGGCCAGAGCACAAAAGGCAGGAGGGATATAGGAGGGAGGGGAATGTGTAAGTCCTATAGGCTGTGGCAGGGTCCTGAGAGGTGGCGGGTCTTCTGAATGGTAGCGAGCTGCTTCCTTCTCCAAGGTAGCCTCCTCCCCAGGGGTCAATGTTTCTCTGGGATTTAAAACTGCATAAAGGCTGTTGGAAACCATTGGAGCCTTATTCATTAGGGTGGGATTTTGAGGAAGATCAGGAAGGTTCCCAGGGTCCTGGGGAGACTAAGAAGGGTCTATGTCTATACTAACTGATGGGCATGCCGAGAAGGGACGAGAGGTCTTTTGCATAGTCTCTTCCCCAATCCTGACAAGTATTAAGGTACCATTGTCAAAGGGTGAACTTTTAAGAATTTCACTAATTTATTTCCAGAAAGAAAAGGTAGGAACAGACACTTTTTCTGGGCCAAAGGATTCATAATAATCTTTTAAAATGTCTCCTACTCTAAACCATCTTTTACCATCAATGGTCCCTTCAAGGGGAAACCATGGAAACAATTTTTCAATGTATGAAAAGAAAAATTTTAAGTCATTTTTTCTTAACACGTGCCCCCATGTATTTAAGGATTCCTTTTGGCCTGACAAAAACAAATCATGTGACGAAATTGCTTTTCCCATGGTGGGTCACTCACTGTGCGTCATCCCCACTCTCCTCCTGGATCTATCTCTCAGTGGTGTCTGCTGAGGCAATCGTGAGCTCCACTTGTCCAAATCTTCCAGGAGGACGGGGTTCCCCCTCAGTCAAAGGCTCGAGCCCCAGTCGTTAGGCGCCAGTTGTCCCAGCCTGCAGGACACATCAACGTGGGTAGCGAACCTAGATGGGGAGGAATGAAGGGACAAGAGACATGAGAGATGACAGCAAGACAAAAGTTCGGATCAAGATGCAAACTTTTATTGTTCACACAGGGGAATTTATATGCTGGAGATTTGAAAGCTCTCTTATCGGCAGTTCCTGGATGTCTTCACAAGGTGAGATAACCTCAGAATATTTCAGTAAGACAGATGGCCACAGGATGTCTCAGGAACACAGATGACTACAGGATGTCTCCCAGACAGGATGTCTTCCTGGGGGCTGTTTCTTGTAAGTGTGGCTATTCTTTGAAAAAGAATTCCTTCTACCCCTTACAGTCAGGGATTCAGTATTTCAAATAAAAAATTGGAGAAAGAATCCAATGTGTATGCAAATATGTGCTACCCAAAAATCTTCACACTCTCATTCAGAACAATGCCTTGACATTACCTTCACCCCAACTAAGACACAATTAGAGGAGAAGAGTTAGAAAATCTGTGAATACACATCAAGAATGGAAAATGCTCAGGATTTCACAACTTTGGAGGTGGTAGAGGAGTTTCCAAATGTAAGGGAGAGGGTAAAACTCCACAAACATGGAGCTCTGCTGGACTAAAGACTTCTTGAGAAACTGCCTCTGAGGTTGGGCACTTAAAATATATGTTGTTGTCAGGAGATTTAGCTCCCTTTGTAGTGAGACCATTAAGCTGGGTCTGCATGTATGTTACTGGAGGACATGGTTTCTTATTTTCCAAAGGACATGAGGCAGCAGTGCTGAATTCTCTTTTTGTAGGTAAACTGTTGTCACTGGGGGCTAAGTGTCTTCCAGTTTGGAAGCCATTTGCTCATCCTCCAATTTTGTTGTGTTTCTTGCAGCTGCACTGGAAGTTTGGTATTTGCTTCATGAAATACGAAGAGTTCAACTGGGACACAGTACTGAAAAGAGTTCTGTCACATGTGGTGGGTAAGGGTCTGCAGGAGAATGCACCAATCAGGCTTCTATCCCACATAGCTTGCCCCCTTCACCTTAGCAATCTGATTCTAAACATTGCACTGAAACCTCTCCATATAACATCATGCCTTTACATACAAGGGTCTGGTGGCTGCACCATGTCAGTCACAAACCATTTGAAAGCCAATGGCAGATCCACATCACCCAACCACAGATGTTTTAACACACACCTTCACACCACTTTTCTAGGCCAACTACTCAGCAGGCTCCAAATTACTGCCATCTCTGTTCTACACCATTTTCATGAAACCCAGTCAATCAGGCACCGTCTGGTACACTCGTGATCATCAATAGGACATCCAAAGATACTACAGTGCGAAGTGGTCATGGGAATTTCAAAAATTTCATGTTTTTTATCAGGCATTTGTCAAGGATGAAGTTGGAGGCACTGTGGGTTTCAATTCATTCAGGAACCATTAAATGGAGAGGAAGCTCATTTCAATAAAAGCTCTGGAGAATTCTAACAGGCAAGGCTTCCCAAAGACAGGCAAAAAGGTCACATTAAGCCAGGCGTTTGAGGTCTACAATGTGTGGTCCATTTGTGTTTTGACTTGCAACTATGGCTGCCAATTCTTTAAGAATAAAATCATGTGATATTCTTCCTGAGATTCCCAGTGCTCTGTGGAAAGCCACCCTGGGCCTAGATCTCAGTTTCCAAGGGCAACTCTCATGCGTGGCATCCTAAAATCCCAAAACAATACATGGCAATACTTCTTTGAGGTCCATTCCATAACTCAGTCTCTAAGGGGAATCACACCAGTGTTCAAGACCAGGTGGACCCATCATCTTTTCCAACAGCCACAAAAATGACCACAATTAAAAGCTAAACACTTCCACATGGCCCTCATCTTCTTTCATATAGACACTCATCATAACCTCAGGCTGTAGTTTTTCATGAGGGGCACAGCCAAAGACAGTATCCACAATAAAGTCCCTTGCCCCCATTTGCCTAAAGTCAGTGTGGCTGGGACACGCTTCCTGTGAACCAGGAGTGATCAAAGAGGCCTGCCCTTAATACTGCTCTGATTCTCCATTTTGAGGCCTAATGACTGTGGGGTTTAGATTCTTTATGTTAATTGGAGTCATGAGAAACCTATGAACGTATGATCTAGTCTCTGCAGGGCTTTGAAGAACTCATTGGACCCAAAGGATCCCTATTCTCATAGATGGACGTCAGGAACCTTACAGAGGAAGGTGAGAGACTTCATCCACAATGACTGCTCTTTTGGCTTTTTTGGTTTTGGATGCAAACGTGGGATGTTTCTTTAGATCCATTAGGTGCTGAGAATCTAAGCCGTAGCCTCACACAGGGCCAAGAGGCTGATTCAGACACATCCCTTTCCAAAGCAATTAAGCAAGGAGCCACAGATGATGCCCATTCATTTCCATTTGAAAACTCTTTTCTTCAGGCTTCCCAAAGGGGTGGCCTGAGGCAAAAAACTTCCTGACATTCAGAGCAACAGAACAATAGGTAATTAAAAGTACCAAAGCAGGGTTTCTTCACTGAGACTTGTCAGAAACCAGTGGTGAGCCACTATCTCTTTTCTCATACAAGCCCCCTCTTGAGAGCTTTCCTGGCATATGGCCATTCTCACATCTGTAGGTACCAAGATAGACTGACTCTGTCCTTGGTAATTCAAAACTAGTGACACCACTGGGAGTGGGACTGGGACAGGCTCTGTGTGCTTGGCTTCCTGGATGTCAATTTCCATCACCGAGGAAGTGAGGTGAGGTTACTTCCTTCAGGATCTGAATGAAGTCACTGCCTTGGCAACCACTTTGTCCTAACAGTTGCTTCCAAGGGTCCCATGAGATGGAGGCTTCCCCTACTTAATGTGACAATTTCACAAGTTAAAATGGGATATCAACCATAGGCACCTGGGAACAGCTCTCCATACAGGCCTGATTTGGTCCATCTTCTCTACATTAAGAAGAGAGAGGCTGATTAAGACACAACCCTTCATCCTGACCAGGTTGTTTGCCATGGAAGATGACTTGTGCTCTCTCAGGTCCTTCATAACTGCCTACATATTCTCCAGGGATCCTTTCAGCATGGATCTTTGAAGTTCTCAGCAGGTAGAGGATCCCTACATTCCAGTATTATAAGACCACCTCTGTCCCTGCTCTTCTGTAAAGTAAGATTGAGGGAACAATGTATGTTTAGGGTTAATAACAGGTTCAATTTGGGTTAGAAATCATTTTGTGGATGAATAATGGTATTGGCAACCTGCGAAATTTATAAGAATATAGAGGTGAACAGTGTGTATGAAAACAGAAATCCAAGTAAGATTGGAAGCCCAGAAGGGCATTGGGCCCTTGATTGTGATACTTAGCATTGAATTACATTCTGCACAGATTTCTCAGATAAATCAATATACAATGGCATGGGACCTTGTACCTTGGATGATTGAATGTAGAAGGGAACATCCAGTCAAAAAGGGATAGTCAGTAGGAATAGGAAGATAGTAGGTAGGTATAGAAAAAAGGGTGAGTGTATGATTTGGAACAAAATTCCTTTAGCAATAGGGTTTCGGTTAGAAAATGAATTTAAATGTCAGCACATGTGAAGAGTCTGTCACAATGATGAAGTGGGAAAAATATGTAGGTAAGCAGATATCAATAGGGACATTATGAAATCAGGCAAAGTAAAAAGTGAGAGATCGGCTTAGACATTTTCAAAGGGTTGAGTTTGAATATGCAATCTTAGGAAGAAACAAATATGTAGTCATCAATAGGATTGACATTTGAGAGCATAAGTAATCTTGGACATGGATGATTTTAGTAATCCATGTTAATTTTCCATTTTGGCTTTGGTACAATCATAAATGTGAACTTTGAATTTAGTGTCCAGTATATTTCTGTGAATAAATGTATATGAAGATCAGGTGACATGAGTATTTCTTCCACCATTTCTGGGAGCAATATTGACTGACTACTTCTGATTGATAGGTACAGATTCTTTATGTGAATTGGAATCATGAGAAACCCAAGCACCTCTTTAGGGATTGAAGAACTCATATGACCCAAAAAATCCCTATTCTCAATTGATGGAGGTCAGGAATCTAATAGAGGAAGGGAAGATACTTCATCCAAAATGAGTGAACTTTTTGCCATTTTGGTTTTGGATGCACACATGGGATCTTTCTTTAGATCCATCAGGTGCTGAGAATCTAAGTCACAGCCTCACACAGGGCCAAGAGGCTGATTCAGACACATCCCTTTCCAAAGAAATTAAGCAAAGAGCCATAGGTGATGCCCATTCATTTCCATTTGAAAACTGTTTTCTTCAGGCTTTACAAAGGGTTAGCCTGAGGTAAAGAACTTCCTGACATTCAGGGCAACAGAAAAATAGGTAAGCAAAAGGCCCAAAGCAGGGTTTCTCCACTGAGACTTTCCTGGTCACACTGTCCCTGCTCTTCTGTAAAGTTAGATTGAGGAAACAGTGTATGGTTAGGGTTAATAACACGTTCGATTTGGGTTAGGAATCATTCTGCAGGATGAATATTCGTTCTGGGAATCTGCAATATTTACAAGAATATATAGGTAAAATAAAAGTATGAAAACAGAAATGAAGGCAGGATTTGAAGCTCAGATGGGCATTGGGCCATTGAGTGGGTTACTTATCTTTGAATTATGTTCTGCACAGATGTCTCAGATAAATCGATATACAATGACATAGGACCTTGTACCTTGGATGATTGAAAGTTGAAGAGAACATCCAGTCACAAAGGGAAAGTCCGTAGGTTTAGGACGATATTCTCTAGGTTTAGAAACAACAATGAGTATAGGATTTGGACCAAAAGATTTTTAGCAATTGGTTTTCAATAAGAGAGTGAATGTAAATATCAGCACATGTGAAAAGTGAGACACAATGATGAAATGGGGAAAATATGTAGGAAAGCAGATATCAATAGAGACATTAAGAAATCGGGCAACGTATAAAGTGAGGGATAGGATTAGACATTTTGAACAGGGTTGAGTTTGAATATATAATCTTAGAAACAAACAAATACATAGGATTTATCAATAGGATTTACATTTTACAGCATTAAGAAACCGGGACATGGATATTTTTAGTAATCCATGCTCCCTTTTCTTTTAGGCTTTGCTACAATCATAAGAGTGACTTTTGCTTTCTTTGTCCAGAATATTACTGTGTTAAAATTTATATGTAGATCAGGTGACATGAGCATTTCTTCCACCATTACTGGGGGCAATATTTTGAAGACGTATAAATATTGGGGGAAAAAAGTGGAGTACCCTGTGTCAATGGATATAGAAATAATGTATGAATAGACCATACTGTGAATAAATAATATAACTGGTTCCAACTTTAAATAGTGGATTGATTTGATATCTGAAAATATACTGGAAATCTTAAATTGATATTCATACATTCATTACAACCAGTTATACATCTAACGGTAATATTAGGGTTATGGTTTATCATGAAGAGTGTGTGAGTTTTGCTTCAAATATGATTATGAAAATCAAAAATAATGTGTTTGGAAAGAAGTCTCATGACAAGACCAGTCAAGAACCCTGGAGGAATATATGTGTTCTGAAGCAGGAGGTGATTGAAATTGAAACAAATGCCTATAAATTTGTGAACTTGTGGATGAAATATATATCATATGATGTGCATAAACTGAAGAAATAGTAATGTACCACTGTTTAATAAAACTGAACTGCAAAATACACATCATGTCCCATAGGAAAATGCTTGCATTGATGTTGAACTAGGTTTTATTGTAGAAATATTAGGATTTGTGTGCACCATTCACTGAAGTTAGTCTTCAGTACTAGGAAACAAATCTGTATTTAAGGTGGATGAATATTTCTGAGAATAATCTTGTGAATGGTTGATCATAAATCCACATACATAAATATGAATGATTTTAAGGAGTGTATAATAAGATTCATATATTTCATATTTTGAAAAATTTGGAGAGTATATATATATATATATATATATATATATATATATACACACACACACACACACACACACACACACACACACAGAAATTAAAACTAGCAATATATTTGCCAATCGAAATTCATCATGAAATATGTATCATCCACAGGTGCAAAAATATTGATTTCACTGAAAATGGATCTATATATAATGTTGTTCTACTAGCAAGCTCACCCATAGGTTGAATTTTCAATTCCAACAGTATTTAAGAGGAGTGATCTCTTCTCATAACTTGTATCTGCCTAGTCAGCAACCTCACAAAAATGTACGTGTGATAACAGGTAGGATTCTATATGTGCATATAAAAATACATGTGCTGAATAGTCTACAGAGAAAGGAGACACCAATTTGTTGAAAGCCACAGCTTAAGGGGCCCCATTAAACTTCCAGCTACCAGCAACATTCCCCTGCCAGATGATTATTGGCTCACAGCGGCCCCAGGAACATCTAGCTGATTGGCTCCTCTGCGGTGATGCTCATTGGGCAGTTTCCCTGCCCTTTCAGACCACAGAGCTGCTCATTGTGGGACTTTTTTGGCTCCACCCACCTGACCCAGCTAAATACCCTCAAGAGCAGGAGGATTGTGGGAGGTGGAGAGGCTTGTGGGTGTGACAGAATCTTTGCAAGGAAGCCAGTGGTGGCAGTTGGGCTCTGAGGGTTTTTCCTGATGAGCTGTTTTGTTTGGCATGTGTGGTTCTAAAAATAAAGTTTGTTTCTTTTGAAAAGTGGCTCTTGAATCGTGCCCAGCCAGACTGCAGCATTTTTATGGCTTGCACGGGGAGCCACTGAGGGTAAGTGATAAGGTAAACTGCTCGCCCCTGAGCGAAGGACGAGAGGATGGGTAGCCATTTAAGATTCCTCTTTTGTTTTGCTTCACTTTTGTTGCCTGTCCATGGAGATGAGTGAGATGGATGAAAAACCGCTCACATCTGAGAAAAAATTATTTACTTCTGAGGAACAGATAGGGAGAAAGGACGGATGCACATGTCAGTAGGATATAAAGGCTATAATGACTTTTTGTTGTTCCCTTTTTATTTTATTCTGTCTCGGTTTTGTTTGGCATCGTCTTGTTGGGTTGTATTATAGTAGAAATACGGGATCAGAAATTAGTAAAAAAAACAAACTGAAAGAGTGTTAAGTAAATTGTTAGAGGAAGGAGGCATCTCAGTAAAGTCAAGAACAGTCAGGGCATACGTTGATACAATACAAAAATGTAGCCCATGGATTTTTAAGGAGTTGTTAAATATACCATAATGGAACCATCATGGTGAAGATTTAAAAGGGGGTAAAAGAACAGCCCAGGGACTCTGCCAGTTGGCACATTGCCATTGAGGACGTTCATATCTGGTTTGCTTAGTCCAAAGACTTCAGTTCAGACAAAGATAGAAGAACAAAGCTTAGGGCAGAAAAAGCCATCAGGGGCAAAGTTACAAAAGGAGACTGCTACTAACAACTTTCTATCACTAGAGGGCGTAAATGTCCAACCAACAGTGCCTCCTCTACAGGAGACTGTTACTAACACCTTTCTATCACCAGAGGATGTAAATGTCCAAATAACAAGGCCACCTCCATATGCTGGGAGGCCCCCAAACCCCACAGTTGATAGTTCGGATCCTGAGACAGGATCTCAAGTATGAACATGCCCTGATTTTGAGGTAGGAGGGCAGCGAATTCAGCATGCTTTAAATTTCAAAATAGTGAACAGCTAAAAGGGGCTGTAACAACCTATGATCCTCAAGCACCCTTCATTGTAAGCTTGGTCGAATCCATTAACAAATTGAATATGACGCCAGTAGATTGGGCTAATATGTGTAAAGCTGTGCTAAATGGAGGTCAATACCTTTTATGGAAGGTTGCCAATGAGGAATTTTGCAAGGAGACGGCTAGGCGTAATGCAGAAACTGGTTATCCTCAAAGAAATCTAGATATGTTGTTAGAAAGGGACCTTATGAGGATCAGCAGCAACCAATTGCATATGATCCTGGCGTATACGCAAAAATTGCTGCAGAGGCGGTTAGGGCATGGAAGACTTTACAACGACATGGAGGTTTACAAGGTCAATTATCTAAGGTAATACAAGGAGCTAATGAATCTTACACTGAATTTGTAGATAGGCTTATTCAAACAGCTACCAGAGTTTTGGGCAATACCGAACAAGCAATGCCATTAATAAAAAACTGGCTTATGACCAAGCGAATCGTTGGTGCAGAGATATCACTAGACCATGGAAACATGAAGATTTAAACACATATATTAAAGTATGTAAAGACATTAATGAATAAGAGAAAGTCATGGCAGCTGCAGTAAAACAGGCTTTAGATGCCAGAGACATCAATGAACAAGGGCAATTTGTGGCAGCTGCAGTAAAACAGGCTTTAGATGCCAGACCAGGAACATGCTACAATTGTGAACAAACAGGACATTTTAAAAGGAATTGCTCCATAGGAAGAGGGTTTAACAAAACTAGGTACCAAAGGAGTAGAATACGTGGGTATTTGCCCACGATGCCATAGAGGGAGACATTGGGCTAATGAATGCCGTTCTCAAACCACCATAGAGGGTACTTCATTATCAAAAATGAACAAGGACTAGCTGTTTATCCACAATATCATGGAGAAAGGCATCGGGCTCCATTGCCAAAAAATGGACAGGGGAGCCCAATGCTCTGGGGCCCAAAACCACAAATATACAGAGCACTGGAGGAACCCAGCAACCCCATCAGTGTAGTGCCCAGGACACATTGTCCATCAGACGCCTCATCAGACAAATCAGAGGGAGCGCAGGGTTAGATATCTGCACCTCCGTCAGATCAGTACTAACTGTAGAGATGGGGGTTCAAATCATTCACACAGGGTGAGAGGACCTCTTCTCAAAGGAACAGTAGGCTTATTATTGGGACGCAGCTCTTCTAATCTAAAAGGACTTATGATAAGTCCTTGGGTAATTGATCCCGATTATGAAGGTGAAATAAAATTATACCCAGTTCTCCAAAGGACATATCAGTAATTTCACCAGGAGATAGAATAGCACAGTTACTAATAATACTCAGTCTGCATGATCAATTTTCCAGTCGTGCTGTAGAAAGAGGTTCCAAGGGATTAGGCTCCACAGGTGTAGATTTGGTTATGCTTTCTTTAAATTTAGATTCTCGCCCCAGGCTAAAACTAAATATTCAAGGACATGAATTTAATGGGCTACTTGATACAGGTGCAGATGTTAGCATCGTCTCTCATCAAGAATGGCCAAAACATTGGCCATTACAACAGTACACTAAAATACTTTGAGACCTAAAAGTGGCAACTAATCCCCATAGAAGTGCAATGGCATTGGATTGGAAGGATCCTGAAGAATGTGAAAGAACTATACAGCCATATGTATTGGATCATCTTCCCGTAAATTTATGGGGATTAGATGTCCTAGATCAATTAGGTTTGACATTAACAAATAACATCAATCAAAATGCACCCACTATTATGGCTAGAGAAGGTTTTAGGAAAGGAAAAAGATTAGAAAAACAAGATCAAGGTATATCAGCACCAATACAAATAGACCAAGCAACAGACAGACATGGGTTGGATTTTCAGAAAGGGCCACTGAGACAATAAAAATTACTTGGAAATCAGAAAGACCAGTATGGGTTCTTCAGTGGACCCTGACTAAAGAAAAGATACAAGCAGCCCAGTTCCTGGTCAAACAGCAATTAGCGGAAGAACATATAAAACCTTCTGTATCTCCCCATTATACTTTCATTTTTGTCATCAAAAAGAAATCTGGTAAATGGAGATTATTGGAAGATTTAAGAGCCATTAATAATGAGATGGTTATTTTGGGACCTGCTCAATCAAGGATTCCTCAATTGTCTGCTTTGCCAAAAACTTGGTATGTTTTAGTTATACATATTAAAGATTGTTTTTTTTTCATTTCCAATTCTTCCTGAGGATAGTCCAAGTTTTGCATTTACTATCCCTGCACTGAATCATGAAGGTCCTGATCAGAGGTATGAGTGGAAAGTATTCCCTCAAGGGATGGCTAACAGCCCAACTATTTGTCAAATTTATGTTAACAAAGTAATCCAGCCACTTAGAAATCAAAATCCTGAACTACAAATATTTCACAATATGGATGATGTGTTATTAGCACACAAGTTAAAAACCCATTGCTAGAATGTTATGCCACACTTACAAACTTATTAAAAAATTATAATCTAGGGATATCAATTGATAAAGTACAATTAAATTTTCCAATTAATTATTTAGGAGTTCTATTATCCTCAACCATGGTCAGTCCACCAAAAATTCAAATACGAGTAGATCAACTCAAATCAATTAATGACTTTCAAAAGTTATTAGGAGACATTAATTGGATAAGGCCTTATCTAGGTATACCAACAGGACAGTTGGGACCTATATTTGATATCCTAAAAGGTCCATCTGATCCAAATTCACCCAGAATGTTAATGCCTGAAGCAAGAAAGGCATTAAAAATCATTGAAACATATATGGGAAATATGCATTTGGATAGATTTGATAAAATAATGCCTCTATTATTCATTGTGCTACCAACAAAAAAATATTCCTACGGGAGTATTTTGGCAAGAAGGTCCATTATTATGGATACATTTATCTTATTCTTCTAACACTATTATTACTAGGTATCCTGAGGCTTAGGGACAATTAATACTAATAGGAATAAAAGCAGCAAAGGGAGTGTTTGGAATTTCTCCCAATAAAATTATTACTCCATACACTATGAATCAAATTGATGAATTAGCTAATGAGTTAAATACTTGGGCAATAATCCTGTGTAAATCTAATGTTTCATTTGATAACCACTTACCATCTAATCTTTTATTGTCTTTTGGGTCATTGCATCCTGTAATTTTTCCAAAAATTACAAGAAAACACCTATCATGAATGCTCCAAATATATTCACTGATGGGTCAAATAATGGTACAGCAGCAATAGTTACACCTGATCAAATTTTTACATTTTTAGCACCCCAACAATCAGCTCAAAAGGTAGAGCTTAATGCAGTATTATAAGCTTTTGTGATGTTTAAAGATTCTGTGTTTAATTTATTTTTCAATAGTCAGTATATAGTTAATGCTATAGTATCCCTTGAAGATGCTGGTAGGATTTCCCCTTCCTCTACTGTTTTCTCTTTGCTTTCCAGTATACAAAGTCTAATCTGGGACAGAAAAGATCCATTCTTAATAGGACATATCTTGGCACATACAGGATTGCCTGGAGCCCTTAGTTTGGGCAATGATTTAGCAGGTAAAACTACACATGACATACATACATATTTTCTCTACACTAGAAGAAGCTATAAATTTTCATGAAAAGTTCCATTTCAATGCTAATACTTTAAAAAAGCATTTTAAAATAACTAAGGAGCAAGCTAGACAAATAATAAAACAATGTCAAAATTGTGTGACCATTTTACCACATTTTAATCTTAGAGTCAATCCTAGAGGATTGATACCTTACCATATATGGCAGATGGAAGTCACACACTTGCCAGAATTTGGAAAAGTAAAATATTTGCATGTTACAGTTGATACTTCTTCTGGATTTTTGATGGGCTCCCTTCATTGGGGAAAAAAACTAAAGATGTTATAGCTCATTGCTTACAAAATTTTGCCACTGTGGTCATTCCAAAACAGTAAAAAACAGATAATGCCCCCGGTTATACTTCTACCTCTTTTAAACCATTTTGCTCATCATTTGGCATTACTCATATAACAGGAAACCCATACAATCCACAGGGACAAGCCATAGTTGAAAGAGCACATCACACTATTAAAATGTACTCATTAAAGTAAGAAGACAGAATTGGGAAGGAATATAAATTCCCCAAAGATAAAATTAAAATAACCCTTTTTAATCTAAACTTTTTAAATTTGGATTTTCAGGACTTAGTGCTGCAGAAAGGCATAAGTGTCCAAAAAATGTGTATAAGCCCGAGGTACTTTGGAAGGATATTCTAACAGGACAATGGAAAGGTCCTGACCCATTAATTTTCTGGAGTTGGAGGTCTGTTTTTTGGTTTCCACAGGAAGAACAGCAGCCGATTTGGATTCCATAGAGATTAACTAAGGTCCCGACCCAGTGATTGCCTGGAGTCGGGGGTGTGTTTATGTGTTTCCACAAGGAGAACAGCAGCCGATTTGGATTCCAGAGAGATTAACTGAAGCGCTTTCAATAGACCAAAATAAGATGATTTGGCTCAAATCCATAACAGCTGATATCGAAAACTCCAGTTTGGCTATCCTTACATCTGCGACAGAACAGGGATGCTTTTTTCAATATCTATTTTATTATTGCCCTTTCCCACATCATGAAGTTCTCTTTTGTTTTTTTTTTGAGCTCATACAGACCTAGGATAATGTTTTGCTTATGAGTTCTATTTTTTGACTATAGAGTTTTTAAACATTGCAATGATGATTTCACATGTTAAAAGTTATAAGGCCTTTACTATTATATTATGTGTTGTATGTATTTATTATGTGTGCACACTTGTGTTTTGTGTTATATATTTGAATGTGCGTATGTCCATATATCACATATGATGAGTGCTAATGAAATAATATATCCATTTTTTTTATTCACGTGAATTAAATTGTTTAATTTAAATTGGGAAAACAACTGTTCAGGATTGTCTTAATATGTGAAAAAATAGGTTAACAGACGTGCTTGTTTACTTTCACTTTTCCTTTTCATTATATTTAATTATTCTCTTCAAGATAATGTAAATTGTTAAGAAAATTGTTTTCTTTTAGTGCCCTCAGGAATGTTACATAATTTTTTCTTTAGCCATTACTGCCAGAATTCCTATTTTCATCCCAGTGCCAGTGAAGACAAAGATAAAACCAATCTACAGCTTCTGCAATAGCCATCACTGAACTGCTTGCAGAACTTGCCTGGATTATGTATCACTTGTATGCATTGTGAACTCACTTGTATGCATTGTGAACTATCTGCTGCTGCAGCGAATTGTCATAGTGTTGGGGTACTTATGCTGATGCTGTCATCAGTGATAGAATTTTTCCAATATTAGCCATCAATTGACTTGGTGTATCTTTCCTATTCTCACTTGATAGAGGTCAAAAAACTTACAGAGGGAGGTGAAAGACTTCATCAGCAATGACTGCTCTTTTGGCAATTTTGGTTTTGGATGCACACATGGGATTTTTCTTTAGATCTATCAGGTTCTGAGAATCAAAGCCACAACCTCACACAGGGCCAAGAGGCTGATTCAGACACATCCCTTTGCAAAGTAATTAAGCAAAAAGCCACAGGTGATGCCCATTCATTTCAATTTGAATACTGTTTTCTTCAGGCTCCACAAACGGGTGGCCTGAGGCAAAGACATTCCTAACATTCAGGGCAAGGGAACCATAGGTAAGCAAATTGCCCAAAGCAGGGTTTCTCCACTGAGACTTTTCTGGTTACACTGATCTCTGAGGTTTCTGAGATGTTCCCATTCCCTTCAGCTATCCAGTACATGGCTATGTCACAGAGTTTGGAGGTGGTACATATCTTGGACACAAAACCATGAGCCTATTCTGGAGAGAGGCCAGAAATCAGGAGGTGAACAGGAACTTAGGAAGATAGCAGGTGTTGTCTATCCATAAGGCAAGCCGCAGTCCATTCATAAAAAGGGCAGAATAAATGCCTGGAAGCTTCCTACTAGTCAGGACACCTCCATTGATGTATTCGCTTTTCTAATAACTACAACCACGGACACAGTGGATACACAGACATAGAAAAACTCGCCTTCTCAAACGACTTACTAGAAACAGTCGACTCCAAACCAAACAAACCACCTTTGCTACCTATTCTCAGAACATGAGACAAAAGCACGAACTCACACCCACACCCACTAAGGCACCTCATTCCCACAACTAGGTCTGTGACTATCCGGAGTGTCCTCTGACTGGTGGACCATACTATGTTCCCCCCAAATGGCCTGTCCTGTATCAGATCAGGTCCCTTTTGCCAACTCTGTTAAGTTGTCAGGAGCCAGCAATGAGCCACTACCTGCTTTCTCAGGAAAGGCCCCTCTTCAGAGTTCTCCTGGCATTTGGTCATCCTCACATCAGGAGGTACCAAGAAAGACTGACTCTGTCCTTGGAAAATTCAAACAAGTGTGCCCACTGGGAATGGGACTGGCACTGGCTCTGGGGGCCTGGCTTCCTGGATCCCAAGTTCAGAGAGTTCTATCACCAAGGAAGTGAGGTAGGTCACTTCCTTCAGGAATTGAATGAGGTCAATACCTTGGCAACCACTTTGTCCTAACAGTTGTTTACAAAGGTCCCATGAGATGGAGGCTGCCCCTACTTTCTCTGACTCAGTCATAAGTTAGAATGGTATATCAACCACAGGCACCATGGAACAGCTCTCCACACAGGCCTGGTTTTGTCCATCTTCTCTACATTAAGAACAGAGCGACTGATTCAGACACAATACTTCATCCTGACCGGTTTTTTTGCCATGGAAGATGATTTTGCGCTCTCAGGTCCTTCACAGCTGCCTAAGTCTTCTCCAGGGATCATTTCTGCATGGACCTTTGAGGTTTCAGCAGGTGGAAGATACCCTAAATTCCTGTATTGTAAGACCAACTCTGTCCCTGCTCTATTGTAAAGATAGATTGATGGAACAGTGTATGCTTAGGGTTAATAACAGGTTTGATTTGGGTTAGGAATCATTCTGTGCGATGAATAATGGTTTTGGGAACCTGCGATATTTACAAGAATATATAGGTGAAATATAAGTATGAACACAGAAATCTAGGTAAGATTTGAAACCCAGAAGTGCATTGGGCCCTTGATTGGGATACTCAGCTTTGAATTATATTCTGCACAGATGTCTCAGATAAATTGATATACAATGGCATAGGACCTTGTACCTTGGATGATTGAATGTCGAAAAGAACATCCAGTCAAAAGGATAGTCAGTAGGATTAGGAAGATATTCAGTAGGATTAGAAAGCAGAGTGAGTATAGGATTTGAACCAAACGTTCTTTAACAGTAGGGTTTCGGGTAGAGAATGAATGTAAATATCAGTACATGTGAAGAGCCAGTCACATTGATGAACTCTGGAAAATATGTAGGAAACCATATATCAATAGAGACATTAGGAAATCAGGCAAAGTATAAAGTAAGTGATAGGATCAGGCATTTTCAACAGTGTTGAGGTTGAATATATAATCTTAGGAAGAAACAAATATGTAGTCACCAATAGGATTGACATTTGATAGCATTAGGCAACCTGGACATAGATGTTTTAGTAATCCATACTCACTTTCCATTTAGACTTCGGTACAAACATAAGTGTGACCTTTGCATTTTGTGAAAGAAGTCTCATGAAAAGACCAGTCAAGAAACCCTGTGGAAAACATGTTTTCTGAATAAGGAAGTGATGGAAAGTAAGACAAAATGCCTATAAATTTCTGAACTAGTGGATTAAATATATATCCTACCATGTGCATTAACTGAAGAAAAAGTAATGTACCAGTATTGAATAAAAATGAAAGACAAAATACACATCACGTCCCATAGGAATCTACTTGCATTGATATAAAACTGTGTCAGTTACTGCAGAGATATTAGGATTTGTATGCACCATTTACTGTTAGTTTTCAGTACTAGGAATCAAATATGTAGTTCAGGTGGATGAATATTTCTCAGAATAATCTTGTGAAAAGTTGATCATTAATCCACATACATGAATATGAATGAATTTACGGAGTGTATAATAAGACACATATATTTCATATTTTGAAAAATCTGTAGAGTGTGTGTGTATATATATATATAAACACACACACACACACACACACACACACACACACACACACAGGCACGCACACAAACAGACATTAAAAAGTAGCAATATAAGCCAATTGAAATTCACCACGAAATATATGTCATCCACAGATCCAGATAAATTCGTTTTACTGAACATGGATTCATGTATAATTTTATTGTACTAGGAAGCTCATCAATAGTTTGAATTTTCAGTTTCAACAGCGTTTAGTAGGAGTGATCTCTTTTCACAATTTGTGTCTGCCAAGTGAGCCACCTCACAAGAATGTACGTGTGGTACCAGGTAGGATTCTATATGTGCATATAAAAATACATGCGCTGAATAGGATACAGAGAAAGGTAGACAGGAATTCACATATTTGTTAACTTGAAAAACACATGGAGAACCATTTCAACAAAAAATTGACTAGATTTATAACTCCTACCCTATATAAAGCAAAAGGCAATTCCAATGATACACCATTCGTCCTCTGAACTGCTTGTATTTCTATTCTGTTTGGGTTAATTTTCTCCATCATATTAGAATTAGTAGTCAGAGTCTAGTTGGCATGGGTTTGTGTCAGGGATTCAGTATTTCGAATGAAAATTTGGAAAATGATTCCAATGTTTATGCAAATATATGCTACAAAAGTACCTTCCCACTCTCAACAATGCCTTGAGATTACCTTGGCCCCAAGTTAGACACAATTAGAGGAGAAGAGTTAGAAAATCTGTGAATACATATCTGGAATCAAATATGCTCAGGAGTTCACAAACTTGGAGGTGGTAGAGGAGATTCCATAAGTAAGGGACAGGGTAAACACTCCACAAACATGGAGCTCTGCTGGACTAAAGACTTCTTGAGGAACTGCCTCTGAGGTTGGGCACTTGAAATATGTGTTGTAGTCAGGAGATTTAGCTTCCTTTGTAGTGAGACAATCAAATCTGGGTATGCTTCTATGTGACCTGGAATACATGATTTCTTATTTTCCAATAAACATGAGGAAGCTGTCTTTAATTTTCTGTTTGTAGGTAAACTGTGGCCACTGGGGACTAATTGTCTACTCTTGTGGACTCTGAAGCCATTTGGTCATCCTCCAGTTTTCCTGGTGTTTCTTGCTACTGCACTGGGAGTTTCGTATTTGCTTCAAGAAATACAAGGAATTCACCTGGGACACAGTGCTGGAGGGAGTTCTGTCACCTGGGGTGGGTCAGGGCCTGCAGAAGAATGTACCAACCAGGCTTCTCTTCCACATAGCTTGCCTCCTTGACCATAGCAACCGGATTCTGAACATTGGCCTGAAACCTCTCCATATAAAAAGATACCTTTACATAGAAGCGTCTGCTGGCTGCACCATGTCAGTCACAAGCCAATTGGAAGACAATGGCAGATCCACATGGCCCCACCACAGATTTTTTTTATCACACACCTGCCCATCACTGCACTAGGCCCACTACTCTGCAGGGTCCAACTTCCTGGAATCTCTGTTATACACCATTTTCATGAAACTCAGTCAATCAAGTCACTGTCCTGCATAATCATGTTCAGCAACAGGACAACCAAAGTTTCTCCAGTGCCATCTGGTCATGGGAATTTCAAAAATTTCATGGTATTTATCTAGCAATTTTTCAAGGATGAAGTTGGCAGCATGTGGGTTTCAATTCATTCAGGGACCGTTAAATGTTGTGGAAGTTCATTTCAAATGAAGTTCTGGAGAACTCTCACTGGCAAGGTTTCCCAAAGATTGGCCAAAGTGTCACATAAATCCAGGCCCATTGAGGTCTACAATGTAACGTCCATGTGTGTTTTGACTCTCAACTAAGACTGCCAAGTCGTTAAGAATAAAATCATGTGATATCAAGCCTGAGATTCTCAGTGGTCTCTGGAAAGCCACCCTGGGCCTAGATCTCAGTTTCCAATGGTGACTCTCATGCTTGGTCTTCTAAAATCCCAACACAATTCATGGCAATACTTCTCTAAGTTCAGTTCCTGTACTCAGCCTCTAAGGGGAATCACACCAGAGTTCAAACCCAGGTGGACTCAGTCATCCCTTCCAACTGCCACAAAAATAACCACAATTAAATCCAAAACACTCCCACATGGCCCTCATCTTCTTCCATATAGACACTCATCATAACCTCTGACTGGAGATTTTCATGAGGAATGCAGCCCAAGAGAGTGTCCAAAATATGCTTTCTTGCCCCTCATTTACCTAAATTCTGCGTGACCTGGACACCCTTCCTGTGAACCAGGAGTGATCAAATAGGCCTGCCGTTAATACTGATCCACTTCTCAAATTTGAGAACTACTGACTGTGGGGTTTAAATTCTTTATATGAATTGGAGTCATGAGAAAACCCAACCACCTATGGGCTAGCCTCTGCAGGGAACTGAAGAACTCATTTGACGTAAAGGATCCCTATTCTCACTTGATTGATGTCAGAAACCTTACAGAGGAAGGCGAAAGACTTCATCCACAATGACTGCTCTTTTGCTATTTTGGTTTTGGATGCACACATGGGATCTTTCTTTAGATCCATCAGTTGCTGAGAATCTAAGCTACAGCCTAACACAGGGCCAAGACGCTGATTCATACACATCTTTTTGCAAAGCAATTAAGCAAAGAGCCACAGCTGATGCCCATTCTTTTTTATTTGAAAAAGGTTTTCTTTAGACTTCGCAAAGCGTTGTCCTGAGGCAAAGACCTTCCTGACATTCAGGGAAACAGAACAATAGGTAAGCAAAAGGCCCAAAGCAGGGTTTCTCCAATGAGACTTTACAGGTTAACCAGGTATGTGAGTTTTCTGAGATGCTCGCAATTCACTTCAGTTATTCAGTACATGGCCATGTCACAGAGCATGGAGGTGGTACATATCTTGGATACAAAACCATGAGCCTATTATGGAGAGTGGCCAGATTTCAGGAAGAAAACAGGAACTAAGGAAGATCGTAGGTGTTGCCCATCATTATGGCAAGCCGCATTCCATTTATAAATTTGGCAGCATGAATGCTGGTAAGTTTTCTAAAAGACAGGACACATCCATTGATGCTTTCTCTTTTCTAATATCTACAATAACGGACACAGCGGGATACAGCGACACAGAAACACTCGCATTGTCAAATGACTTACTAGAAACAATTCACCCCAAACCAAACAAACCTCATTTCCTACCTCTTCTCAGAACATGAGCCAAAACCACAAACCCACACCCACACCCACAAAGGCACCTCTTTCCTCCAAGTAGGTTGTGACTATTTGGAGTGTCCTCTGACTGTGGGCCATTCTACGTTCCCCCAAAATGGTCTGTCCTGTCTCAGATTTTGTGTCCTTTGCCAACTCTCTGAAGTTGTCAGGAGCCAGCGGTGAGCCACTACCTGTTTTCTCAGGAAAGGCCCCTCTTCAGAGTTTTCCTGCCATTTGGCCATCCTAACATTAGTAGGTACCAAGAAAGACTGACTCTGTCGTTGGGAAATTCAAAAAGTATAACCACTGAGACTGGGACTGGGACTGTCAATGTTTGACTGGCTTCCTGGATCGCAAGTTCACAGAGTTCCATCACCAAGGAAGTGAGGTGAGGTCACTTCCGTCAGAAACTGAATGAGTTCACTGCCTTGGCAACCAATCTGTCCTAAGAGTTGCTTCCAAGCTTCCCATGAGATGGAGGCTGCCCCTGCTTCCTGTGACACTTTCACAAGTTAGAATGGGATATCACCCATAGGCACCCAGGAGCAGCTCTCCACACAGGTCTCATTTGGTCCATCTTCTCTACATTAAGAATGGAGAGCCTGATTCAGACAGAACACTTCACCCTGACCAGGTTGTTTTCCATGGAAGATGACTTTTGCACTCTCAGGTCTTTCAGAGTTGCCTACATCTTCTCCAGAGATTATATCTGCATGGACATTGGAGGTTATCAGCAGGTGAAAGATTCCCTATATTCCTGTATTGTAAGACCAACTCTGTCCCTGCTCTTCTGTAAAGTTAGATTGAGGGAACCATGTATGGTTAAGGTTAATAACATGTTTGATTTGGGTTAGGAATCATTATGCTGAATAAATAATGGTATTGGGAACCTGCAATATGTATAAAAATATATAGGTGAAATATATGTATAAAAACAGAAATCTAAGTAACATTTGAAGCCCAGAAGGGCACTGGGCCCTTGATTGGGATACTTAGCTTTGAATAAATTGATATACAATGGCATAAGACATTGTACTTTGGATCATAGAATGTAGAAGAGAACATTCAGTCAAAAAGGATAGTCGGTAGTGAAAGGTTAATAAAATAGGTACTTGTCACTTCCTGTTTTTCTGTATGCTTAACAAAACACTGTTAAAATCTTGAGAACGGTTTGCTAATCTTGTTCCCAGAATGTGCTGTCCCCAAGTGCCAAAGTGTAGAATGTACTCCCTCACCCGGTTGCACGCAAACCGACCACTCGCCCTGAACCATCAGTAAACTTCCCTCCCTGCCCTCTCCAAGGAAAATATATATGTTCTGCTTAAACTGTTCTCAGGGCTCTCTGATCTATTCAAGTGAGCTCCGAGCCCCAGCATGCTGGACCCAGAATAAACCCTTTGCTGTTGGATAAGACAGTCTGTTAGTGGTCTCTTCCTGCCATGCTCGCCCGACCTTTACATATGGAGATTCCACCGAGTTTTGGCAGCGGCGGACAAAAGACCCTAACGGGTTCCTCTCGGGTTAAGTAAGGCCCCTCTTTCTTGTTTCAGTGTTAAGGTTAGGGCTTGGCAAAATGGCTGTCGATGAAGAGCGTGAGTTCTCTCCGATGGTGGCTGACAGACGTGTCACAGAGCCGCAGGCCACGTCCCTGGGGGACTTCCCAAAGACTCGGGAAATCGAGGAACAATAGTCTCCTCGACTCAGTAATATTTTGTATCGGATTCGGAATTGCCAGGCCATTGTGTTTTGCTGGCTACTCAGTCCTGGTCTCAGTTTTGGATGTCCATTGAATGTCTTTATTGTCTTGTCTTGTCTGTGTCGTGTGTCTTGCATTCACTCTTTGTGTATCTTTCATTATGGGACACAGCACTTCAATGCCCCTGTCCCTGACCCTTGATCACTGGACCAAAGTCCGCTTAAGGGCTCAGAATCTTTCTTTTTTAGTAAAACGTTGGACCTTTCGGAATCTCTGTGCCTCAGAATGGCCCACCTTTGAATTTGGATGGCCCCTAGAAGGATCTTTCTATTTCCCACTAATTTAGGAAGTCAGAGATATTGTCTTTCACCCAGGCACACATAGCCATCCGGATCAACAGCCATATATCTTAACTTTGCAGGACCTCTGCAAATCTCCTCCTCAATGGGTGAAGCCTTTCTTTGTCCCTTCCCCTGCTCCTACTCCTTCCCCCATGATCTCTCAAACCCTCTGCTCCTCCTCCTCTTCCAGCCTTTGTAATCCCTGAGTCACAAGATTTGACTCTACTGTACTCTCTTCCCCCTTATTATACCCTGCCCTCGTCCCCCAACCACCAACACCCTCTAAGTGATTCTCCTGCAGCTGACTCAGCCTCTCTACCATTGGAGGAATGTAAGCTGGCCCAGCGCCCTCCAGATAACTCCCCCGCAGCACACACAGCCCCTCCTCCGCAGGAAGAAGCTAGCCCAGCTAAGGGAACTTGATGGTGGCGAATGATTGAAAACCCTGGACCTCCTGTGATGCTCCCCCTATGTCCCTACGGACCATTGATTGACGAAGGCCATGGGGGGAAAATGCAAGCCTACAAATATTGGCCTTTCTCCTCTTCCGACCTATATAACTGGAAAAATAACAATCCCCCTTTTTCCGAGGACCCCATCGGGCTCACAGGTCTGGTTGAGTCATTGATGTTTTCACACCTGCCTACTTGGGATGACTGTCAACAATTCCTAGGGACTCTCTTCACGACAGAGGAACAAAAGAGAATCTTCCTGGAAGCTATAAAAAAATGTCCTCCGACCAGATTGGAGACGGACACATCTTCCCAACTTAATCAAAGCTGGTTTTCCCTTGAAACAACCCAACTGGGACACCAACAACATTGAAGTTAGAAAGCATCTGTCCACTTATCGCCAGGTTCTAATAGTGGGCCTCCAAGTGGCCACTAGGCGACCAACTAATTTGGCCAAGGTAATAGAGATTATTCAAAGGCCTGATGAATCTCCCTCTATGTTTCTAGAGAGAATTATGGAGGCATGTAGGAGATATACTCCTTTCGATCCACAGGCAGAGGATCAAAAGGCATCTGTCATGATGGCCTTTATTGGGCAAGCTGCCCTGGATATTAAAAGAAAGTCACAATGCTTAGATGGATTACAAGATATGACTTTGAGAGATTTAGTCAGAGAAGCCAAGAAAATATACCTTAAGAGAGAAACTGAGGAAGAGAAAGAAGCAAAGTGAGGATAAAAGAAACAAAAGACAGACTAAGGCGTTGACTAAGGTCCTGGTCACAACAACAAAAGGGCCAGAAATTAAGAAACAGGGAAACAGGAAGGGATACCTGGTCCCATGCCAGAGGCCACCCCTGGCCTCAGATCAATGTACCAACTGTAATAAAAAAAGGACACTGGGCCAAAGAGTGCCCTAGAAAGGGACAGCCACGCCAGTCAGCCATTCTGACTCTGGAGGATGAGTATGAAAGTCGGGGCTCAGATCCCCTCCCCGAGTTCAGGGTAACTTTTGAAGTGGAGGGGACCCCAGTAATCTTTGAAGTGGATAAAGGGGCAATATACTCACCCCTAATGTCACATTGGGCCCTCTATCCAATAAAAGGTCTCTAGTTCAAGGGGCTAATGACAGTAAATATCGGGCTTGGACAACTAAGAGGATCATGGAACTGGGGAAAGGAAAAATCCATCACTCCTTCCTAGTAATCCCAGAATTCCTAGCCCCATTGATGGGCAGAGATCTGCTCACCAAGTTCCGGTCCAAAATAACTTTTAACCCTGAAGGCCCCCAAGTGGAATTTCTAAATCCTTCAGTAAAAACTCCTATAGTCACAGCTCTAAATACGTCAGTAGAAAATGCACATCAACTCACTCACCTTGGTTCAAAGAAACTGCAGGTATTTCTGAAGTATCAAGAACAGAGTTTTCCACTAACTGACTCACAGCAAAAAGAAATAACTGAATGGGTAAAAAAAGCCTGTCGAGTCCATCAATTGGTAAATTCTTACCCTTCCAAGCTTCCTGCAGGAAAGCACCTACGAGGAACCAGACCAGGACAATTCCGGGAAGTTGACTTTACTGAAATTAAGCCAGCAAGGTATGGACATAAATATCTTCTAGTCTTTGTAGATACATTTTTAGGATGGATTGAAGCCTTCCCCACTAAAAGAAAAAAAAAGAAACAGTGCTAATGGTGGTCAAGCAGATCCTGAAAGACATTTTTCAAAGATACGGCCTGCCAAAGGTAATACGGTCTGATAATGCACCGGCGTTCATGGCCCAAGTAAGTCAGGGGTTAGCCAGGAACCTGGGGATTCATTGGAAGTTTAATTGTGCTTACAGACCCTAGAGTTCAGGACAGGTAGAAAGAATAAATAGAACCATTAAAGAGACCTCAACGAAATTAAGCTTAGAGACCAGCATAAATGATTGGACTATGCTCATGCCTTATACAATATTTCGTGCAAGAAATATGCCCTCTGTTTCTTTGAGTAACCACACCCCCTGTGAATATCTAGGGTGCCTCTCTTCCAGTAACGGACCAAAGCCCAACTCTAAGACCTAACAATCCCTTTCACACCCCCTTGTTTGACAGATTTAAAGCTCTTGAAAGATCTCAGTGATACCTGTGGAAACAGCTGGCCACTCCCTACCAAACTGGGGACGAGGGGACTCCACATCGATATCAAGTAAGAGACTTCATCTACGTAAGATGATATCAGGTGTCATCCCTGAAACCCCACTGGAAAGGACCATACCAGGTGCTATTTATAACATCTATAGTGGTAAAGGTAAACGGAATCACTTCCTGGATCCATGCCTCTCATCTCAAGCCTGCGCCCTGTCCACACTCTGGCTGGAAACTGGAAAAGACTGGTAACACTTTCAAATTGCATATTCACCGTGTGGATAAGCCTATAGACTCTCCCCTTGGCCACAAGTAGTCCTAACCCTCATCAGCCCGTTCAGCAGCGATGGCTGATCACAAATTCTACTGGAAAAGAAGTATAATCTATCTTGCATGCAGCCCACTTAGGGACCTGGTGACCATCTCTCCACCCAGACATTTGTCAGCTGGCTATAGGTCTTTCCTAATGGGATATCCCTGATGAAGAGGATCCCACTAAAATTCCATTAAATCCCTTCCTTACCATAGATAATGGAAACAAATATTATGGATGTAGGTACACACGAGCCAGATGCAGGTTGGCTAGCCTAGATTACTGTGTTTACCCGGCCGACTGTCAAAGCCAAAAACAGCCATGGCTGTGTGGGGGAAAAGCCGACTTCTTCTGTAAGTCATGGGGATGTTAGCGTACAGGGGCTGCCTGATGGAACCCAAACCCTGCATTAAATTCCGTAGACAGCATTGGCCATATTACGAATTAGATAACAAAAACTGATGGCCACCAGAGGGGATTCTAGATCCTCAAATCCTGCATGACCTTTTTAACATCTGCTAGTGCTCAAAAGGGTGAAAGGAGATTCCACTATGTGGAGGCCTTTTCCCTTCTTCGCTCACATCCTGAACTATGCTTATCCAATAGATCCTCACCTTCAGCCTTCTGTTCCAGAGTCTCTGCTGTCACTCCCACCTCAGCAACCTGATTTCTCCACTACAATTATTAGATCAAAAACCCAAACCTCTGCTGGTTCTCAGACCATTGCCCCCTTGCTGAGGTAGCAGGTACTGAGGTACCCCTCCACCCAGTCACTCCTCTCTTCTGTTGACAGTGCCCGCACTGGGTCCCACCAGGTCCTCTTACCAACTAACCCAAAGCTCAAACCAGCTGAGGAGAGCCCTCAGACCTCTTTCCAAGATGTAATGAAAATGGCCTTTAAAGTTGCTTTGTCATCACTGAAAACAGTTTACTACAAATTTAAAGTCCCTCTGCGTTTTGGGATACTCACTACCATCTTCCCCTCTGCTTGACCTGTTCTACTGCTCAAATATTTGTTGCTAGGAAAATTTCAAACCACTTTCCCATTATTTTTTTACATCTCTCTTTTCTCATTCTCAGATCCTCGGAGCTGCTCTCAGCCCCACCTTCTCTGTCTTTCCCCTCTATACCAGGCCCACAGAAAAGTCTTTAACTGACCTTCTCCAGAAGTCTTCACCATGGCTGACTTTAGGACTTTCAGCAAAAGAGTCCCTATAAAAAAGTTCAATGTAGTTAAACTTCCTATTTTCATGTTGCCCTGTTCTACTTGGCCACTGGCTAAAAAAATCAGCACTCCTAATTCAGACACCCCCTTACTAGTTTTTCACAAAAATATGTGAACAAGGCCTCTGGCCTTGACGTGGGGCTTCACAGAGATGGCTACATTTCTAAGTTAACGAAGTTAGCAACTGGGTTCCGTAGTAACAGCTGGCAATGGGAAAATAAGAAAGGGAAGAAAAAGCTCTTTCCCTCCCAGGTGTCCTTGAAAAGTTAACTTGCCCAGAACCGAGGAAAAAACAGAAACAAAAGCTGCTTTTTTCAACTTCTGCAGACTGTGAACTTCTGAGCCCCTTCCCTTACATGTTGGGTACAAAATTCTGAAACTACCTAAACTTGGGTTTCAGAGGATTAGTTGATTACAACAGAATCAATGCCCTCTGAATCTGGTTGCAACCAAATAGGACTGTTTCCCTGTCTTCAGTGCTATCTTAGGTGCGTTGCCTTGTCCTTCCCTACTACAGCATGATTCTATATACTTAAACATTGTTAATGTTTTCATGAAATGGTCAACAGATGTGATTAATTGTGTAATCGTGCAGATGTTTCCCAGAGTGCTCTATCATGACGCAGATTCATTTGAAGATCAAATAGGGGGGCATTCAACCCGGTTCCACTGAAAATATATATCTCTCAATGTAGCCATCCTATTAGGAATAGAAATTGCTGCACTGGTGGCCACGGGAACCACTGCCTTTGTCCAAGGGACTCAACAAATGACCCAACAAATGACAGCAATAGACCAAAACTAAGATATTAGAAACCTCCATCAGAGCTTTGCATGAGTCTTTTACCTCTCTCTCTGAAGTTGTTTTTCAGACCACTCGAGGGTTGGACCTCCTCGTCATGAGAGAAGGGGGCTTTGTGCTACATTGAGAAAAGAAAGTTGTTTGTATGCCGAGCATACTGGACTTGTAATAAAATCTAAGAGTAAATTAAAAAGATGCCTTGAAAAGCATCAACGAGACAGAGAGGCCCAAAAAAGGTGGTTTGAGTCTTGGTTCACACAGTCTTCCTGGTTAACTACGTTTTTATCAACCCTGGCCGGTCCAATAGTAATCCTCATGTTATTGCTAACTATTAAACCCTGTTTTCTCATCCGTGTAATTTCTTTTCTTCAGGCTCAAATTGGACGAGTTAAACTTATGGTAATACCCTACTAGTATACATAGAATGTGACACCCCCCCAATGATCATTTTTATGATTAAAAGTAGCCAGAAGAAGAAGTGGGGAATAAAAGGTTAGTAAAATAGGTACTTGTCACTTCCTGTTTTTCTGTATGCTTAACAAAACACTGTTGAAATCTTGAGAAATGCTTGCAAATCTTGTTCCCAGTATGTGCTGTCCCCAACTGCCCAACTGCAGAATGTGCTCCCTCACCCAGTTGCACGCAAATCGCCCACTCACCCCGATCCATCAATAAACTTCCCTCCCTGCCCTCTCCAGGTAATGTATATAAGCTCTACTTAAGCTATTCTCAGGGCTATCTGCTCTATTCAAGTGAGCTCTGAGCACCAGCATGCTGGACACTCAATAAACCCTTTGCTGTTGCATGAGATAGTCTGTTGGTGGTTTCCTCCTGTGAAGCTCGCTGGACATTTACTATAATGATTGAATGTAGAAGAGAACATCCAGTCAAAAAGGGATAGTTGATAGAAATAGGAAGATAGTACGTTTAGGAAGAAGTGTGAGTATACCATTTGGAACAAAAGTTCTTTAACAATAGGGTTTCGGTTACAGAGTGATTGTTAAAGTCAGCACATATGAAGAGTCAGTCACTATGATGAGCTGGGAAAAAATGTAGAAAAGCAGATATCAATAGAGACATTACGAAATCAGGCAAAGTATAAAGTGAGTGATAGGATTAGACATTTTCAACAGGGTTGAGTTTGAATACATAATATTAGGAAGAAAAAAATATGTGGTCACCAATAGGATTGACATTTGAGAGCATTAGGCAACCTGGACATAGATGTTTTTAGTAATCCATGTTCACTTTCCATTTAGTCCTTCGTGCAATCATAACCGTGACCATTACATTATTTGTCCAGAATACTACTGTGATAAAATGTATATGTAGATCAGGTGACATGAGTATTTCTTCCACCATTTCTGGAAGCAATATATTCAAGACGTAAAATTAGTATTGGGGTTACGAAGAGGTGCACCCTGTGTCTATGAATTTAGAGATAAAGTACGAATAGACAATACAGTGAATAAATAATATAACTTGTTCCAACTTTAAATAATGGATTGAACTGATATCTTAAAAATTACAGGAAATCTTATATTGATATACAATCATTCATTCCCACCAATTATACATCTAATGGTAATATTAGTGTTTTGGTTTATCATGAACAGTGTGTGAGTTTTGTTTCAAAAGTGATTATGGAAATCGAAAATAATATGTTTGGAAAGAAGTCTCATGAATAGACCAGTCAGGAAACCTGGAGAAATGCATATGTTGTAAAGCAGGAAGCGATTGAAATTGAATCAAATGCCTATAAATTTGCTAATTTGTGGATGAAATATATATTCTATGATGTGCATAAACTCATGAAATAGTAATGTACCATTTTTGAATAAAAATGAACGTCAAAATACACATCATGTCCCATAGGAATCTACTGGCATTGATTTTAAACTGGGTCAGTTACTGTAGAAATATTAGGATTCTCGTGCATTATTCACCGAATTTAGTTATCTTTTTTTTTTTTAATTTTCATATATGGTTGCTCAAAACATTACATAGTTCTTGATAAATAATATTTCACACTTTGATTTATGTGGGTTATGAACTCCCATTTTTGCCCCGTTTACAGATTGCAGAATCACATCAGTTACACATCCATTGATTCATATATTGCCATACTAGTGTCTGTTGTATTCTGCTGCCTTTCCTATCCTCTACTATGCCCCCTCCCGTCCCCTCTCCTCCTCTCTTCTCTCTCTACACCCTCTACAGTAATAAATTTCTCCCCCTTGTATTATTTTTCCCTTTCTCCTCACTTCCTCTTGTATGTAATTTTGTATAACCCTGAGGTTCTCCTTCCATTTCCATGCAGTTTCCATTCTCTCTCCCTTTCCCTTCCACCTCTCATCCCTGTTTAATGTTAATCTTCTTCTCATGCTCCTCGTCCCTACTCTGTTCTTAGTTACTCTCCTTATATCAAAGAAGACATTTGGCATTTGTTTTTTTAGGGATTGGCTAGCTTCACTTAGCATAATCTGTTCTAATGCCATCCATGTCCCTGCAAATTCTATGATTTTGTCATCTTTTAATGCACAGTAATACTCCATTGTGTATAAATGCCACATTTTTTTATTCATTCTTCTATTGAAGGGCATCTAGGTTGGTTCCACAGTCTTGCTATTGTGAATTGTGCTGCTATGAACATCGATGTAGCAGTGTCCCTGTAGCATGCTTTTTTTTAGGTCTTTAGGTTTTAGACCGAGAAGGGGAATAACTGGGTCAAATGGTGGTTCAGTTCCCAGCTTTCCAAGAAATCTCCATACTGCTTTCCCATTTGGCTGCACCAATTTGCAGTCCCACCAGCAATGTACAAGTGTACCTGTTTCCCCAGATCCTCGCCAGCACTTGTTGTTTGACTTCATAATGGCTGCCAAACTTACTGGAGTGAGATGGTATCTTAGGGTGGTTTTGATTCACATTTCTCTGACTGCTGGAGATGGTGAGAATTTTTTCATGTACTTGTTGATTGATTGTATGTCCTCCTCTGAGAAGTGTCTGTTCAGGTTCTTGGCCCATTTGTTGATTGGGTTATTTGTTATCTTATTGACTAATTTTTTGAGTTCTTTGTATACTCTGGATATTAGTGCTCTATCTGAAGTGTGAGGAGGAAAGATTTGTTCCAAGGATGTAGGCTCCCTATTTACCCCTCTTACTGTTTCTTCTGCTGAGAAAAAAACTTTTTAGTTTGAGTAAGTCCCATGTGTTGATTCTAGTTATTAACGCTTGTGCTATGGGTGTCCTATTGAGGAATTTGGAGGCGACCCCACAGTATGTAGATCGTAGACAACTTTGTCTTCTATCAAACACCATGTCTTGATTTGATATCAAGCTCCTTGTTCCATTTTGATTTAACTTTTGTGCATGGCAAGAGAAAGGGATTCAGTTTCTTTTTGTTACATATGGATTTCCAGTTTTCCCAGCACCATTTGTTGAAGATGCTATCATTCATCCATTGCATGCTTTTAGCCCCTTTATCAAATATAAGATAGTTGTATTTTTTTGGATTGGTTTCTGTGTCCTTTATTCTTTACCATTGGTCCACCCACCTGTTTTGGTACCAGTACCATGCTATTTTTTTTACTATTGTTCTGTAGTATAGTTTGAAGTCTGGTATCGCTGTACGGCCTGATTCTCACTTCCTGCTTAGTGTTGTTTTTGCTATTCTGGGTCTTTTATTTTTCCATATGAATTTCATGATTGCTTTCTATATTTCTACAAGAAATTCCGTTGGGATTTTGAATTGCATTGCATTACACATATAGAGAACTTTTGGTAATATCGCCATTTTGATGATGTTAGTTCTGTCTATCTATGAACAGGGTACATTTTTACATCTTCTAAGATCTTCCTCTATTTTTCTCTTTAGGGTTCTGTAGTTTTCCTTGTATAAAACTTGCACCTCTTTTGTTAGGTTGATTGCCAATTATTATTTTTTTTTTTTAGTATATTGTGAATGGAGTGGTTGTCCTCATTTCCGTTTCAGAGGATTTGTCACTGATATTCAGGAATGTCTTTGATTTATGAGTGTTGATTTTATATCCTGCCACTTTGCTGAATTCATTTATTAGCTCTATTAGTTTCTTTGTAGACCCTTTTGGGTCTGCTAGGTATAGAATCATGTCATCTGCAATAGTGATAATATAAGTTCTTCTTTTCCTATTTATATGCCTTTAATTTCTTTTGTCTGTCTAATTGCTCTGGCCAGTGTTTCGAGAACTATGTTGAACAGAAGTGGTGAAAGAGGGCATCCCTGTCTTGTTCCATATTTTAGGGGGAATGCCTTCAATTTTTCTCCATTCAGAATGATGCTAGCCTGAGACTTAGCATAGATTGCTTTTAAAATATTGAGGTATGTTCCTGTTATCCCTAGTTTTTCTAGAGTTTTGAACATAAAGGAATGCTGTACTTTGTCGAATGCTTTTTCTGCATCTATCGAGATGATTATATGGTTATTATTTTTAAGTCTATTGATGTGATGAATAACATTTATTGATTTCCGTATATTGAACCAGCCTTGCATCCCACGGATGAATCCTACTTGATCATGGTGCACAATTTTTTTGATATGCTTTTGTATCTGATTTGCCAGAATTTAATTGAGGATTTTTGCCTCTAGGTTCATTAGAGATATTGGTCTGTAGTTTTCTTTCTTTGAAGTGTCTTTGTCTGGTGTAGGAATCAGAGTGATGTTGACCTCATAGAATGAATTTGGAAGAATTCCCTCTTTTTCAATTTCCTGAAATAACTTGAAAAGTATTGGTATTAGTTCCTCTTTAAATGTTTTGTAAAACTCTGCTATATACCCATCAGGTCCTGGGCTTTTCTTACTTGGTAGTGTTTTGATATTTTTTTCTATTTCCTCAATTGATATTCGTCTGTTTAGGTTGTCTATATCCTCCTGACTCAATCTGGGCAGATCATATGACTTAAGAAATTTATCGATGCCTTCACCGTCTTCTATTTTATTAGAGTACAAAGATTCAAAATAATTTCAGATTATCTTCTGTATATCTGAAATATCTGTTATGATGTTGTCTTTTTCATCCCATATGCTAGTAATTTGAGTTCTCTCTCTTCTTGTCTTCGTTAGCATGGCTAATGTTCTGTCGATTTTTTTTATTTTTTCAAAGAACCAAATGGGTTGACGTGTCTGCCGCGCTTGCAGGCCGCTGGGCCTGTTCCGCCTGTCGGTTGCAGGTCTGCCTACCTTGCGGGAGCGGGTGGTGGCTCTGCTCTGGCCCTACTGCCATTGGGGTGTCGTGACTACCATGCTGGCAGATCGCTGGGCCTGTTCTGGGTGCAGGCAAAGGCTCTGCTCTGCCCCTACTCCAATTGGGTTGACGTGACTACCACGCCGGTTGGCCGTTGTGCTTGTACTGGGCGCGGGAGAAAGCTCTGCTCTGCCACTACTCCAATTGGGGTGTCATGTCTACCATGGTGGCAGGCCGCTGTGCCTGTTCCGCAGGTCAGTCACAGGTCTGCTTTTGTTGCAGGCGTGGGCGGAGGCCTGCTTGGCCCCTACTACAATTTGGGTGACGTGACTACCACACCAGCTGGTGACTGGGCCTTATCCGGGCACGGGCAGCGGCACTGCTATTTCCCTACTCCATTTGGGGTGACGTGGCTACCACGCCTGTGGGCCTGATGAATCTTCCTCTATGTTTCTAGAGAGAATTACGGAGGCATATAGGAGATATACTCCTTTCGTTCCTCATGCAGAGGATCAAAAGGCATCTGTCACAATGGCCTTTATTGGGCATGCTGCCTTGGATATTTAAAGAAAGTTACAATGCTTAGATGGATTACAAGATATGACTTTGAGAGATTTAGTCAGAGAAGCCGAGAAAGTATACTATAAGAGAGAAACTGAGGAAGAGAAGGGAGCAAAAGGACGATAAAAGAAACAAAAAACAGACTAAGGAGTTGACTAAGGTCCCGGTCACAACAACAAAAGGGCCAGAAATTAAGAAACAGGGAGACAGAAAGGGATACCTGGTCCCACGCCAGAGGCCACCCCTGACCTCAGATCAATGTGCCTATTGTAAAGAAAGAGGACACTGGGTTCAAGAGTGCCCTAGAAAGAGGCAGCCAAGCCAGCCAGCCATTCTGACTCTTCAGCATGACTACGAAAGTCCGGGCTCAGATCCCCTCCCTGAGCTCAGCGTATCTTTTGAAGTGGAGGAGACCCCAGTAAACTTTGAAGGGGATACAGAGGCAACAAACTCAGCGCTTAAGGCCCCATTGGGCCCTCTATCAAATAAAAGGTCTCTAGTTCAAGGGGCTAATGGCAGTAAATATCGGACTTGTACAACTAAGAGGATCATGGACCTGGGGAAAGGAAAAATCCATCACTCCTTTTTAGTAATTCCAGAATGCCTGGCCGACTTTTTCTGTACGTCATGGGGATGTGAGCATACAGGGGCTGCCTGATGGAACACAAACTCCTCATCAAATTCAGTACACAGCATTGGCCATATTACCAATTAGATAACCAAAACCGATGGCCCCAGAGGGGTCTCTAGATCCTCAAATTCTGCGTGACCATTTTTTTTAAAGAGAGAGGCGAGAGACAGAGAGACAGAGAGAATTTTTAATATTTATTTTTTAGTTTTTGGCGGACACGACATCTTTGTTTGTATGTGGTGCTGAGGATCAAACCTGGGCCACACGCATGCCAAGCGAGCGTGCTACAATTGAGCCACATCCCCAGCCCTGTGTGACCTTTTTAACTTCTGCAAGTGCTCAAAAGGGTGAAAGGAGATTCCCCTATGGGCAGGCCTTTTCCATCCTTCACTCATATCCTGAACTATGCTTATCCAATAGATCCTCACCTTCAGCCTTGTGCTCCAGAGTCTGCTGTCACTCTCACCTCAGCAACCTGATTTCTCCCCTCCAATTATTAGATCAAAAACCCAAACCTCTCCCGGTTCTCAGACCATCGCCCCCTTGCTGAGTTAGCAGGTACTCAGGTTCTCATCCACCTACTCACTCCTCTCTTCTCCTGTCCGTGCCCGCACCGGGTCCCACCAGGTCCTCTTACCAGCTAACACAAAGCTGAAACTAGCAGAGGAGAGCCCTCAGACTCCTATCAAAGATGTAATGAAAATGGCCTTTAAAGTTGCTTTGTCATCACTGAAAACAGTTTACTAAAAATTTAAAGTCCCTCACATGCATTTTGGGATACTCACTCTTGTCTTCCCCTCTGCTCTACCTGTTCTGCAGTTCAAGTTTTTGTTACTAGGAAAATACCAAACCCCTTTCCCATTATTCTTTTACATCTCTCCTTCCTTATTCTCAGATCCTCGGAGCTGCTGTCAGCCCCACCTTCCCTGTCTTCCCCTTCTGTACCAGGCCTACAGAAAATTCTTAACTGACTTTCTACAGAAGTCTTCACCATGGCTGACTTTAGGACTTTCAGCAAAAGAGTCCCTATAAAAGAGTTCAATGTAGATAAACTTCCTCTTTTAGTGTTGCCTTGTTCTACTTGGCCACTGGCTAAAAAAATAAGCACTTCTATGCTAGACACCCCATTACTTGTTTTCCACAAAATATATGAACAAGGCCTCTGGCCGTGAGCTGGGGCTTTACAGAGATGGCTATATTTCTAAGATAAATAAGTTACCATCAGGGCTCCATGGTAACAGCTGTCAGGGGCGAAAAATAAGAAAGGTAGGAAAAAGCTCTTTCCCTCCCAGGTGTCCTTGAAAAGTTAACTTGCCCAGAACCGAGGAAAAAAACAGAAACAACAACGGCTTTTTTGAACTTCTGCAGACTGTGAACTTCTGAGCCCCTTCCCTTACATGTTGGGTACAAAATTCTGAAACTACCTATACTTGAGTTTCAGGAGAATAATTGATTACAACAGAAGCAATGCCCTCTGAATATGGTTGCAACCAAATAGGACGGTTTCGCTGTCTTCTTTGCTATCTTAGGTGCCTTGCCTTGTCCGTCCCTACAACAGCATAATTGTATATAATTAAACATTGTTTATGTTTTCATGAAATGGTCAACAGATGTGATTAATTGTGTAATGGTGCAGATGTTTCCCAGAGTGCTCTATCATGATGCAGGTTCATTTGAAGATCAAATAGGGGGGCATACAACCCGTTTCCACTGGGAACATATATCCCTCACTTTAGCCATCCTATTCGGAATAGGAGTTGCTGCAGGGGTGGGCACAGGAACCACTGCCCTCGTCCATGGGACACAACAAATTACCCAATTAGAAGAAGCAATAGACCAAAACTAAGATATTAGATACCTCCATCAGAGCTTTGCATGAATTTTTAACCTCTCTCTCTGAAGTTGTTTTACAGAACAGGTGAGTGACACAAAACACACACACACACAGAAAAAAAAATAGCAACATATATGTCAATCAAAATTCATCATAAAATATATATCATCCACAGATCCAAAAATATTCATTTTACTGAACATGGAAGCTCACCCATTGGTTGAATATTCAGTTCCAACACGGTTTAGTAGGAGTGATCTCTTCTCACAATTTGTATCTGCCAACTCATCCACCTCACAAGAATGTATGTGTGGTACCAGGTATGATTCTATATATCCATATAAAAATATATGTGCTGAATGGGCTACAGAGAAAGGGAGACAGGAATTCACAATTTGTTAACTTTAAAAACACATGGAGAACTATTTCAACAAAAAATTGACTAGATTTAACTCCTACTCTGTATCATGCAAAAGGCAAGTCCAAATATACACCATGACTCCTCTAAACTGCTTGTATTTCTATTCTGTTTGGGTTATTTTTCTCCATCCTATTAGAAATAGTATTCAGAGTCTGATAGGGTATGTGTTAGTGTCAGGGATTCAGTATTTCGAATAGAAAATAGGAAATTGAATCCAATGTTTATGCAAATATATGCTACACAAAAATCTTCCCACTCTCATCCAGAACAATGCTTTAACATTACTTTCGCCTCAAGTAAGACACAATTATAGGAGAAGAGTTAGAAAATCTGTGAATACCTATCTGGAATGGAAAATGCTCCAGATTTCACATCTTTGGTGGAGGTAGAGGACTTTCTAAAAGTAAGGGACAGGGTAAACACTCCACAAACATGGAGCTCTTCTGGCCTAAGGACTTTTTGAGAATCTCACTCTGAGGTTGGGCACTTGAAATTTAGGTTGTTTTCAGGAGCTTTATCTTCTTTTGTAGTGAGAACATCAAAGGTGGGTCTCCATCACTTTGACCTGAAGGACATGGGTTCTTATTTTCCAATTAACATGAAGCAGGAGGCCTGAATTCTCTCTTTGTTGGTAAACAGTGACCACTGGTGACTAAATGTCTCCCCATGTGAACTGTGAAGCCATTTTGTCCTCCTCCACTTTTTGTGGTGTTTTTCCTGCTGCACTGAGAGTTTAGTATTTGCTTCATAAAATACAAGGAGCCCAACTGAGACACAGTGCTGGAGGGAGTTATGTCACGTGTGGTGGGTCAGGGTGTGCAGGAGAACGCACCAACCAGGCTTCTATCCCTCATAGCTTGCCCCATTGCCCCCTTGTCCATATGACCCTTATTCTGAACATTGCCCTGAAACCTCTCCATACAAAAAGATGACTTTACAAATAAGGATCTGCTGGCTGCACCATGTCAGTCACAAGCCATTTGGAATCCAATGGTAGATCCTCATGGCCCTACTACTGATGTTTTTTCACACACCTGCCCACCAGTGCTCTAGGCCCACTACTCAGCAGACTCAAACGTACTGGCATCTCTTTTCTACAACATTTTCATGAAATCCAGTCAATCAAAGCACTGTCTGGTATACTCATGATCAGCAACAGGACATTCAAAAGTTCTCCAGTGCCACCTGGTCATGGAAATTTTAATAACTACATGGTATTCATCTAGCCATTGTTAAGGATGAAGTTGGAGGCACTGTGGGTTTCAATTCATTCAGAAACCATTAAATAATGAGGAAGCTCATTTTCAATGAAAGCTCTGGAGAACTCTCACAGACAAGGCTTCCCAAAGAGTGGCCAAAAGGTCACATGAAGATAGGTAAATTGAGGTCTACAATGTGAGGTCCATGTGTGTTTTGACACTCAACTATGGCAGCCAAGTCTTTCAGAATAAAATCATGTGTTATCCTGGCTGAGATTCTCAGTGCTCTGTGGAAAGCCACCCTGGGCCTAGATCTCAGTTTCCAAGGGCGACTCTCATGCGTGGCCTCCTAATATCCCAACACAATTCATGGCAATACTTCTCTGAGTTCAGTTCCAGAACGCAGTCTCTAAGGGGAATCCAACCAGAGTTCAAGCCCAGGTGGACCAAGATATTTCTTACAACCACCACACAAATGACCACAATTAAAACCAAAACACTCAAACAAGGTCCTCATCTTCTTCCATATAGTCACTCATCGTAACCTCTGGCTGAAGGTCTCCATGAATGGCTCACCCAAAGACAGTGTCCAAATAAACTCCCTTGCCCCTCATTTGCCTAAAGTCATGTTGGCCTGGACACCCTTCCTGTGAACCAGGAGTGATCAAATAAGCCTCCCGTTAATACTGCTCTGTTTCTCCAATTTGTGGCCTACTGACTTTCAATTATAGATTCTTTATGTGATTTGGAGTCATGCAAAAACCTAAGCACCTCTCCAGTGATTTGAAGAACTCATTTGACCCAAGGAATACCAATTCTCACTTGATGGAAGTCAGGAACCTAACAGAGGAAGACGAGAGACTTCATCCACAATGAGTGATCTTTTGGCAATTATGGTTTTGGATGCACACATGGGATCATTCTTTAGATCCATCAGCTGCTGAGAATCAAAGTCACAGCCACATACAAGGCCAAGAGGCTAATTCAGACACATTCCTTTCCAAAGCAATTAAGAAAGAGCCACAAGTGTTGCCCATTCATTTCCATTTGAAAACTGTTTTCTTCAGGCTTCACAAAGGGGTGGCCTGAGGCAAAGACCTTCCTGATATTCAGGGCAACAGAACAATAGGTAAGCAAAAGGCCAAAAGCAGGGTATATCCACTGAGACTTTCCTGGTCACATTGATATCTGAGTTTTCTGAGATGCTGGCCATTCCCTTCAGCTATCCTGTACATGGCCATGTCACAGACCTTGGAGTTGTTACATATCTTGGACACAAAACCATGAGCCTATTCTTGAGAGTGGCCAGAATTCAGAAGAAAACAGAGACTTAGGAAGGTAGTAGGTATTGCCCATCCATAAGGCAAGCCGCACTCTATTCATAAATTAGGCAGTATGCATAATGGGAAGCTTTCTACTAGACAGGACACATCCATTGTTGCATTCTCTTTTCTCATGTCTACAACCGCAGACACAGTGGGATACACAGACATAGAAACACTCATCTTGTCAAACGACTTACTAGAAACAGTTCACTTCAAATCAAACAAACCACCTTTCGTACCTATTCTCTGAACATGAGACAAAACAACAAACCCACACTCACAAATGCACCTCCTTTCTTCAAGTAGGTCTGTGACTCTCCGGAGTTAACTCTGACTGGTGGGCCATATTATGTTCCCCCAAAATGGCGTGTCCTCTATCAGATCTGGTTTCCTTGACCAACTCTGTGAAGTTGTCAGGAAAAAGTGGCCAGCTACTACCTGCTTTCGCAGGAAAAGTATCTCTTCAGAGCTCTCGTGGTATTTGGCTATACTCACATCAGGAGGTACCAAGAAAGACGGACTCTGTCCTTGGAAAATCCAATCAAGTGAGCCCACAGGGACATGGACTGGGATTGCCTCTCGGTGTCTTGGTTCTTGGATAGCAAGTTCAGAGTGTTCCATCACCAAGGAAATGAGGTATGTCACTTTCTTTGGAACTGAATGAGGCCACTGCCTTGGCAACCACTTTGTCCTAACACTTGCTTCCAAGGGTCCCATGAGATGGAGGCTGCTCCTACTTCCTGGAACACTTTCACAAGTTAGAATGGTATATCAACCATAGACACCTGGGAACAGCTCTCCACACAGGTCTGGTTTAGTCCATCTTCTCTAAAATAAGTAGAGAGATGCTGATTCGGACACATCCCTTTATCCTGACCAGGTTGTTTGACTTGGAATAGGACTTTTGCTCTCTCAGGTCTTTCATACCTCCCTACAACTTCTCCAGGTATCATTTCTGCATGGATCTTTGAGGTTTTCAGCAGGTGGAAGGTCCCCTAATTCCCTGTATTTTAAGAACAACTCTGTTGCTGCTCTTCTGTAAAATGAGATTTAGGGAACAGTGTATGTTTAGGGTTAATAACAGGTTCAATTTGGGTTAGGAATCATTCTGGGCAATGAATAATGGTATTGAGAACGTGCGATAATTACAAGAATATAGAGGTGAAATATCAGTATGGAAACAGAAATCTAGGTATGATTTGAAGCACAGGACCTTGTACCTTGGTAGATTTAATGTAGAAGAGAACATCCAGTCAAAATAGATAGTTGGTAGGATTAGGAAGATAGTCGGTAGGTTTAGGAAGAAGAGTGAGTATAGGATTTGGACCAAAAGTTCTTTAGCAATAGGGTTTCTGTTAGAGAATGAATGAAAATTTCAGCACATGTGAAGAGTCAGTCACAACGATGAACTGGGGAAAATAAGTAGGAAAGCAGGTATCAATAGAGACATTATGAAATCAGGCAAAGTATAAAGTGAGTTTTAGGATTAGACATTTTCAACAGGGTTTAGTTTGAATATATAATCATTGGAAGAAACAAATATGTTGTCACCAATAGGATTGACATTTGAGAGCATTAGGCAACCTTCACATGGATGTTTTTAGTTATCCATGTTCACTTTCCTTTTAGACTTCGGTACAATCATAAGTGTGACCTTTACATTTTTTGTTCAGAATTTTACTGTGATAAAATATATATGTTGATCAGATGACATGAGTATTTCTTCCACCATTTCTGGGAGCAATATTTTGAAAACATATACATTAGTGTTAGGGGTACACAGAGGTGTACCCTGTGTCTATGAATATAGAGATAATGCATGAATAGACCATCCTGTGAATAAATAATTTAACTGGTTCCACTTTAAATAATGAATTGAATTGATATCTAAAAAAATATAAGAAATCTTATATTGATATATAATCATTCATTCCAACCAGTTATACATCTAATGGTAATTTTAGGATTATGGTTTATCATGAAGGGTGTTTGAGTTTTGCTTCATAAGAGATAATGAAAAATGAAAATATTGTGATTGGAAAAAGTCTTATGAAAAGACCAGTCAAGAAACATGGAGGAATACATGTGTTCTGAAGCAGGAAGTGACTGATCATTAAACAAATGCCTAAAAGTTTTCTAACTTGTGGATGAAATATATATCCTATGATGTGCATAAACTGAAGAAATAGTAATGTACCAGTGTTGAATAGAAATGAACGTCAAAATACACATCATGTCCCCTAGGAATCTACTTGCATTGATGTTACACTGGGTAAGTATCTGTAGAAATATTAGAGTTTGTATTCACCATTCTATGAAGTTACTTTTCAGTACTAGGAAAGAAATATATATTTCAGGTGGATGATTATTTCTGAGTATAATCTTGTGGAAAGTTTGTTATAAATCCACATATATGAATATGAATGAATTTAGGGAGCGTATAATAAGACACATATATTTCATATTTTGAAAAATCTGGAGAGTATATATATATATATATATATATATATATATATATATATATATATGCACGCACACACACAGACATTAAAAAGTAGCAATATAGGAGATCCAACATGGTGGCGAACATGGAGAAATCAAGTCTCTGACCTCTTAAGCTGCGCAGGCAAAGGGAGTCATAAACTGTCTAAATGCTGTTTGTTCAGAATCACTAGGCAATGCTGACCTGACATGGATCTGGTGCGAACAGTCTGGGCCCCTCAGAAAACACACAGAGCCCGGATCAGCTGCATAGAAGCTCAGATTTGCCTGCTTCTTGTGTCTCAGAACTAACATTCCCTCTGAAATAACTGGTCGGCCCTTCTGAATTTACAGAGGTAAAAGGCCACTGAATTGAAATGGGGCTTCTGAGACACAGTCAGGACCCATCAGTTGCATTGGTCACCTGGCAAAAGGAATGAACGGTCACCATTTGCATGGGATACCACCATGGAAGAGAACTGACGTCATGGGCAGAGGAGATAACTTCATTGAAACCAGTACGACAGGTGTGTAATTCCCTATGCATCTCTCTCCACACAGCGGGGAAACATTAAGGGCCCCTTCCAGCTCTCCTTTAAGGGGCCCTCCCAGGTCTCCCGTGAGAAAGATGGCCAGACCGAGGAAGTCATGTGTGCTGTGGGACTCGTGGCATGGAATTCCCGGTTACCGCTCCCACCAGTGCTGACAACTGAGGTCTCTTACACCAGCTAATGTGGGCATGGATACCAGAGAGCAAGCAAATTCGCTGGGGGTTCCCAGCCCCAAGCTCTACAAACTTAGGGTCTGAGGGAGGCAAACAGGGAGAGAGTGGCAGGCGTTGATGAAAACAGGACTACCAGGAACAGAGACCTGACGTGTAGCAAGTATTGTGGTGAGTGTCACAGTTGAGCAGAGCCTGGCTTGAGGAAACACTAGAGAAGGTCCTAGGCACTCAGGATTGGAGAACCGCCCAGTCTGGGAAGAAGAGCTGCTGCACAGTGATTGGTTCCCACCTATTGAGAGGAGAAGCTTGGCCCAGTGAGCACAGCTCCACCTACTGGAAGAGAAGTTAATTGAACTCTATGACTGCATGTATTATTATTATTATTATTTTATTTTTACTTTTTTCTTTCATTTTCATTTTTTGTTGTTGTTCTTTAAATTATTTTAATGTTTTTATTTTTTAAATTTTACTATTATTATTATTATTTTAAATTTTAATTTTCATTTTTAATTATCATTATTATTTTAAAAAAATTATTTCTTTCTTTATTTTCTATTTTTTTCTTTTGTCTTTTCATTTCTTTTCAATTTTCTTATTCCCTCATCCTTGAATTCTACCTGCCTATTCTCATTCTCTTTAGTGACTTCTTCCCATCCCTTCTAATATCTTTCCTCCCAAGCTTCAAATAAATTTATAAGAATAAGCAGTAACTCAGCACTCAAACAAACAAGAAGTAACATGAGCAGCATAAAAAAGCAAGAAAGAAAAGGAGTACAAACAATGAAGGATAACCTAAATATTCAGGAGGACCTAGAATCATCAGAAAAATGGTCATATAAAAAACTCAAGGAATACCTTAGACAGATGGAATGAAACCTTAAAGAGGATACGAGAGAGCAAATAAATACAGTGAAAGAACACATTGAAAATGAATTACATAAACAGATAAAAGAAGAAGTTAATCTTCTTTATCAGGAGATAGAGATTATAAAAATTCAAAGAATAATTCTAGAAATGAAGAAAACGATAAACCAAATTAAAAACTCAATTGAGAGTATCACTAACAGAGTGGAGCAAGTAGAAGACAGAATGTCACATAATGAAGACAAAATATATCATCTTAAAAAGAGTCTAGCCAACACAGAAAGGCTGGTAAAAAATCACGAGAAAAACATCCAAGAGATATGGGATAACATAAAAAAACCAAACTTATGAGTCATCTGGATAGAGGAAGGTACAGAGATTCAAACCATGGGAATGAGTAACCTGTTGAATGAAATAATTACAGAAAATTTTCCAGAAATAAAAAAGGAAACGGATATACAAATTGAAGATGCTTACAGGACACAGAGCACACAAAATCACAGTAGACCAACGCCAAGACACATTGTTATGAAGATATCCAATATACAGAACAAAGAGAAAACATTAAAAGCTTCAAGAGAAAGGAGGAAGATTACATTCAGGGGTAAACCAATATGGTTAACAACCTATTTTTCATCACAGACACTGAAAGTGAGAGGATCCTGGAACAACGTATTTCAAACATTGAAAGACAATGGATGCCAAACAAGAATTCTGTATCCAGCAAAATTCAGCTTCAGGTACGACAACGAAATAAAAATCTTTCATGATAAAGAAAAGCTAAAAGAATTTGCAGCAAGAAAACCACCATTGCAAAGTGTCTTGAGCAAAACACTACACGAGGAAGAAATGAAAAACAACAACCAAAACCATCAGTGGGAAGTGCCTCAGTAATGACAGAGGGCGGGGGAAAAGCTAATCATGGAGAAACAAAGTAAATTTAAAAAAACGATAAATATTCAAACATGGATGGCAGTAGAAACCATATATCAATAGTAGCTCTAAACACTAATGGCTTAAACTCTCCAATAAAGCAACATAGGCTTGTAACTTGGATTCAAAAAACAAATCCAACAATATGTTGCCTCCAGGAGACATATCTGAATGGAAAAGACATACACAGGCTGAAGGTGAAAGGTTGGGAAAAAATATACCATGCACACGGTCCTCATAAGCAAGCAGGGGTGGCCATCCTCAAATCGAATTAAATCGACTTCATGACTAATTTAATCAAAAGGGATAATGAAGGAAATTATATACTGTTAAAAGGAACCATTCACCAACAAGACATAAAAATTATCAATATTTACGCACCATTAAATGGTGCTGCAACGTTCATAAAACAAATTCTCCTCAAGTTCAAGAATCAAATAGACCACAACACAATAATTATGGGTGACTTCAACAGACCTCTCTCACCATTGGACAGATCCTCCAAATAAAAGTTGAATAAAGAAACTATAGAACTCAATATCACAATCAATAACCTAGACTTAACTGACATATATAAAATATATCAACCATCATCAAGTGGATATACTTTTTTTTAAGCAGCACATGGATCCTTCTCAAAAATAGACCATATATTATGCCATAGAGCAACCCTCAATAAATATAAAGTGGTGGACATAATACCATGAATTTTATCTGATTATAATGGAATGAAACTGGAAACCAATGAAAAAGAAGGAAGGAAAAATCCTACATCACATTGAAAATGAACAACATTTTACTGAATGATTAATGTGTTACAGAAGACATAAATGAGAAAATCAAAAAATTCTTCGAGATAAATGAAAATACAGACACAACATATCGGAATCTATGGGACACAATGAAAGGAGTTTTAAGAGGGAAATTCACCACCTTGACGTCATTCCTCAAAAATAGGAAAGAACAACAAATAAATGAGCTCACACTTCATCTCAAAGCCCTAGAAAAGGAAGAGCAAAACAACAGCAAATGTAGCAGAAGGCAAGAAATAACTAAAATCAGAGCGGAAAACAACAAAATTGAAACAAAAGAAACTATTGAAAAAATTACAAAACTAAAGCTTGGTTCTGCGAAAAATAAATAAGAACAATAGACCCTTAGCATCCCTTTATGTTCAAAACATTAGAAAAATTAGAGATAACAGGAACTTACCTCAACATTGTTAAAGCTATCTATGTTAAGCCTCAGGCTAGCATTATTCTGAATGGAGAAAAATTGAAGCATTCCCTCTAAAATCTGGAACAAGACAGAGATGTCCTCTACCACCACTTCTATTCAATATAGTTCTCGAAACACTGGCCAGAGCAATTAGACAGATGAAAGAAATTAAAGGCATGAAAATAGGAAAAGAATAACTTAAGTTATCACTACTTGCAGCTGACATAATTCTATATATAGAAGACCCAAAAGGGTCTACAAAAAAAAAAAAAAAACTACTAGAACTAAGAAATGATTTCAGCAATGTGGCAGGATATAAAACCAACATTCATAAGTCAAAGGCATTTCTGTATATCAGTGACAAAACTTCTGAAACGGAAATGAGAAAAAAAACACTCCATTCACAATATCCTCAAAAAATAAAAATAAAATCCTTGGGAATCAACCTAACAAAAGAGGTGAAAGATTTATACAATGCAAACTACAGAACCCTAAAAAGAGAAGTAGAATAAGATCTTAGAAGATGGAAAAATATACACTGTTCATGGATAGGGAGAACTAACATCATCAAAATGGTGATATTCCCAAAAGTTCTCTATAAGTTTAATGCAATGCCAATCAAAATCCTAACGGCATTTCTTGTAGAAATAGAGAAAGCAATCATGAATTTCATTTGGAAAAATAAAATATCCAGAATATCAAAAGCAATTCTAACCAGGAAGTGTAAATCAGGCGGTATAGCGATACCAGATTTCAAACTAAATTTCAGAGCAATAGTAACAATGACAGCATGGTACTGGTACCAAAACAGGCGGGTGGACCAAAGGTACAGAATGGAGGACACAGAAATTAATTCACAATGCTACAACAATCTTTTATTTGATAAAGGAGCTAAAAGCATCAATGGAGGAAGGATAGCATCTTCAACAAATGGTTCTGGGAAAACTGGAAATCCATATGTAACAAAATGAAACTGAATCCCTTTCTCTTGCATGCACAAAAGTTCACTCAAAATGGATCAAGGACCTTGATATCAAATCAGAGACATGGCGACTTACTCAAAGTAAAAAGTTGTTTCTCAGCAAAAGAAACAATAAGAGAGGTAAATAGGGAGCCTAAATTCTGGGAACAAATCTTTACTCCTCACACTTCAGATAGAGCCCTAATATCCAGAGTATACAAAGAACTCAAAAAATTAAACAATAAGATAACAAATAACCCAATCAACAAATGGGCCGAGGACATCCACAGACATCTCAGAGGAGGACATATAATCAACAAGTACATGAAAAAATGCTCACCATCTCCAGTAGTCAGAGAAAGGTGAATCAAAACCACCCTAAGATACCATCTCACTCCAGTAAGATTGGCAGCCATTATGAAGTCAAACAACAAGTGTTAGTGAGAATGTGGGGAAACAGGTACACTTGTACATTGCTGGTGGGACTGCAAATTGGTGCATCCAATTTGGAAAGCAGTATGGAGATTTCTTGGAAAGCTGGGAATGAAACCACCATTTGATCCAGCTATTCCCCTTCTCGGTCAATTCCCTAAAGACCTAAAAAGAGCATGCTGCAGGGACACTGCTACATCGATGTACATAGCAGCACAATTCACAATAGCAAGACTGTGAAACCAACCTATATGCCCTTCAATAGATGAATGGATAAAAAAAATGTGGCATTTATACAGAAAGGAGTATTGCTCTGCATTAAAAAATGACAAAAGTCATAGATTTGCAGGGAAATGGATGGCGCTAGAGCAGATTATGCTAAATGAAGCTACCCAATCCCTTAAAAACAAATGCCAAATGTCTTCTTTGATATATGGAGATTAACTAAGAACAGAATAGGTATGAAGAGGATGAGAAGAAGATTAACATTAAAACAGGGATGAGAGGTGGGAGGGAAAGGGAGAGAGAAGGGATATTGCATGGAAATGGAAGGAGACCCTCAGGGTTATACAAAATTACATACAAGAGGAAGAGAGAAGAAAGGGAAAAATAATACATGGGGAGAAATTTATTAAGGTAGAGGGGGTAGAGAGAGAAGATGGTAGGAGAGGGGAGGGGAGGGGGGATAGTAGAGGATAGGTAAGGCAGCAGAATACAACAGACACTAGTATGGCAATATGTGAATCAATGCATGTGTAACTGATGTGATTCTGCAATCTGTATACGGGGTACAAATGGGAGTTCATAACCCACTTGAATCAAAGTGACAAATATGATGTATCAAGAACTATGTAATGTTTTGAACAAGCATAAATAAAAATTAAAAAAAAAAAGAAAACTAACTTTGGTGAATGATGCACGCGAATCCTAATATTTGTACAGTAACTGACCCAGTTTAACATCAATGCAAGTAGATTCCTATGGTACATGATGTGTATTTTGACGTTCATTTTTATTCAACACTGGTACATACTATTTCATCAGTTTATGCACATCACAGGATATATATTTCATCCACAATTTAGCAAATTTATAGGCATTTGTTTCACTTTCAATCACTTCCTGCTTCAGAACACATGGATTCCTCCATATTTCTTGATTGGTAATTTCATGAGACTTCTTTCCAAACACATTATTTTCGATCCATAATCACTTTTGAAGCAAAACTCACACACACTTCATGATAAAAAATAACCCTAAGATTACAATTAGATATATAACTGGTTGGAATTAATGATTGTATGTCAATATATGATTTCTTATATATTTTCAGATAACAATTCAATCCATTATTTAAAGTGTAACCAGTTATATTATTTATTTACAGTATGTTCTATTCATGCATTATCTCTATATTCATAGACACAGGGTACACCACTTTGTACCCCCAATACTAATTTATATGTCTTCAAATATTGCTCACAGAAATGGTGTAAAAAATATTCATGTCACATGATCTACATATATATTTTATCACAATAATTTTCTGGGCACAAAATGCAAAGGTCACACTTATGATTGTACCAAATCCTAAATGGAAGTTGAATACGGATTACTAAAAACTTCCATTTCCAGTTTGCCTAATGCTTTCAAATGTCATTTCTATTGGTGACTACATATTTGTTTCTTCCTAAAATTATGTATTCAATCTCGATCCTGTTGAAAATGTCTAAACCTATCACTCACTTTACAATTGCCTGATTTTGTAATGTCTCTATTGATATCTTCTTTCCTATATTTTTCGCAGTTCATCATTGTGACTGACTCTTCGCATGTGCTGACATTTACATTCACTGTATAAATGAAACCCTATTGCTAAAGAACATTTGATCCAAATTTTATACTCACTCTTCTTCCTAAACCTACCGACTCTCTTCCTTATCCTACCCACTATCCCAATTTGAGTGGATGTTCTCTTCTACAATCAATCTTCCAAGGTACAAGGTCCTATGCCATTGATTATCAATTTATCTGAGACAACCGTGCAGAACATAATTAAAAGCTAAGTATCCGAATCAAGGGCCTCATTCCCTTCTGGGCTACAAATCTTACCTAGATTTCTGTTTTCATACTTATATTTCACCTCTATAGTTTTATAAATATCACAGGTTCCCAATACCATTATTCATCCATCAGAATGATTCCGAACCCAAATTGAACATGTTATTAACCCTAACCATACACTGTTCCCTCAATCTAACTTTACAAAAGAGAAGGGACAGGGTTCGTCTTGCAATACAGCAATGTAGGGGATCTGCCACCTACTGAGAACCTCAAAGGTCCATGCATATTTGATCCCTGGAGAAGATGTAGGCAGCTATGAAAGACCTGAAAGACCAAAAGTCATCTTCTATGGCAAACAACCTGTTCAGGATGAAGGGTTGTGTCTGAGTAAGCCTCTCTCTTCTTAATGTAGAGAAGATGGACCAAACCAGGCCTATGAGGAGAGCTGTTCCCGCAAACTGGTGTGGCCAAATTGGAAAGCAGTATGGAGATTCCTGGGAAAGCTTGGAATGGAACCACAATTTGACCCAGCTATTCCCCTTCTCGGACTATTTCCTGAAGACCTTAAAATAGTGTATACCTCTGGGATACTGCCACATCGATGTTCTTAGCAGTACAATTCACAATTGCTGCACTGTGGGCCCAACCTAGATGCCCTTCAATAGATGAATGTATAACAAAAATGTGGCATTTATACACCATGGAGTATTACGCAGCACTAAAGTATGACAAAATCATGGAATTTTAAGGGAAATGGATGGTAATAGAGCAGATTATGCTTAGTGAAACTAGCCAATCCCTAAAAAACAAATACCAAATGTCTTCTTGGATATAATGAGAGCAACTAAGAACAGAGCAAGGAGGAAGAGCAGGAAGAAAAGATTTACATTAACAGAGACATGAGGTGGGAGGAAAAGGGAGAGAAAAGGGAAATTGCATGTTAATGGAGGGAGACCCTCATTGTTATACAAAATTACATATAACAGGTTGTGAAGGGAATGGGAAAATAAACAAGGAGAAAAAATAATTACAGTAGATGGGGTAGAGAGAGAAGATGGGAGGGGAAAATTGGGGGGATCATAGAGTATAGGAAAGGTAGCAGAATGCAACAGTAACTAATAGGGCATTATGTAAAAATGTGGATATGTAACCAATGTGATTCTGCAATCTTTATTTGGGGTAAAAATGGGAGTTCATAACCCACTTGAATCTAATGTATGAAATATGATATGTCAAGAGCTTTGTAACGTTTTGAACAACCAAAAAAAGAAAAAAAAGTAGCCATGTATATGCCAATCGAAAATCATCATGATATACATATATATATATAATCCACAGATGCAAAAATATTCATTTTACTGAACATGGATTTATGTATAATGTTATTGAACTAGGAAGCTCACCCATAGGTTGAATTTTCAGTTCAAACAGCGTTTATGAGTAGTGATCTCTTCTCACAATTTGTATCTGCCAATTCAGCCACCTCACAAGTATGTACGTGTGATACCAGGTAGGATTCTCTATGTGCATATAAAAATACGTGTGCTACAGAGAAAGGGAGACAGGATTCCCATATTTGTTAATTTTAAAAACACATGTAGAATTATTTCAACAAAAAATTGACTAGATTTATAGCTCCTATACTATATAATGCAAAAGGCAATTCCAACTACACACCATGCCTCCTCTGAACGGCTTGTATTTCTATTCTGCTTGGGTTATGTTTCACCATCATATTAGGATTATTAGTCAGAGTCTAGTAGGGTTTGGGTTAGTGTCAGGAATTCAGTATTTCAAATGTAAAATTGGAAAATGAATCCAATGTGTATGCAAATATGTGATATACAATAATCTTCCCACTCTCATCCAGAACAATGCTTTGACATTACGTTTGCCCCAAGTAAGACACAATTAGAGGATAAGAGTTAGAAATTCTGTGAATACTTATCTGGAATGGAAAACGATCAGGAGTTCACAACCTTGGAGGTGGTAGAGGAGTTTCCAAAAGGAAGGGACAGGGGTGATCACTCAACCTGATCTTTCATTAATATTGGGAGCCATCTTGCCTTAAAGCCATGGAAAGATAATTTTTGCTTTACTATAAATTACTGCAAATTCTGAACCTGCTTGGAATGCCTGCCCATGCCTTGAACTCACCCATGCCTGTCTTACTGACCAGATCACAGCCCTCTCTGAAACCTTACTGACACCTCATAAATATTGGCCTTCCCTGGCCAGACAACGACCCTCTCTGAGGCTCTAATGGTCCTCATAATTTCTGATGCTGGGGCCAGCAAATAAAAAATGTTAACTACAGTTAGTGTGATGCTTGTCAAAGTTCTGTTTTCTGATACTCCCTTTTTGTGTAACTTTTTGGGCTATAAAGCTGGGGTGTAGGAAAGGTGGGGATGCTGTCTTTTTCCCGCCGTTTTGAGAAGGAGAGTCAGCCTAGCCGGTTGAACTAATAAGCTTGCCTTAATTTGATTTTAATTGGAGTCAGTGGTATTTTCTTGCATCCTGGTCTAACATTTTGGAGTTCCCCAGCGAGATGACGTGACCAGATCACAAGACCAGACTGCTGGAAATTCTGACGCTGGCCTTTCCTCCAGGGCTCAGGGCTGGAGAGCCAAGTTCCAAAGCCTTGGAGTGAGCCTTCGGTCCAGGGAGCACTGCAGTGAACCATCACACTAAAACTATTAGCAAGCACCTGGTGGAGGAGGCCTCCATTGGTAGGTGGTGCCTTTATAACATCTGATATCTGGTTAAGGGAGATGTCTTCTGATTACAGAGAGGTGGCCTGGGGAGGCTCACATGTACTCCTGTCCAGGACAGTAACAAGAATTGTTCTGTCCTCTGTTCTGTTCTGTATGGAATTTCTCTGAAAGGGTAGAAAGGTGCAGCCGGGTACGCAGGAGCTCCTACCCCGGAGCTTCAGCAAGACATTTCATTGCTCCTCAGTTTTTCTGTATCTTCACCAGGTTTCTGTTTCTTTGTGTTTTGTTTTGTGTTCTATATGTTTTTTGTTTGTTTGTTTTTGTGCATTTTGTTGTTTGATTTCTGTGGTAAAAACTTAAGGATATTGGACGTAAAAATGAGTAATAAAGCAAGTAAGCCTTACACACTTTGGACTGTGTTCTAAAAAACTGTGATGAAGTTTACCCCCCTTTGTTAAGCAGGATGAGAAAAGCCCCTAGCTGGCAGCCTGGAACTCACCCACTGCAGAGGGCAATGCCTGCTGGCCACCAAGGAACAGAGTATCTCCCAGGTTAACAATGGAAACTCCTTTAAAACCCCTTGTTGCTCCAGTTCAAGAGAGTCACAACCTTTGGGCAGAGTCCCCTGTGTTTCTGCTTTGATAGCAAAGCAGAAAACCTCCCTTTTTGTTTTTATCAAACCCTGTCCTCATTATTAAATAGGTATTAATTTGCTTCAAGGTCAGAAACCGAAATTTAAGTTACAAATTTTGATAACCCCCCGACCCTGGAACTTTTTGAGAGCTGACTACTGAAATGTTAGGAGATGGAGCGAGATTGGGGTGGAACCAAACCAGAGGAGCTAGTCCCATAAGTAAAAGGAGGGACTGAGGGACTCCCAGCATCTACCAAAGCCCTGCTGCTTCAAGGAATTCCTTCCTTCGTTCCCTGCACTGTAAGGATTATGCCACCTCTGTCTTCTTAAAAAAAAGAAAAAGAAAAAGGGGACACTAAATGCAGTAAAGTCACCATGGAAACCCTTGATATTACATTTCAGGTTGCCCTCTGTGAAAACATCTGATCCCCTTGTGAGGACATCTATCCTGCCACTGGTGTAGGAAATTTTTCTCTTATCTGCTCTGTTTTTAAGGCTTCTGTCTGTCAGCCATAGTCTGGACCTCCTTTCTGTCTGTCTTGTGTCTTTGTTTCTGGCCCTTTAAGACATGTGCAATAATGTGCTGATATTATAAATTGTTTCTTGGGAATGATATTAGTTCAATGTGTGTCTAAATGATGATGTTTTATTGTAACAATCTGGTATCTGAATGGGTTTTTGTAGCATTGCTCAATCTTGCAGTTAAAAGTCGGGTTTAGGTAATTGTTTAGTTTATGATTTCAGATAATTCATGCCAGATAACTTAAATACTTAGGATGGAAAACTAAAGCACTCTACTTCCAAGTTGGCAAGTAACTTCCCAAACATTCAGTTTTATTTGTCACTAATTTTGAATTGGGTAGACTGAGAAAATATCACAGTGTGTACCAGTGCATTAATTTGGACAAGGATAGTAAATCATAGTATGGTATCTGTTGATAAAACAAGATGTAAAGATATAAAATTTTGTGAATTTCATCTTAAAATTGTATCATAATTTTCAACATCCGAACCTCAAAATTATGGTTAAAATGCCTTAGGCCTGAGGTGTCTGCTCAGAATAGCAGTTTTACCCTGCTCCTTTCAGACCTCAGCCAGGACTTTTGTTGAAATGCAAATAAAAGAAGCCTGCAAGCTCAGTAGGAGACTGATCTGAGGCCTAAGGCAGGAAAAAAGGTAAATTGTATGGTATTTATTAATTACTGGGCAGTCATTTTTTCTAGGACTCTTATTTTTTTCCTTAGATTCTGTATTCTTTTTTTGAGCTCATGAATTTGATCCTACAGACCTAGGTTAATGTTATTCTGATCAGCTCTATCTTTGACCAACAGTGGAGTTTTTGAAACATTGCAATGGAGATTTCAACTGCAAAAAGCTACAAGGCCTTTACTATTATTATGTGTGCACACTTTTGTTATGTGTTGTATGTCTATATATACATATATCCCTATATCATATATATGTTATACAAATTAACACATATAAGGAGCACTCATAAAAAAAGCACTCATAAAAACAAATTTTAAAACGTTGATCCAAAGATCTTTAATTCAAGTGATTTAATTGGTACAATTTAAATTGGATAAACAGATAAAAATAAATGTCTTTAAATTTAACCTTACAAGTTTTTCTAGGTGTTCAAAAATCTAATAAAATATTAATGCCGACAAAAGGTCTAATATGCCTTGGTTCTAGGACTTTTTCTTCAACAAAAAATGGTACACTGTTCAATAGATTTGTCTAATATTTTGATAAATAAGTAAAGTAAATTTGATATGGGATTACTCATTCATGAGTACTTTTGTTAGATATCTGATTTATTTACTAAGGTCTGTATAAGTTTGTCCTAAAGTCTGTATAAGATTGTAAAAATCAGTCATGTGTTAAAGAGACAAAAATTTCTTAAAACATAAGTTTACCCATAATATTGTGGTTATTAAGTTTTATTTTTCTAGAGCAAGCAACCATAAAAATTAAACAACTGATTAAATAAGAACTGTTATTTTAGAGCACTGTACTGCCATTTCTTTAAAAGCTAAACTTGGTTAATGTAGAAAAATCAATGCAATTGTGATGCTATTAATGTGCTCATATCTTCCAGGTATACAAGTCTGTAAGGTAGAAACTTTAAAAGAGCATTATATCAAGCTGGTGTTCTGAAGTTGTATGGTAAAAAAAATATATATATATATATATATATATATTGGGATTTATTTACCTGTTGTCAATAAGATATGTAAACTTTTATGTTACTTTTTATATTGGGGAACAATTTAAATGTATTTTAAGTTAATGAGAGCCTAATCTATGTAAAGGTTAAAAACTTTCAGCCTTTTTTTAATTCATGTTTTAAATGCTATATCATATGGTGTTAGCTAATGTTCATGTGACCTCAAACAATTTATGTAAACTTTGTAAAATGATATTTAAAAAACAAAGATTAGCTTTAGAATTAAAACACTTAAGATTAATAAAGAGCCCTGCCTTACCTGAGATAAGGCTCTGTGTCCCATCTTATTATGTGAGAATGACTACGAAAGCAGTAGGTCAGATGTTATTTCATTTAAAGATATTTTCAAAAGTTTTTTTTTTCCTGTCAACATTACTAGCATCTCAAACAGAGGATATAATGTATAACTCAGCCAAAAATTTTAGGGTAGCTATTACACGAACTAAGTTTGTTTACTGTTGTTAATTTTATTTTGTAATTTCCTTATGGGTGATATAAAGATTCCCTGTTAGTGTTTTACAGAAGTGTTGCTTTAAGAACACAACATTGGTTAATTTAAGATAATTAGCCATCACCTACAAGACAGACAGAATAATACAGATCCCAAATAATAAAAAGATAAATAATTTTAAATTATAGACATTAAAGCCCAGTACTCTTAATATAAGTCTGTTAAAATTTATTTGATGGATGTTTAAGATTAGGATTTAAAATTAAAGTTATATGAAAAGGGACAAGAAAACCAATATTTGGCTCTTGCCCTCTGAGTCATTCTGTATCCAGGGAACAGCGGACTTCTCTAAAGAGCTTTGCAACTCTGAACCACATAACTTCCTGATCAGGGAGATTAATGAGACCACTGGAGAACAGAAAGCCAATCAGTGCATTTGCTACGAAGAGGAGAGTCATCAGAGAAGGGAGACATCCCTGATGCTTCCGAGGGAAGCCACATGGTCAAACAAGACCTGGACCCACCTAGCGCAAATGGCACTAGCAGAACTGAGAAGCTGCTCTCAAGTTTCCCCAGAAATGACTCCCATAAAATCTCAGCTGACTGTTCACAATAGATAGAAACAAAAGTCAGTTTGACTGCTTCATCTTAAACACTTAGAAAAGACAGTTAAAAACAAATTACAGCCATTCCTGGGCATTTTATATAATAATAGTAATAATAATATTTTAAGGTATACACTTTATGTTAGCCTCCCAAAATAAGTAAGACTAAAGGCTACAAAGAAGGATTCTCAGACAGGAATGCCTGATAACTATAAAAAGAGGCTATCAAGATTGTCTGCCAGAGGCAGAAGTTTTTAGTTTAAGGCCTACAGATATTCTTAACCTAAACACATAGTCTTGGTATTTGTTAGTATGATTATGCAGCAATGAGTAAGAGAATTAAAGGTTTCTCTATTAGACACAGAGGTCATACTAGTAAAAGTATTTTGCAAGATCAGATGACATTAAATTATTAAACTGAATCTTATGGGGAGGGACAAATGTAACACTAAAAGTTAAATATTAAGTTGACAGTCCTGATAACTGGGAATATTTAAGACTGGTGAGGAAACTTCTATACAGTGACATGTTCCAGCTGCTGCAACATTTATTCAGTACTCATGATTTTTTGTTTCTCTCATAGAAGAACCCATCCCCAGATGACTTTACTACCTGTTCTTCCCAATCCAGACTTCAAACCTAACTGACTTCTAAAAGGCGACTAATGTCCCTCAGGCGGTGCCCCCTCACGTCACCCTCTCTCAGCTCAGAAGAAGTCTAAATGAGTGACGCCTCTCTTCTTACAACAATGGAGACAAAAATAAATAGAATATCAATATAAGTAATTAATTAAGTCAGGTAAAATCAGGGAGACGTGTTTTTGGGTGAGTTCAAAAAATCGGGAGACTATTACCTGAGGGATTAAAATTCCCACAGTGCTCTTCCTACCCAATCAAATATATGAAAGGAACACATTAGAAAAGGGGGGAATGATTGATCCAACCTTATCTTTTATTAAAATTGGGAGCCATCTTGCCACAAAGCCGTGAAAAAATAATTTTGGCTTAACTATAAATTACAGCAATATCTGAACCTGCTTGGAATGCCTGCCCGTGCCTTGAACTCACCCATGCCTGGCTATCTGACCAGATAACAGCCCTCTCTGAAACTTTGTTGACACCTCATAAATATTGGCCTTCCCTGGCCAGTCGACACTCTCTGAGGCTCTAATGGTCCTCATAAATTCTGATGTTGGGGCCAGCAAACAAAAATGTAAACTACCATTAGTGTGATGCTTGTCAGAATTCTGTTATTTTTAACCCCACTTTTGTGTTTCTGGGCTATAAAGCTGGGCTGCTCTTCTGTTCCCGACGTTTTGGGAGGGAGAGGCAGCCAGGGTGGTGGAAATAATAAGCTTGCTTTAATCTGATTTTAATTGGAGTCAGTGGTCTTTTCTTGCGACCTGGTCTAAAAGGTAAACACTACACAAACCTGGAGCTCTGCCGGACTAAAGACTTCTTGAGAAAATGCCTTTGACGATGCGCACTCGACATATATGTTGTTGTCAGAAGCTTTAGCTTCCATTCAAATGAGACCATCAAAGCTGGGTCTACATCTATGAGACCTGGAAAACATTGTTTCAATTTTTTCAAAGAACATGAGGCAGCAGTGCTGACTTCTCTCTGTAGGTAAACTGTGGCCACTGAAAGCTAAGTGTCTCCGCATGTGGATTGTGAAGCCATTTGGTCATCCTCCAATTTTCATGGTGTTTCTTTCTACTGCACTGGGAGTTTGGTATTTGCTTCATGAAATACAATGAGTTCAACTGGTACACAGTGCTGGAGGGAGTCCTGTCACGTGTGGTGGGTCCGGGTCTGCAGGAGAATGCACCAACCAGGCTTCTATCCCACATAGCTTGACCCTTTGACCATAGCAACCTGATTCTGAACATTGCCCTGAAATGTCTCCATATAACAAAATGCCTTTTATGGAGAGGTTTCAGACATATAAGTGATTCCTGTCTGTAACATGTCAGCCACAAGTCATTTGGATGTCAATGGCAGAATCACATGTCCCGACCACAGATGTTTTATCACACACCTGCACACAACAGCTTTTGGCCCACTACTCAGCAGGCCCCAACATACTGGCATCTCTGTTCTACACCATTTTCATAAAACCCAGTCAATCAAGGCACTGTCTGGTACACTCAGGATCAGCAACTGTACATCCAAAGGTTCTCCAGTGGCAGGTGGCCATGGGAAGTTCAAAAATTTCATGGTATTTATCTAGCCATTTTCAAAGATGAAGTTGGAGAAACTGTGGGTTTCAATTCATTAAGGAACCATTAAATTTAGAGGAAGCACATTTCAATGAATAATCTAGAGAACTCTCACAGGCAAGGGTTCCCAAAGACTGGCCAAAAAGTCACATGAAGCCAGCCCCATTGAGGTCTACAATGTAAGGTCCATGTGTGTTTTGACTCTCAACTATGGCTTCCAAGTCTTTCAGAATAAAATCATGTGATATCCTGGCTGAGATTCCCAGTGCTCTGTGGAAAGCCACTCTGGGCTTAGATCTCAGTGTCCAAGGGCGACTCTCATGTGTGGCCTCCTAAAATCCCAACACAATTCATGGCAATACTTCTCTGAAGTCAGTTCCATAACGCATTCTCTAAGAAGAATCACACCAGAGTTCAAGCCCAGGTGGACCCAGGCATCTCTTACAACCACCACACAAATGACCACAATTAAAACTAAAACACTCCCACATGCTCCTCATCTTCTTCCACATAGACATTCATCATAAACTCTGGCTGGAGGTTTCCATGAAGGGCACAGCCCAATACACTGTTCAAAATAAGCACTCTTGTCCCTCATTTGCCTAAAGTCAGGGTGGCCTGGACACCCTTGCTGTGAACCAAGAGTGATCAAATAGGCCTGCCCTATATCTGATCTGCTTCTCCAATTTGAGGACTAATGACTGTCTGGTATAGATTCTTTATGTGAATTGGTATCATAGAAAACCCAAGCCCCTATCAGCTAGCCTCTGCAGGGATTTGAAGAAATGATTTGACCCAAATGATCCCTATTCTCACTTGATTTAGCTCAGGAAGCTTACAGAGGAAAGTGAGAGACTTCATCCACAATGACTGCTCTTTTGGCCATTTTGGTTTTGGATGCACACTTGGAAACTTTCTTTAGATCCATCAGGTGCTGAGAATCTAAGCCACTGCCACCACACCGGGCCAAGTGGCTGTTCCAGACATATCCCTTTCCAAAGCAATTAAGCAAAGAGCCACAGGTGATGCCCATTCATTTCCATTTGAAAACTGTTTTCTTCAGGCTTCACAAAGGGTTGGCCTGAGGCAAAGATCTTCCTGACATTCAGGGTAATAGAAACATAAGTAAGCAAATGGCCCAAAGCAGGGTTTCTCCACTGAGACTTTACTGGTCACACTGATATCTGAGTTTTCTGAGATGCTCCCATTCCCTTCAGCTATCCAGTACATGGCCATGTAACAGAGCTTGGACGTGGTACATATCTTGGAAACAAAACCATGAGGATACTCTGGAGAGTGGCCAGTATTCAGGAAGAAAAGAGGAACTTAGGAAGATAGTAGCTGTTCACCTTCCATTAGGCAAGCCGCACTCCATTCTTAAATTGGGTGAGAAGAATGCTGGGGAGCTTTATACTAGACAGGACACAACTATTGATGCATTCGCATTTCAAATGTCTACAACCACGGATACAGTGGGATACACAGACATAGAAACACTCGTGTTGTCAAACGACTTTCTAGAAACTTTCCAGTCCAAACCTACATGAGACAAAACCACAATCTCACACCGACACCCACAACGGCACCTCCTTCCCCCAAGTATGACTGTGATTATCCTGAGTGTCCTCTGACTGGTGGGCCATACTATGTTCCCACGAAATGGCCTGTCCTATCTCAGATCTCGTCTTCTTTGCAAACTTTTTGAAGTTGTCAGGAGCCATGGTTGAGCCACTACCTGCTTTCTCAGAAAAAGCTGCTCTTCAGAGCTCTCCTGAAATTTGGCCATCATCACATAAGTAGGTACCAAGAAACACTGACTCTGTCTTTGGTAAATTCAAACAATTAAGACCACTGGGACTGAAACTAAGACTTGCTCTGGGTGCATGGCTTCCTGGATCCCAAGTTCAGAGAGTTCCATCACCAAGGAAGTGTTGTAGGTCACTTCCTTCAGGAACTGAATGAGGTCACTGCGATGGAAAACCACTTTGTTCTAACAGTTGCTTCCAATGGTCCCATGAGATGGAGGCTGCCCCTACTTCCTGTGACACTTTCACAAGTTAGAATGGTATATCAACCATAGGCATCCGGGAACAGCTCTGTACACAGGCCTGGTTTGGTCCATTTAATCTACATTAAGAAGAGAGAGGCTGATTCAGACACATTCCTTCATTCTGACCAGGTTGTTTGAAATGGAAGTTGACATGGATTTGACTTTTGCTCTCTCAGGTCCTTCATAGGTAAAAAGGTCGGTCAAAAGTCGGAGGAAAAGTCCACCAAGAGACTGTCTCATGCCACAGCAAAGGGTTTATTGGGCGTCCAGCATGCTGGGGCTCAGAGCTAACTTCAGAGGAGCAAAGAACAAAGAGCCCCAAGAACAACTTGAGCAGAGTTTATTTACATTCTTTAGAGAGGGCAGGGACTTTGCATACATCATAGCCTCCTTTAGCAAATCAACATACCACGGGAAAATCAAATAACAACCCAAAAACATGATTAGCACATTCATTGGCAGGAAGAGGTCGGACCGGGGGTGATTGGTTAGCCCTGAGAAGGGGTATACTTTTAAACTGATTGGTTGAAGCCCTGAGATGTATACGTGATTAGCTGCACGGTTTCTGGGAAGGGGTTGTTTAGTAACTAGGTGGTCAGGGAAGATTTCAACACACATCTAATTGGCAGTTCCAGGAATTGTCTTAACTGCCACAGGAATTTCAGGTTCTGAGTGCAGCTTGGAAACTTTACAAAACCTGTTTCTTTATGTTTCAATTTTAATTTCTTTTATTCTTTCATTTCCCACTCCTTTTTCTTACTACATTTAATCTTAAAAGTAATGAATCATAATTATTGTGGGGTCTCACACTCTATTTCTGCCAGTGGAGCGTATTTCTGTCGGATTACCATGAGTTTTTCCTGCCCAATTTGAGCCTGGAGAAAGGAAACTAAGCGGTTAAGCAAACAAGGTCCCACAGTTAGCAACACCATAAGGATGATCAGGGGTCAAGCTAAGCCTGATAGGAGTGTAGTTAACGAGGGGGACTGGGTAAACCATGACTCAATCCACCCTTGTTGAATCTCCCTTTCTCTCTGGCGCTCTTCAAGGCATTTTCTCAATTTACTCATGAATTCTCTTACAACTCCAGTATGGTCAGCATAAAAACAACATTCTTCTCTCAGTGCAGCACAGAGGCCCTGCTCCCTCATGAAGAGGAGGTCTAATCCTCGCCTGTTCTGTAAAACAACTTCAGAGAGAGAGTTTAAGGATTCCTACAGCACTCTGATGGAGGTCTCTAATGTCTTCCAGTCTTGATCTATTGCTGTTTCTAATCAGGCCATTTGTTGTGACCCATGGATGATAGCAGCTGTTCCCGTACCCACTCCTGCAGCAGCTCCTATACTCAATAGGATAGCTAGAGTAAGGGACACTGGATGACAGCAAAATCAGGTTGTTTGTCCCCCTAGTAGACCTTAAAATGATTCTGGATCATAATAAAGAACCCTGGGGAGTATCTGCACCATTACACAATAATTTACAAAGCTGTCAAATACATGGGTTGAAATGCAAGGAGTTCTGACTGTGTGGAGTTCAGTACAATTAAGGTTCCTTTAATTAGTTCCCAGGGGCAGGAGTCAACTGTACTCTGGACTGGGGAAGTAGGCAAAGATGGAAACTGGGAAGTATGAGATGGTAGAGGGGTTCTGGTAGATCTAGGCATGGGAGGTTTTGGAGGCTTAATTCCTGGCTTGAGGGGATTGGGCCCTATTGCTGTGGGATTTTCCTCCTTTTTAAGCAGGATGGTGAACCAGTGACCAACGTCATAACGAGGGCCATAAATATAGAATCGCATTTCCCACGTATTTTCCATAGACCATGTTGTTCTGAGGTAGCCCCTTCCTTTGGAAGTGAAAGTTATATTGAGGGGGTAACATAGACTATTCTTTCCACAGCGAGTTTTTGACACAACTTGGCTAGCGGCACATTTCTTGGGATCAATCCAGGTGTCATTTTTTCCAACCTGAATGATACTGTCTGGGGAGTTTGGGTTCAACCATGTAGCTCCCGTTTGTTCACAACCCCAAGATCTAAAATAAATGTCACTGGGTCCTCCACAGGTTTGGGCCTGTTTGCGACTTCAGAAATCAGCTGGGCACACATAAAAATCAAGACTGGCTAGCTTACACCTGAGCTGGGGAAGATGATATCCATAATTCATGGGGTAAGGTGGTCTATGTTGCCCTGGTTTGGGTTTGAGTGGGATCTGTGTGGAGTCCTCTATGTCAGGGAGATCCTAATCAGAGAGGCCTATGGCAAGCTGACAAATGTCCAGGTAGAGAGATGGCCACCAAGTCCATAAGAGGGCTGTATGTGAAATAGACCACACTACTTGCCCAGTAGGATTAATAGCTGCCATTGTTGCTGAACAGGCTGATGGTGATTAGGACTGCTGGTGGTCAGGGGAAGAATCCATAGCCCTACCCACATGACGGACACGCAACTTGAGAGGGTTACCGGTCTGTTCCAGTTTCCAGCCGGATGCTGGACAGGGCGCAGGCTTGAGATGGGTGGCACGGATCCAGGAAGTGATTCCATCCACTTTCACCACTGTAGGTGTTATAAGCAGCACCTGGTCCTTTCCAGCGGCGTTCCAGGGATGATACCTGATGCCATCTCACATAGACGAAGACTCCCACTTGATATCGATGTGGGGTTCCCTCGTCTCCAGGCTGATAAGCAGTGGCCAACTGTTTCCACAGGTATTGCTGGGTGCTGTGTTTGTTCATGGGCTTTAAGTCTGTCAAGCAAGGGGGTGTGAAAGGAATAATTAAGTCTCAGAGTTGGGGTTAGGTCCCTTACTGGAGGAGGGGCACCATAGAGAATTTCATAAGTGGTGAGTTTACACAAAGAGGAAGAGGGTGTACTTCTTGCACGAAACAGTGCTTAAGGTAGGAGCATAGTCCAATTTTTTATGCCGGTCTCCAAGCTTAATTTCTTTAAAGTCTCTTTGATGGTTCTAATCATCCTTTCTACCTGTCCTGAGCTCTGGGGTCTATAAGCACAATGTAACTTCCAATTAATCTTCAGGGTCCTGGTGAATCCCTGACTTACCTGGGCAACGAATGCCGGTCCATTATTGGACCCTATTACCTTAGGCAGGCCGAACCTTGGAAAAATGTCTTCTAGAATCTTTTTGAGCACCGTCTGAGCCGTTTCTTTCTTCATGGGGAAGGCTTCAACCAATCATGAAAGAGTATCTACAAAGACTAGGGGATATTTAAGTCCATACCTTCCTGGCTTAATTTCAGGAAAAGTCCACTTCCCAGAATTGTCCTGGTCTGGATCCTTGTAAGCGCTTCCCTGCAGGAAGCTTGGATGGGTAAGCATTAACTAATTGGCAGACTTGACAAGCTCTAGTCACCTGCTAAGCTATTTCTTTCCTCTGTGAGTCAGTCATTAATAAATCCTTTCTTCGGTCCTTTAAGAGAGCCTATAACTTCTTTGAGCTTAAGTGGGTGAGCTAGTGTACGTCTTTGACATAAAGGTGGGCTTTTTGAAATTTTAAACTTGGATCTGTAGGGTCCCAGAGTTCTGTATCTGTCTCCTCACATGATAAGTTGCCTGAATGTTCCAGTGTGGCCAAGTCTCCTGAATGTTGATCCCCCTGGTGTGGAAAAAGTTAACAGAGTCACTCCGTTTAGGGCTGCCAATTAAGCTTCCTCATCTGCCCTTCTGTTTTTAACTGCGACGAGGTCGTTTCCCTTCTGGTGCCCTGGACAGTGCACTATAGCTAGTTCCTTAGTGCCCTGCCCTGCTGAGAGAAGGTGGAGAATCTCAACTTTGTTCTTTATTTTTTTTCCCCAGTGGAGGTTAATATCCCCCTTTGCTGGTAAATAGCCCTGTGCACATTAGCATTGCCAAATGCATAGCGGCTATCAGTGTAATGGTGGCCCTTTTGCCTGTTGCTAGTTCCAATGCTTTCGTAAGGGCAATCAGTTCTGCCTTTTGGACTTATGTCTCTTCTGGGAGACCAGAGGATCAGATGACATTAGTTTTGCTAACTACTGCTGCTTCAGCCCGCCACATACCATCATGGAGGAAGCTGCTCTCTTTCGTAAACCATACGACTTCAGGGTGAGGCAGTGGCTGGATTTTTCAAGTCTCGTCCTATACTGGTTTCCTCTGACAGTATGTGTTGACACTCATGAGCGACAGGTCCTGATGATTCTTCTGGCAGCCAGGTTGAGTGGAGCAGAAGGTCCAAGAGTTATTCTGTCTTTGCTAATCCAGAGGCTCTGGTAGTGGTTTATTCTGGAGTTTGATAGCCACCTCTCTGGAGGTTGACAGATGATGCTCTCCAGGGCATGGGGGGCTATCATGGATAGCTTCTGTCCCAACGTTCATTAATGAGCATCTTTTATTAGAAGCGCTGCCACTGCTATAGCTCTTAAGCAACGGGACCACCCAGTAGCCACTGGGTCCAGTTTTTTTGATAAGAATGCTACCGACCTTTTCCAAAGTCCCAAATTCTAAGTGAACACTCCCCGTGCTATTCCTTTCTTTTTCTCGATGTAGAGAGTGAAGGGTTTATCTATATCTGGGAGTGCTAAGGCCGGAGCAGATAGCAGCACTTTTTTTGACATTATCAAAAGCTTGTTGGTGCTCAGGGGTCCATTGGAATTGGGCATTACACTTTATCAGCGGGTATAAATGGGCAGCCAGAGAGGTGAACCCAGGAATCCATCACCTGCAAAAGGCAGCAGTCCCAAGAAACTCTCTGAGTTGTCTCTTATTAGATGGGGGTGGTATCTGCACAATGGTTTGTTTTCTGTTCTCAGTGAGCCATCATTTGCCACCCCTAAGAGAATAACCCAGGAAGATTACTTCTTGCTGACAAATTTGGGCCTTTTGGCAGAAGCCCTATATCCAAGCCGAGCAAGCACGGATAATAGTGCTTGGGTCCCAGACTTATAGTTCTCCTTGGTGTCCGCTGCCAGTAGCAGATCATCCACATATTGGAGTAGGGTGACTTCGGGGTGTGCAGTTCTGAAGTCGTTTATGTCCCTGTGGAGGGCTTCATCAAAGAGAGTGTGGGGGGGTTTGAACCCCTGTGAGAGTCTAGTCTAGGTTAGTTGGCCAGATGTTCCAGTTTCTGGGTCTATCCACTCGAAAGCAAACAGCAACTGACTGTCCTTATGTAGAGGCAAGCAGAAGTAAGCATCTTTTAAGTCCAGCACAGTGTACCATTCCCGCTCCAGATTCAGAGTGCTAAGCAAATTATATGGATTGGTTACTGTGGGGTGAATGTCCTGCACTCTGTTGTTGATCTCTCTTAGGTCTTGAAAAGGACTGTAGTCCCTAGTTCCTGGCTTTCTTACTGGTAGCAGGGGGGTATTCCAGGCTGATTGACAGGGCCTTAGGACCCCAATGGCCAATTATTTCTGAATATGGGGACTTATCCCATCCTTAGCTTCTTTGCTTAGAGGATATTGTTTAACACTGATTGGAGAGGCCGAGGCTTTTAATTCTACTACTATTGGAGGTTGTTTTATGGCTAGACCTAACCCAGCAGTTTCTGCCCAGGCATTAGGATAATCTTTTATCCATTTCTGTTGTAGTTTGCCTCTTTGATCAGTCCTAGGGGGCACGAAGTGTTGATGTTCATCTTCTACAGACATAGTCAATTCTCTGACTATGGGAGTTTTTACTGAAGGCTTTAGAACATCCACTTGGGGACCATCAGGGTTAAAAGTTACTCTATCCCCGAGTTTGGTAAGCAGATCCCTGTGCATCAATGGGGCTGGGCATTATTGGATTACTAGGAAAGAGTGGTGGACTTTTCATTTTCCTACTTCCATAATCCTCTTAGTTGTCCAAGCCCGATATGTAGTGCCATTAGCCCCTTGAACTAGGGACCATTTATTTGATGTGGGGCCCAGTGAAGCCTTAAGGGCTGAGTATACTGCTCCTGTATCCACTTCAAAGTTCACTGGAGTCCCCTCCACTTCAAATGTTACCCTGAGCTTGGGGAGGGGATCCGAGCCCTGACATTCCAAGTCCTCTTCTAGAGTCAGCATGGCGGGCTGCCGTGGCTTCTTCTTTTTGGTGCACTCTTTGACTCAGTGTTCTTTTTCTCTACAGTAGGTACATTGATCTGAGGCCAGGGACAGCCTTTGGCGTGGGCCCAAGTATCCCTTTCTGACTCCCTGCTTTTTAATTTCTGGCGTATTTGCTGCTGTGAAGAAAACCTTAGCCAATGCTTTTGTCTGCCTTTTGCTCCTTTCATCCTCCTTTTGTTCCCTTTCCTTCTCTCTCCTCTGTTCCCTCTCCTCCTCAGTTTCTCTCTTATAATATACTTATATACTTATAATATATACTTATAATATATATCTTATAATATACTATTTCAGCTTCTCTGTCTAAATCTCTTAAGGTCGTATTTTGTAACCCATCTAGACATTGTAACTTTCTCTTAATATCTTGGGCAGCCTGCTCAATAAAGGCCATTGTAACAAATGCCTTTTGGTCATCTGCCTGAGGATCAAAAGGAGTATATTTTCTATATGCTTCCTTAATTCTCTCCAGAAACATAGAGGGAGACTCATTAGGCCCTTGGATAATCTCTCTTACATTGGCCAAATTGGTGGGCTCTCTGGCGGCCACTCAGAGACCCGCTATTAGAGCCTGGAGATATGTGGACAGATGCTTCCCACCTTCAAAGGTGTTGGAGTCCCAGTTGGGTCGGTTCATGGGCCCATAGGAATGGAGAGAGAGCATCACAGGGGCTTCTGAGTTTTCTATTATCCGTCGCCGGTGGGTTCCTTTAGGTTGCCCAGCTTCCTTCAGGAGAGGAGGGGTTGCTGCTGCTGCGGGGAAGTCCCCTGGAGGGCTTGGGTCTGGCCCAATTGCCTCTAGCAGTGGAGAGGCTGAGTCAGCGGTGGGAGGATCATCAGGAACTGTGTTGGGGGTTGGGGAGGGAGAGTAGACGATAAGGAGGGGGTGGAGTGTCCAGTCTTGTGACTCAGGGAGAATGGAAGGAAGAGGGAGAGGAGCGGAAAGTTTGAATGATAGGAATGTGGGGAAAGGGGTATATGGCTGTTGATCTGGTTGGCCACGTGGCCCCGGCTGAATGACAATATCTCTGAATTTTCAGATAAGACGAAAGTGGAAGGATTCTTCTGGGGACATTCGAATTCAAGGATGGGCCATTCTGAAGCACAGAGAGTCTGCCAGGTACAGTGTTTTACTGAAAAAGAAAGATTCTGGGCCCTTGAGTGGACATCAGTCCAATGATCAAGGGTCAGGGACAGAGAAGAGGAAGTGCTTCGTCCCATAATGGGAGTTACTCAAACAGGGACAGTGAAGACACAAACACAACACAGACAAAGACAAACAGTAAACGTTTAACATGAGTCCAACACAAAGATTAGAACTGAGTAACTGGCAATGGGTTAGACAATAAAGACAGACAGTAAACTCAACATGAGTTCAGAACAATGACCAAAACTGAGTTACCGGCAAAACCTGATGGGCTGGCAAATTGAATCCTGAAGCAAAACATAACCGAGTTGAGGAAACTACTATTCCTTGAATTCCCTAGTCCTCCGGAGTGTCCCTCAGGGACGTGACCTTGGCTCTGTGACACGTCTGTCACCCCATAGGAGAGAGCTAATGCTCTTCACCAACAGCCACTTTGCCACGCCCTAGCCTGAAACCCGAAACCAGAAAGAGGCGCCTTACTTACCCTGAGAGGAGTCCCTTGAGGTCTTCCGTCCATCGCTGCCGGATATCTCACCTGGGGCCTCCAGATGAAAAGGTGCTGCGAACGTCAAAGGAAAAGACAACAAAGAGGCTTTCTCATGCATCAGCAAAGGGTTTATTGGGGGTCCAGAATGCTAGGGCTCAGAGCTCCCTTCAGAGGAGCAAAGAACAAAGATCCCCGAGAACAACTTGAGCAGCGTTTATATACATTCTTTAGAGAGCTCAGGGACTTTACATACATCATAGCCTCCTTTTGGAAATCATCATGTACCACGGGAAAATCAAGTAACAACTCTAAAACATGATTAGCACATTCATTGGCGGGAAAAGTTGGGGCAGGGGGTGATTGGTCAACCCTGAGAAGGGGTATACATTTAAACTGATTGGTTGAAGCCCTGAGATGAATACGTGGTGAGATGCACGGCTTCTGGGAAGGGGTTGTTAAGTAACTAGGTGGTCAGGGAAGATTTCAACACACATCTAATGGGCAGTTCCAGGAATTGTCTTAACTGCCACAGGAATTTCAGGTTCTGAGTGCAGCTTGGAAACTTTACAAAACCTGGTTCTTTACATTTCAATTTCAATTTCTTTTATTCTTTCAGAACCTTACAGTGGAAGGTGAGAGACTTCATTCACAATGACTGCTCTTTTGGCTATATTGGTTTTGGATGCACACATGGGATCATTTTTTTGATCCGTCTGTTGCTGATAATCTAAGCCACAGCCTCACACAGGGCCAAGAGCCTGATTAAGACACATCTCTTTCCAAAGCAATTACTTCTCTGAGGTCAGTTTCAGAACTCAGGCTCTGAGGAGAATCACACCAGTGTTCAAGACCAGGTGGACCCAGTCATCTCTTCCAACCGCCACACAAATGACCACAATTAAAACCAAAACACTCTCACATGGCACTCATCTTCTTACATATATACACTCATTATACCCTTTGTCTAGAGGTTTCCATGAATGGCGCAGCCCAAGAGAGTGTCCAAAATAAGCTCCCTTGCCCCTCATTTGCCTAACCTCAGGATGGCCTGAACACCCTTCCTGTGAACCAGGATTGATGACATAGTTCTTCCTTTAATACTGCACTGCTTCTCCAATTTGAGGCCTACTGACTGTCAGGTATAGATTCCTTATGTGATTTGGAGTAATTATTAAACCACAGTAAATTTGCAGCGCTTCAAAGAACTCATTTGACCCAAAGGATCCCTATTCTCACTTGGTGGAGGTCAGGAAACTTACAGAGGAAGGCGAGAGACTTCATGCTCAATGACTGATCTTTTTGCCATTTTGGTTTTGAATGCACACATTGGATCTTTCTTTAGATTCATCAGTCGCTGATAATCTAAGCCACAGCCTCAAACAGAGCCACAAGGCTGATTCAGACACATACTTTTCCAAAGCAGTTAAGCAAAGAGCCACAGGTGATGCCCATTCACTTCCATTTTAAAACTGTTTTCTTCAAAATTCACAAAGGGGTGGCCTGAGGCAAAGACCTTCCTGACTTTAGGGTAACAGAACAATAAGTCAGCAAATCCCAATGCAGGGTTTCTCCACTGAGACTTTCTTGGTCACACTGATATCTGAGTTTTCTGAGATGCTTACAATTCCCTTCAGCTATCCAGTACATGGCCATGTCACAGAGCTTGGAGGTGGTACATATCTTGGACAAAAAACCATGAGCCTATTCTGGAGAGTGGCCAGAATTCAGAAAGAAAACAGTAACTTAGGAAGATAGTAGGTGTTGCCCATCGAAAAGCAACCAGCAGTCCTTTCCTAAAATGGGCAGGATGAATGCTGGGAAGCTTTCTACTAGACAGGATACATCCATTAATCCATTCTGTTTTCTAATGTGTACAACCAAGGACACAGTGGGATACATAGACAGAAACACACTCGCCTTGTCAAAGGACTTTCTAGAAACAGTCCACTCTAAACCAAACAAACCGCCTTTCCTACCTATTCTCAGAACATGAGACAAAACCACAAACTCACACCCACACTCAAAAAGTCACCTCCTTCCCCCAAGTAAGTCTGTGACTATCCAGAGTGTCCTCTGACTGGTGGGCCATACTATGTTCCCCCAAAATGGCCTGTCCTGTCTCAGGTCTGGTCTCCTTGTCCATCTCTGTGAAGTTGTATGGAGCCTGTGCTGACCACTACCTGCTTTCTCATTAAAGGCCCATCTTCAGAGCTCTACTTGCATTTTGTCATCCTCAAACCATTAGGTACCAAGAGAGACAGACTCTCTCCTTGGTAAATCCAAACAAGTAAGTCCACTGGGAATGGGACTGGGACTGGCTCTGAGTGCCTGGCTTCCTGGATCCCAAGTTCAGAGAGTTACATCACCAAAGAAGTGAGGTAGGTCAATTCCAACAGGAAGGGAATGAGGTCACTGCCTTGGCAACCACTTTGTCCTAACACTTCTTTCCAAGGGTCCCTTGAGATGGAGGCTGCCCCTACTTCCTGTGACACTTTCAGAAGTTAGAATGGTATATCAACCATAGACACCCAGGAGAAGCTCTCCACACAGGGTTGGTTTGGTCCATCTTCTTTATATCAGTAGGAGAGAGGCTGATTCAGACACATCACTTCATCCTGAACAGGTGGTTTGCCATGGAAGATGACTTTTGCTCTCTCAGGTTCTTCATAGCTGCTACATCTTCTCTAGGGATCATTTCTGCATCAAACTTTGAGATTCTCAACAGGTGGAAGATCCCCTACATTCGTGTATTGTAAGACCAACTCTGTCCCTGCTCTTTTGTGAAGTTAGATTGAGGGAACAGTGTATGGTTAGGGTTAATAACATATTCTATTTGGGTTAGGAAACATTCTGCGGGATGAATAATGGTATTGGGAACCTGCAATATTCACAAGAATATATAGGTGAAATATAAGTATGAAACCTGAAATCTAGGTACGATTTGAAGCCCAGAAGGGCATTGGGCCCTTTAGTGAGATACTTAGCTTTGAATTATGTTCTGCACAGATATCTCAGATAAATCGATGTGCAATGGCAGAGGACCTTGTACCTTGGATGATTAAATGTCCTAGAGAACATTAAGTCAAAAAGGAATAGTCGGCAGGATTAGGAAGGTAGTCAGTAGGTTCAGAAAAAAGAGTGAATATAGGATTTGGACAAAAGTTTCATTAGCAATAGGGTTTTGGGTAGATAGTGAACGTAAATATGAGCACATATGAAGAGTCAGTCACAATGATGAAATGGGGAAAATATGTAGGAAAGCAGATATCAATAGAGACATTAGGAAATCAGGCAAAGTATAATGAAATAGGGTTAGACATTTTCAACATGGTTGAGGTTAAATATATAATCTTAGGAAGAAAGACATATGTTGCCTCCAATAGGATTGACATTTGAGAGCATTAGGCAACATGGACTTGGTTGTTTTTAGTAATCCATGCTCACTTTCCATTTTGCTTAGGTGAAAGGTTAATTAAATAGGCACTTGTCACTTCCTGTTTTTCTGTATGCTTAACAAACCACTGTTGAAATTTTGAGAACTGTTTGCTAATTTTGTTCCCAGAATGTGCTGTCCCCAAATGCCAAACTGCAGAATATACTCCCTTACCCGGGTGCACGCAAACCGCACACTCGCCCTGACCCATCAATAAATTTCCCTTTCTGCCCTCTCCAAGAAAAGTATATAAGTTCTGTTAAAGCTGTTCTCAGGCTCTCTGCTCTATTCAAATGAGCTCTGAGCCCCAGCATGCTGGACCCCCAATAACCTCTTTGCTGTGGCTGAGTGTAAATGGTATACTGTTCTGTACTTAAAAGATGCTTTCTTTTGCTTGCCTCTGCATAAAGATAGTCAGTTGCTGTTTGCTTTCGAGTAGGTAGACCCAGAAACCAGAACGTCTTTTCAACTAACTTGGACTAGACTCCCACAGGGGTTCAAAAACTCCCCCACTCTCTTTGATGAAGCCCTTCACAGACATTTCAACAACTTTAGAACTATGCAACCCGAAGTCATTCTGCTTCAATATGTGGATGTCCAGCTACTGGCAGCCAACACCAAAGAAAACTGTGAGTCTGAGACCCAAGCACTATTATCTGAGCTTGCTCAACTCAGGTAGAGAGCTTCGGACAAAAAGGCCCAAATTTGCCAGCAAGAAGTAATCTTCCTGGGGTATTCCCTTAGGCACGGTAAATGATGGCTCACTGAGCCCAGGAAATAAACCGTTGTGCAGATACCACCCCCATTTAACAGGAGACAACATAGAGAGTTTCTTGGGACTGCTGGCTTTAGCAGGTTATGGACCTGGGTTTGTGTTCTTAGCTGCTCCTTTATACCCGCTGTTAAATGAGAATGCCCAATTCCAATGGACCCTTGAGCACCAGCAAGCTTTTGATAATATCTAAGAACACTGACAATGAACTCCTCAACTTCAGTGAGCCCAGCCTGCAATTTCAGAAAGCCCTACACTATGTTAAAAATGTACATCAACTCAATCAACTTGGTTCAAAAAAACTGCAGGCATTACTGTAGGATCAAGAACAGAGTTTTAGACTAACTCACTCACAGTGAAAGGAAATAATTGAATGGTTAACAAAAGCCTGTCAGTTCTGTCAATTGGTTAATGCTTACCCTTCCAAGCTTCCTGCAGGAAAGCACCTATGAGGAACCAGACCAGGACAAATCTGGGAAGTGGACGTTTCTAAAATTAAGCCAGCAAGGTATGGACTTAAATATCTCCTAGTCTTTGTAGATACATTTTCAGGATGGATTGAAGTCTTTCCCACCAAAAAAAATAAAAGAAAACCGGCACAAATTGTGGTCAAGAAGTTCCTGAAAGATATTTATCAAAGACACGGCCTGCCTAATGTAACATGGTCTGATAATTGAACAGCCTTCATGGGCCAGGAAAATCAGGGGTTAGCCAGGACCCTAGGGATTAATTGGAATTTACATTGCGCTTATAGACCCCAGAGCTCAGGACACATAAAAAAAATAAATACAACCATTAAAGAGACCTTAACGAAATTAAGCTTAGAGACCGGCATAAAAGATTAGACTATGCTCCTGCCTTATGCACTGTTTCATGCAAGAAACACTCCCTTTGTTTCTTTGTGTAACCTCACCCCCTATGAAATTCTCTATGGGGCCCCTCCTCCAATAAGAGACCTAACCCCGACTCTAAGACCTAAGGATCCCTTCCACACACCCTTGCTTGACAGACTTAAATCTCTTTTAAGAACTCAGCTATACCTGTGGAAACAGGTGGCTACTGGCTTCCAACCTGGGGACGAGGGGAATCCACATTGATATCAAGAAAGAGACTTCCTCTACATAAGATGACATCAGGTGTCATCCCTGGAACCCCACTAGAAAGGAACATTCCAGGTGCTACTTATAGCACCTACAGCAGTAAAAGTAGAGGGAATCACTTCCTGCATCCATGCCTCTCATCTCAAGCCTGTGCCATGTCCAGATTCTGGCTGGAAACTGGAAAAGACTGTTAACCCTTTCAAATTGCATATTCGCCACGTGGGTAAGGCTATAGACTCTCTCCTTGGCCACCCGTAGTCCTAACGCTCATCAGCCCCTTCAGCAGCGATGGCTGATCACAAATCCTACTAGACAAGAAGTATGGTCTATCTTGCATACAGCCCCCTTAGGGACCTGGTGGCCATCTCTCCACCCAGACATTTGTCAGCTGGCTATAGGTCTTTCCTATTAGAATATCCCTGATGAAGAGGATCCCATTAAAATTCCATTAAATCCTTTCCGTACCATAGATAATGGAAACAAACATTATGGTTGTAGGGACAGGCAAGCCAGATGCAGGTTGGCTAGCCTATATTAGTATGTTTGCCCGGCAGACAATCAAAGCCACAAACCGCCATGGCTGTGTGGGGGAAAAGCCGATTTCTTCTGTAAGTCATGGGGATTTGAGCATACAGGGGCTGCCTGGTGGAACCCAAAATCCTCATCAAATTCAGTACACAGCATTGGCCATATTACCACTTAGACAACCCAAACTCATGGCCCCCAGAGGAGTCTCTAGATCCTCAAATTCTGTGTGACCTTTTTAACTTCTGCAAGTGCTCAAAAGGGTGAAAGGAAATTCCCCTATGTGAAGGCCTTTTTCCTCTTTCGCTCACATCCTGAACTATGCTTCTCCAATAGTTCCTCAAACTCAGCCTTCTGCTCCATACTCTCTGCTGTCAGTCCCACCTCAGCAAACCTGATTTCTCTTCTCCAATTACTAGATCAAAAACCGAAACCTCTGCCGGTTCTCAGAGCATTGCCCCCTTGCTGAGGTAGCAGGTACTGAGGTACCTATCCACCCACTCACTTCTCTCTTTTCCTGTCAGTGCCCACACCGGGTCCCACCAGATCCTCTTACCACCTAACCCAAAGCTCAAACCAGCTTAGGAGAACCCTCAGACCCCTATCGAAGATGTAATGAAAATGGCCTTTAAAGTTTCTTTGTCATCACTGAAAACAGGTTACTAAGAATTTAAAGTCCCTCACAGGCTTTTTGGGATACTCACTCCTGTCTTCCTTTCTGCTCTACCGGTTCTACTGCTCAATTTATGTTGCTAGGAAAATCCCAAAACCCTTTCCCATTATTCTTTTACATTTCTCCTTCCTTATTCTCAGATCCACGGAGCTGCTCTCACCCCCCGCCTTCCCCGTCTTCCCCCTCTGTACCAGGCCCACAGAAAAATCTTCACTGAACTTCTCCAGAAGTCTTCACCATGGCTGACTTTAGGACTTTCAGCAAGAGAGTCTCTATAAATGAGTCAGTGTAGATTAACTTCCTCTTTTTCTGTTGCCCTGTTCTACTTGGCTACTGGCTGGAAAAATCAGCACTCCTAAGCTAGACACCCCCTTAATAGTTTTTCACAGAATGTGTGAAAAAGGCCTCTGGCCTTGAGCTGGGGCTTCACAGAGATGGCTACATTTCTAAGATAAAAAGTTACAAACTGGGCTCCATGGTAACAGTTGGCAGGGGGATAAAAGAAAAGGAAAAAAAAAAAGCTCTCTGCCTCCCAGGTGTCCTTGAAAAGTTAACTTGACCACAATAGAGGAGAAAACAGAAAAAAAAGCTTCTTTTTTTGAATTTCTGCAGACTGTGAACTTCTGAGTCTCTTCTCTTTCATGTTGGGTACAAAATTCTGAAACTACCTAAACTTGGGGTTCAGGGAGTTAATTGATTACAACAGAAGCAATGCCCTCTGAATCCGGTTGCAACCAAATAGGACTGTTTCCCTGTCTTTGGTTGTATCTTAAGTGCCGTGCCTTGTCCGTCCCTACAACAGTATAATTCTATATACTTAAACATTGTTTATGTTTTCATGAAATGGTCAACAGATTTGATTAATTGTGTAATGGTGAAGATGTGTCCCAGATTGCTCTATAATGACCCAGGTTCATTTGAAGTTCAAACAGGGGGGCATACAACCCGGTTCCACTGGGAACATATATCCCTCACTTTAGCCATCATATTAGGAATTGGAGTTGCGGCAGGGGTAATCACAGGAACCACTGCCCTGCTCCATGGTACACAACAAATGACCCAAATAGAAGCAGCAAGAGACCAAAACTTAAAGATAATAGAAACCTCCATCACAGCTTTGCAGGAATCTTTAACATCTGTATCTGAATTTGTTTTACACACCAGTTGAGGGTTGGACCTCCTCTTCATGAGAGAAGGGGGCCTTTGTGCTGCATTGATATAAGAATGTTGTTCTGATGCCGACCATACTGAGGTTGTAAAAAAAAACCTATGAGTAAAATAAAAGGATGCCTTGAAAAGCGTCAATGAGAGAGAGAGGCCCAAAAAGGGTGGTTTGAGTCTTGGTTCACACAGTCCCCCTGGTTATCTACGCTTTTATCAACCCTGGCCTGTCCAATAATAATCCTCATATTATTTCTAACTATAAAACCCTGTTTGCTCAACCATGTAATTTCTTTACTCCAAGCTCAAATTGGACAAGTTAAACTTATGGTAATACCCCACTAGGAGACATAGAATGTGACACGCCCCAATAATCACTTTTATGATTAAAAGTAGCAAGAAGAAGAAGTGCGGAATGAAAGGTTAATAAAAAAGGTACTTGTAACTTTCTGTTTTTCTGTATGCTTAACAAAACACTGTTGAAATCTTGAGAACTGTTTGTAATCTTGTTCCCAGATTGTGCTGTCCCCAACTGCCAAATTGCAGAATGTATTCCCTCACCCACTTTCACACTAACCGCCCACTCGCTCTGACCCATCAATAAATTTCCGTCCCTGCCCTCACCAAGGAAAGTATATAAGCTCTGCTTAAGCTGTTCTCAGGGCTCTCTGCTCTATTCTTGTGAGCTCTGAGCCCCAGCTTGCTGGACCCCCAATTAACCCCTTGCTGTTGCATGAGACACTCTCTTGGTGATCTCTTCCTCCAACGCTTGCAGGAACATTACTTGGATGTTTGAATGTAGAAGAGAAAATCCAGTCATAAAGGGATAGTCGGTAAGATTAAGAAGATAGTCTGTAGGTTTAGGAAGAAGAGAGTATAGGATTTGGAAAACAATATCTTTAGCAATAGGGGTTCGGTTAGAGAGTGAATGTAAATGTCAGCGCATGTGAACAGTCACAATATTGAAGTGGGGAAAATATGTAGGAAAGCAGATATCAATAAAGACATTACAAAATCAGGCAAAGTATAAAGTGAGTGATACAATTAGACATTTTCAACAGAATTGAGTTAGAATATATAATCTTAAGAAGAAACAAAATGTAGTCACCAATAGGATTGACATTTGAGAGCATTAGGCAACTTTGACATGGATGTTTTTTGTAATCCATGCTCACTTTCCATTTAGGCTTTGGTACAATCACAAGTGTGACCTTTACATTTGTCTCCAGAATACTACTGTGATAAAATGTATATGTAGATGTGGTGACATGAGTGTTTCTTCCACTATTTCTGGGAGCAATATTTTGAAGACATATAAATGGGTATTGGGGGTACAAAAATGTGTACACTGTGTCATTGAATATAGAGATAATGCATGAATAGACCATAAGTGAATAAATAATATAACTGGTTCCACATTAAATAACAGATTGAATAGATATCTGAAAATATATAAGAAATCTTATATTGATATACAATCATTCATTCCAACCAATGATACATCTAAGATTAATATTAGGGTTACGGTTTATCATGAAGATATGTTAGTTTTGCTACAAAAGTAATTATGGAAATCAAAAATAATGTGTTTGGAAAGAGTCAGTCACAATGCTGGCAATATGTAAACAAGGCCTCTCAGCTTGAGCTGGGGCTTCACAGAGATGGCTACATTTCTAAGATAAAGAAGTTACCAACTGGGCTTCATGGTAACAGCTGGCAGAGAGAAAAAAAAAGAGAAGAAAATAGCTCTGCCCCATCCCCAGTGTCCTTAAAATGTTAACTTGCCCAGAACAGAGAAAAAAAAAAACAGAAACAAAAACTGCTTTTTATGAACTTCTGCAGACTGTGAACTTCTGAGCCCCTCCCTTACATGTTGGGTACAAAATTCTGAAACAATTTAAACTTGGGGTGCAGGGGATTAAATGATTACAACAGAAGCAATGCCCTCTAAATCCGGTTGTAACCAAATAGGACTGTTTCCGTGTCTTCGGTGCTATCTTAGTTGCCTTACCTTGCCTTGTCCATCCCTTTTCTCATGAAAAGACCAGTCAAGAAACATGGAGGAATGCATGTGCTCTGAAGCAGGAAGTGATTGATAGTGAAACAAATGCCTATAAATTTTCTAACTTGTGGATGAAATATATATCCTATGATGTGCATTAATTGAAGAAATAGTAATCTACTAGTGTTGAATAAAAATGAACGTCAAAATACACATCATGTCCGATTGGAATCTACTTGCATTGATGTTAAACTGGGTCAGGTACTGTAGAAATATTAGGATTTGTGTGCATCATTCACTGAAGTTACTTTTCAGTATAGGAAAGAAATATGTTTTTCAGGTGAATGAATATTTCTAAGAATAATCTTTGGAAAGTTGATTATAAATTTACGTATATGAATATGAATGAATTTGGTGAGTGTAAAATAAGACACATATTTCATATTTTGAAAAATCTGGAGAGTATATATATATATATATGTGTGTGTGTGTGTGTGTGTGTGTGTGTGTGTGTGTGTGTGTGTGTGACTAAAGTCACGGTGGCCTGGACACCCTTCTTGTGAACCAGGAGTGATCAAACAGGTCTGCCATTAATACTTTTCCACTTCTCCAATTTGAGGCATTCTGACTTTGGCATTTAGATTCTTTATGTGAAATGGAGTCAAGAAAAAACCGAAGCACCTATGGACTAGCCTCTGCATGGTTTTGAAGAATTCATTTGACCCAAAGGATCCCTATTCTCACTTGATGGAGGTCAGGAACCTTACAGAGAAAGGCGAGAGACTTCATCTACAATGACTGCAATTTTTGCCATTTTGATTTTGTATGCACACATGGGATCTTTCTTTACATCCACCAGGTGTTGGTAATCTAAGCCACAGCCTCACACAGGGCCAAGAGACTGATTAAGACACATCCCTTTCCAAAGCAGTTAAGCAAAGAGCCACAGGTGATGCCCACTTATTTCCATTTGAAAACTGGTTTCTTCAGGCTTCACAAATGTGTTTCGTGAGGCAAAGCCCTTCCTGACATTCAGGGCAAAAGAACAATAGGTAAGCAAAAGGCCCATAGCAGGGTTTCTCCACTGAGACTTTACTGGTCACACTGATATCTGAGTTTTCTGAGATGCTCGCCATTCCCTTCAGCTATCCAGTACATGGCCATATCACAGAGCTTGGAGGTGGTAAATATCTTGAACACAAAACCATGAGCCTATTCTTGAGTGTAGCCAGAATTCAGGAAGAAAACAGGAACTAAGGAAGTTTGTAGGTGTTGCCCTTCGATAATGCAAGCCACAGTCCATTCATAAATTGGGCAGGATTGATGCTGGGAAGCTTTCTACTAGACAGGACCCATACATTGATGCATTCTCTTTTCTAATGTCTGCAACAACAGAAACATTGGGATACACAGACATGGAAACACTTGCCTTGTCCAATCACTTACTAGAAACGGTTCACTCCAAACCAAACAAACCACCTTTCTTACCTTTTCTCAGAACATGAGATAAAACCACAAACACACAACAAAAACCACAAAGGCATCGCCTTCCCCCAAGTACGTCTGTGACTATTCGGAGTGTACTCTCACTGGTGAGCCTTACTATGTACCTCCAAAATGGCCTGTCCTGTCTCAGATCTGGTCTCTTTGGCCAACTCTGTGAAATTGTCAGGAGCCCGTGGTAAGCCACTACTTGCTTTCTCTGGAAAGGGCAGTCTTCAAAGCTTTCCTGGCATTTGGCCATTTTCACATCAATAGATACCAAGAAAGACTGACTCTGTCCTAGGAATATCCAAACAAGTGAGCCCACTGGGACTGGGACTAGGACTGGCTCTGGGTGCCTGGATTCCTGGATCACAAGTTCAGAGAGTTCCATCACCAAGGAATAGAGATGAGGTCACTTCCTTCAGGAACTGAATGAGGTCACTGCCTTTGCAACCACTTTTTCCTAACAGTTGCTTTCAAGGGTCCCATGAGATAGATGCTGTCCCTATTTCCCGTGACACTCTCACCAGTTAGAATAGTATATCACCCATAGGCACCCGTGAACAGCTCTCCACACAGGCCTGGATTGGTCCATCTTCTGTACATTAGGAACAGAGACACTGAGTCAGAAACAACCCCTCTCCAGACAGGGTTGTTTTCCATGGAAGATGACTTTTGCTCTCTCAGGTCCTTAATAGCTGCCTACATCTTCTCCAGGGATTATTTCTGCATGGACCTTTGAGGTTTTCAGCAGGTGATATATGCCCTACATTCCTATATTGTAAGACCAAGACTTTCTCTGCTCTTTTATAAAGTTAGAATGAGGGAATAGTATATGGTTTGGGTTAATTACTTGTTCGATTTGGGTTAGGAATCATTTTGCTGGATGAATAATGGTATTGGAAATCTGCAATATTTATAAAAATATAGAGGTGAAATATATGTATGAAAATAGAAATCTAAGTAATATTTGAAGCCCAGAAAGGGATTGGGCCCTTGATTGGGAGACTTAGCTTTGAATTATGTCCTGCACAGATGTCTCAGATAAATCAATACACAATGGCATCGGACCTTGTACCTTGAATGATTGAATGTCGAAGAGAACATCCATTCAAAAAAGGATAGTCAGTAGGATTTGGGAGATAGTCGGTAGATTCAGAAAGAAGAGTGAGTATAGGATTTGGACCAAAAGTTATTTAGCAATTGGGTTTCAGGTAGAGAGTGAATGTAAATGTCAGCACAAAGGAACAGTCAAAATGATGAACTGGGAAATTATGAAGGAAAGCCTATATCAATAGAGACATTAGGATATCAGGCAAAGTTTAAAGTGAGTGATAGGATTAGACATTTTCAACAGGGTTGAGTTTGAATATATAATCTTAGAAAGAAACAAGTATGTAGTCAACAATTGGATTGACATTTGAGAGAATTAGGCAACCTGGACATGGATGTTTTTAGAAATCCATGCTCACTTTAAATTTAGACTTTGGTACAATCATAAGTGTGACCTTTGCTTTATTTTCCAGAATATTACTGTGATAAAATGTATATGTAGATCAGGTGACATGAGTATTTCTTCCACCATTTCTGGGAACAATATTTTGAAGACGTATAAATGAGTATTGGGGGTAGAAAGTGGTGTAGTATCTGTCTAAGAATATAGAGATAATGCAAGAATAGACCATACTGTGAATAAATAATATAATTGGTCCGCTTTAAATAATGGACTGAGTTGATATCTGAAAATATACAGAAAATCTTATATTGATATTAAATCATTCATTCCAACCAGTTTTACTTCTAATGGTAATATTAGGGTGATATTTCATCATGAAGAGTGTGTGAGTTTTGCTTCAAAAGTGATTATGGAAATCGAATATAATGTGTTTAGAAAGAAGTCTCATGAAAAGTCTTGTCAAAAAACATGGAGGAATACATGTGTTCTGAAGAATGAAGTTATTGAAAGTGAAACAAATGCCTATAAATTTGCTAACTTGTGTATGTAATATATATCTTATGATGTGCATAAACTGAAGAAATAGTAATGTACAAGTGTTGACTAAAAATGAACATCAAAATACACATCACGTTCCATAAATATCTAATTGCATTGGTGTTAAACTGGGTCAGTTACTGTAGAAATATTAGGATTCGTATGCACCATTCACAGAAGTTAGTTTTTAGTTCTAGGAAACAAATATGTATTTTAGGTGGATGAATATTTCTGAGAATAATCTCTTGAATATTTGATTATAAATCCACATACATGAATACGAATGAATTTAGGGAGTGTACATTAAGACCCATATATTTAATATTATGAAAAACTTGGAGAGTGTACACACACACACACACACACACACACACACACACACACAGACATTAAAAAGTAGCAATATATATGGAAATCGAAATTCATCATGAAATGTATATCATCCATTGATCCAAAAATATTCATTATACTGAACATGATTTTATTTATCATGTTGTTCATCTATGAAGCTCACCCATAGGTTGAATTTTCAGTTCCAACTGTGTTTAGGTGGAGTGATCTCTTCTCCCAATTTGTATCTGCAAATCAGCCACCTCACAAGAATGTACATGTGATAACAGGAACGATTCAATATGTGCATATGAAATTACATGTGCTGAATTGGCTACAGAGAAATGCAGAAAGGAATTCATCTATTTGTTAACTTTAAAAACACATGGAGAACTATTTCAACAAAATATTGACTAGATTTATAAGTCCTACCCTGTATAATGCAAAAGGCAAGTCCAGCAATACACTATGCCTCGTCTAAACTGCTTGTATTTCTATTCGGTTTGGGTTATTTTTCTCCATCATATTAGAATTAGTAGTCAGAGTCTAGTAGGGTATGGGTTAGTGTCAGCCATTCAGCATTTTGAATGGAAAATAGGAAAATGAATCCAATGTGTATGTAAATATGTGCTTCACAAAAATCTTCGCACTCTAATCCAGAACAATGCCTTGACTTTACCTTCACCCCAAGTAAAACACAATTAGAGTGGAAGAGTTAGAAAATCTGTGAATACATATCTGGAATGTAATATGCTCAAGAGTTCACAACCTTGAAGGTGGCAGAGGAGTTTCCAAAAGTAAGGGACAGGTAAATACTCCACAAAAATGGAGCTCTGCTGGACTAAAGACTTCTGGTGAAACTGCCTCTGAGTTTGGGCACTTGAAATATTCGTTGTTGTCAGGAGTTTTAGCTTTTTTTGTAGAGAGACCATCAAAGCTAGGTATGTATCTAAGTGACCTGGAGGACATGGTTTCTTATTTTCTAATGAACATGAGGCAGCAGTGCTGAATTCTCTCTTTGTAGGTAAACTGTGGCCACTGGGGGGAAAATCTTTCCGTGTGGACTGTAAAGCCATCCGGCAATCCTCCACTTGTCGATGTGTTTCTTGCTGCTGCAATGTGAGTTTGGTATTTGCTTCACAAAATACAAGGAGTTCAACTGGGACACAGTGCTAAAGGGAGTTCTGTCACGTGTGGTGTGTCAGGGTCTGCAGGATAATGCACCAACCAGGCTTCAATCCCATCCTTGACCATAGCAATCTGATTCTGAACATTGCCCTGAAAACTCTCCATATAACAAGATGCCTTTACATAGAAGGGTCTGCTGGGTGCACCATGTCAGTCACAAGCCATTTGGAAGCCAATGGCAGATCCACATGGCCCCACCACAGATATTTTATCACACACCTGCACACGACTTTTCTAGGCCCACTTCACATCAGGCTCCAGCTTACTGGCATCTAGGTTCTACACCATTTTCATGGTCATGGGAATTTCAAAAATTTCATGGTATTTATCTAGCCATTTTTCAAGAATGATGTTGGAGGCACTGTGTGTTTAACTTCATTCAGGAACAATTAAATGGTGAGGAAGCTCATTTCAATGAAATCTCTGGAGAAATCTCACAGGCAAGGCTTCCAAAGAGTGGCCAAAATTTCACAGGAAGCCAGGGCTATTGCTGTCTACAATGTGAGGTCCATTTGTGTTTTGACTCTCAAATATGGCTGCCATGTCTTTCAGAATAAAACCATGTGATATCCTGGCTGAGATTCCCAGTGCTCTGTGGAAAGCAAACCTGGGCCTAGATCTCGGTTTCCAAGGGCGACTCTCATGCGTGACCAACTGAAATCCCAACATATTTCATGATAACACTTCTCTAAGTCAGTTCCAGAACTCAGTCTTTAAGGGGAATCACACCAGAGTTCAGCCCAGGTGTACCCAGTCATATCTTCCAACTACCACACAAATGACCACAATTAAAACCAAAACACTCCCACATGGTCCTCATCTTCTTCCATATATACACTCTCATACTGAGTTCTGTCTGGAGGTTTACATGAGTGGCGAAGTCCAAGACAGTGTCCAAAATAAGCTCTCTTGCCCCTCATTGCCTAAAGTCATGGTGGCCTGGACACCCTTCCTGTGAACCAGGTGTGATCAAATAGGCCTGCCCTTAATACACCTCTGCTTCTCCAATTTGAGGCCTACTGACTGTCAGGTATAGATATTTTTATGTGAATTGGAGTCATGATAAAACCAAAGAACCTATGTGCTAGACTCTCCAGGGCTTTGAAGAACTCATTTGCACAAAGGATGCGTATTCTCACTTGATGGAGGTCAGTAGCCTTACAGAGGAAGGCAAGAGACTTCATCCACAGGGACTGCTCATTTGGCCATTTTGGGTATGGATTCACACACGGAATGATCCATCAGGTGATGAGAATATAAGCCACAGCCTCACACAGGTCCAAGAGGCTGATTCAGACACATTATCAGGATCAATCACCTGTTTTTTTCCTCTGTCTAACTAGCTAGAGAGACCTTCTCTTTTAATTGAATTTTTATCTCTGTCTGACTAGCTTGAGAGACCTTCTCTTTTACTTGAATATTTCTACTATAACTATAATACAACCCAAGAAGATATCACCAAACAAAACTGAACCAGAATGAAACAAAAGTGGAACAACAGAAAATCATTATAATAGCTTTTCTATCCTCCTGAAATGTCCATCTCTTTTTTCTCTCAATCAGTTCCTCAGATGTGAGTGGTTTTTCTTCCATCTTACCCATCTCCAGGGACAGGCAACTTAAAACAAAAGTGAAGCAAAACAAAAGAGGAATTTTAAAATGGCTTCCCATCCTCTCGCCCTGCCTTCAGAGGTGAGCAGTTTACCTTATCACTTACCCTCACTCATTCCCCTTGTGGCCCTCCAAATGCCACAGTCTGGCTGGGCAAAATTCAGGAGCCACTTGACAAAAGAAACAAACTTTATTTTAAGAACCACACATGCCAAACAAAACAGCTCCTCAGGAAAACCTTCAAAACTCAACTGCCATCACCGGCTTCCCACAAGCCAGCAGTGACCTACCTCACTTACTTGGTGATGGAACTCTCTGAACTGGAAGCCCGGGACACAGAGCCAGTCCCAGTCTCAGTCCCAGTGGGCTCATTGTTTGGATTTACTAAGGACAGTGTCAGTCTTTCTTGGTACATACTGATGTGAGGATGGCCAAATGCCAGGAGAGCTCTGAAGTGGAGCCTTTTCTGAGAAAGCAGGAAATAGCTGGCTCCTGAAAACTTCACAGAGTTGGCCAAGGAGAACAGATCTGAGACACTACCGGCCATTTCGTGGTAAAATATTATGGCGCACCAGTCAGAGGAAACTCTGGATAGTCACAGACCTACTTTGGGGAAGGAGGTGACTTGTGGGTATGGGTGTGAGTTTGTGGTTTTGTATCATGTTCTGACAATAGGTAGGAAAAGCAGAATGTTTGGTTTGGGGTGAACTGTGTCTAGTAAGTCCTTTGGCAAGGCAACTGTTTCTATGTCTGTGTATCTCTCTGTGTCCGCGCTTGTAGACCATAGAAGGTGAATTAAAAATTATAGCCAGTTCTCCAAAGGGTATATCTGTAATTTCACCAAGAGACAGAATAGCACAGTTACTAATAATACCAAGCCTACATGATAAATTTTTCAGTCATGCTGTAGAAAGAGGTTCCAAGGGATTAGGCTCCACACGTGTAGATTGGGCTATGTTTCTTTAAATTTAGATTCTCGCCCCATGCTAAAACTAAATATTCAAGGACATGAATTTAATGGGCTATTGGATACAGATGCAGAACTTAGCATCATCTCTCATCAAGAACTTAGCATCATCTCTCGTCAAAACATTGGCCATTACAACAATACACTCAAATGCTTCAAGGCCTAGGATTGGTGACTAATCCCCATAGAAGAGCAATGGTATTAGATTGGAAGGATCCTGAAGGATGTGAAGGAACTAAACAGCCATATGTATGGATCATCTTCCCATAAATTTATGGGGATGAGATGTCCTAGATCGATTAGGTTTGACATTTACAAATAACATCAATCAAAATGTACCCACAATTATGGTTAGACAAGGTTTTAGGAAAGGAAAAAGATTAGAAAAACAAGAACAAGGTATAGCAGCCCCAATACAAATAGATCAAAGAACAGACAGACATGGGTTGGATTTTAAGAAAGGGCCACTAAGACAATAAAAACTACTTGGAAATCCGAAATACCAGTATGGGTTCGTCAGTGGCCCCTGACTAAAGAAAAGGTACAAGCAACCCATGACCTGGTAAAACAACAATTAGCGGAAGGACATATACAACCGTCTGTATCTCCCCATAATACTCCCATTTTTGTCATCAAAAAGAAATCTGGTAAATGGAGATTATTGCAAGATTTAAGAGCCATTAATAATGAGACGGTTATTATGCGACCTGCTCATTTGGGAATTCCTCAATGTTCTGCTTTGCCAAAAACCTGGTATGTTTTAATTATAGATATTAATGATTGTTTTTATTCAATTGCAATTCATCCTGAGGATAGTCCATGGTTTGCATTTACTATCCCTGCACTGAATCATGAAGGTCCTGATCAGAGATCCAAATGGAAAGTACTCCCTCAAGGGATGGCTAACAGTCCAACTATGTGTCAAATTTATGTTAACAAATTAATCCAGCCACTTAGAAATCAAAATCCTGAACTACAAATATTTCACTATATGGATGGTGTATTATTAGCACAGAAAGCTAAAAACGCATTGCTAGAATGTTATGCCACACTTACAAACTTATTAAAAAATTATAAACTAGAGATAGCAATAGATAAAGTACAATTAAATTTTTCAATTAATTATTTAGAAGTTCTTTTATCCTCAATCATGGTCCATCCACCAAAAATTCAAATACGAATAGATCAACTCAAATCACTTAATGACTTTCAAAAGTTATTAGGAGACATAAATTGGATAAGGCCTTATCTAGGTATACCAACAGGAGAGTTTGAACCTTTATTTGATATCCTAAAAGGTCTATCAGATCCAAATGCACCCCGAATGTTAACACCTGAAGCAAGAAAGGCATTAAAAATCATTGAAAAATGTATGGAAAATATTCATTTGGATAGAATTGATTTAAGAATGCCTTTATTATTTATTGTACTACCACCAAAAAAATATTCCTACAGAAGTATTTTTGGCAAGAAGGTCCATTATTATGAATACATTTATCTTGTTCTCCTAACACTATTCTTACTAGGTATACTGAGGCTTTAGGACAATTAATACTCAAAGGAATAAAAGCAGCAAAGGGACTGATTGGAATGTCTTCCAATAAAATTATTACTCCATATACTATGAATCAAATTGATGAGTTAGATAATTAGTTAAATACTTGGGCAATAATCATGTGCAAATCTAATGTTTCATTTGATAACCACTTACCATCTAATCCTTTATTGTCTTTTTGGTCATCACATCATGTAATTTTTCCAAAAATGAGAAGAAAAACACCTATTATAAATGCTACAAATATATTCACTGATGGGTCAAATAATGGTACAGCAGTAATAGTTACACCTGATCAAACTTTTACATTTTTAGTACGAAAACAATTAGCTCAAAATGTAGAGCTTAATGCAGTATTACAAGCTTTTGTGATGCTTAAAGCATCTGTAATTAATTTATTTTCCGATAATCAGTATATAGTTATTGCTATAGTATCACTTGAAGATGGTGGAAGGATTTCCCCTTCCTCTACTCTTTTCTCTTTGCTTTCCACTATACAAAGTCTAATCTGGGACAGGAAAGATCCGTTCTTTATAGGACATTTCAGGACACATACAGGAATGCCTGGAGCCCTTAGTTTGGGCAATTATTTAGTAGATAAAACAACACATGACATACATACATATTTTCTCTACACTAGAAGAAGCTATAAATTTTTAAAAAAGTTCCATGTCAATGCTAATACTTTACAAAAGCATTTAAAAAAAACTAAGGAACAAGCTAGACAAATAATAAAACAATGTCAAAATTGTGTGACCTTTTTACCACAAGTTAATCTTGGAGTCAATCCTAGAGGATTGATACCTAACCATATTTGGCAGATGAACGTCACAAACTTGCCAGAATTTGGAAAATTAAAATATTTGCATGTTACAGTTGATACTTCTTCTGGATTTTTGATGGTCTCCCTTCTTGCTGGAGAAAAAAACTAAAGATGTTATAGCTCATTGCTTACAAAATTTTGCCACTGTGGGCGTTCCAAAAGAGTTAAAAACAGATAATGCCCCTGGTTATATTTCTACCTCTTTTAAACAATTTTGCTCATCATTTGGCATTACTCATATAACAGGAATCCCATACAATCCACAGGGACAAGGCATAGTTGAAAGATCACATCAAACTATTAAAACATACATATTAAAGCAAAAAGAAGGAATTGGGAAGGGGTATATATTCCCCAAAGAAAAACTTAAAATAACCCTTTTACTCTAAACTTTTTAAATTTGGGTTCATCAGGGCTTAGTGCTGCAGAAAGGCATATATGTCCAAATAATGTACATAAGCCCAAGGTACTTTGGAAGGATATTCTAACAGAACAATGGAAAGGTCCTGACCCAGTAATTGTCTGGAGTCCGGGGTCTGTTTTTGTGTTTCTACAGGGAGAAGAGTAGCCAATTTGGATTCCAGAGAGATTAACTAAAGAGATTTCTACAGACCAAAAATAAGATGATTTGGCTCAAATCAATAAGAGCTGATATCCAGAACTCCAGTTTGGCTGTTCTTACATCTGTGAGAGAACCAGAATGTTTTTTTTTCAACATCTATTTTATTATTGCCCTTTCTCATATCATGAAGTTTTATTTTGTTTTTTTTTTTAGCTCATACAGACATAGGTTAATGTTTTGCTGATCAGTTCTATTTTTGGACAATAGAGTTTTTAGACATTGCAATGGAGATTTCACCTGTAAAAAGTCATAAGGCCTTTAATATTATGTCATGTGTTGTATGTATTATATTATGTGTGCAAACTTGTGTTTTGTGTTATATGTTTGATTTCAGCATCTTTTCTGTGTTGACTATATTCTTTTCAAGTTGATATACTTTGTCTTCATTATCTGATGTTCTGACTTCTACTTGATCTAGTCTGTTTGTAATATTCTCATTAGCACTTTTAATCTGATTTACGGTTTCTTGCATTTCTATGATTACAACTTGATTATTTTTAACACCTCTATCTCCTGATAAAGCTCATTCTTTGTGGATTTAATTTGTGTGGTTAGTTCCTCTTCAAAATATACTTTCAATGCTTGGATTTGCTGTCTCATGTCTTCTCTAATATTCCGTTCCATCTGAATTAGGAATGCCTTGATTTCTTTCCCTGTGCATATTTCTGATTCTTCTAGGTCCTCCTGTATATTTAGATTGTACTGCATTGTTCGTAACCCTTTTTTCCCTTGTTTTTTCATATTGTTCACGTTGCTTTCCAGCTCTGTTTGACTGCTTTGTAACTGTTTTCTCCTATACATTTGTTTTGGCTTTGTATATCTCTGTTGTCTCTCTTTTGTGGTGGGAGATTATGCCTAGAAATTTTGGGCTTTGTTTTACTTTAAAGCTGATTCATTCAATTCATATAAGGCTTCTAGGTTCTGTATGCATATAATGATTTGCTGTTTGTTCTTAGGACTATATGTTTAGGTTGGGTGCTCTGGTGGTACAATGGTTAGTATGACTTGGCTACTTTAGAAGATTGCTCCACTGAATGTGGATACTACCAGGCAATTGGATCAGGGTGTTGGTAGTAGCTAGGTATTTAGGAGTCTTATAGACAGCCTCGAGACATTCACCTATTTGCATTTAGACAATTACACACAATGGAAGATGTAATGCTTGGGATGAGAGTTGGGCGGTAGGAGAATGAAGGTGCTCTTAAAAAGAAAAAATGATAGAGGGAGAGATAGATTAGAGGGGAATGAAAAGAACAATAAAACTTGAAATGGGATAGAAAGAGAGAAGGAAAAGGGGGGAAAGGAACAGGGAGAGAAGAAGGAGAGAAAAAAATATCAACAACAGCAACAACAACAACAACAACAAAAATTAAAGTCTTAGAGATCCACCTTCTTCTCTTCCAGTAGGCAGAGCTGTGCCTTCCAAGCAGAGTGTCTGCTCTCTACCTGCCGAGAGCTATCCCTGTACGGCGTCTTCTGGGGGTTTCTCAGACTTGTCAGTCCAGAGCCATTTCACTTCTCCAGCTCTTAATCCCCTTCCTCCTGTCAGCCTGCCAGCCAGGTCCTGTTTCCCAGAAGTGATTCTCCAGAGATCTAGTTACACTTGCAGCCCCACCGAGTGTCCCTTTTAAGCCCCAGTGCTGTGGTAAACTGGCGGCTAAGACCTTAGGGGTCACCGCTGGTGATATGGGGGCCTTGGGGTCTGGGCTCCCCTCTGCTTCCCTGCGGACATGACCCCTGAGAAGTCAATGAAGTTTCCTGGCTGCTTGTATCAGTATGGGGAGTCACGCACCTGCTAAAGTGGATTCTGCTGGGAAGGAATTTCACCAGCCGAACTCCAATGACGTCAACTCTCTGCTATGGCGGGCCCCAGGCTTCTTGCCGGATTGACCGAGGGGAGGGGTGGGACTGGCCCAGCCCGGTTCGCCTCAGCTCCTGGCACGTGGAGGCTTGGCTAAAGACTTCTTTCTGCCAAGCTGTGTCTCAGCGTCTAGCAGGACCCAGTCACTTTGGCTGCGGGCGGGTGGATGGATCTGCAGCTGTGCCCGCGGTGCGCGGACTGTGGCTGGTGAATCTCGAACTCCGCTTCTAGTGGCAGGGTCCCGCTCGTCCGGGTCACACAGACGCTTCAAAAAAATTCTAGTAGCTCCCGGGCGGTCTCCCTTCAGTGAAATTTTGCTAGGAGAATCTCCGTTGGTAGAATACAAGAGTTATCCTTGCGACTTTATGACCCCATCACTGTGAGTGCATTAAAAGCGCAGCCTCTCTGCCCGCCGCCATGTTGGATCCACATTTTCTTTGCATTATATTTAATAATTCTCTTCGAGACAATGTAAATTGTTAAGAAAATTGTTTTCTTTTAGTGCCTTTTGGAATGTTACATAATTCTTTCTTTAGGCATTGTTGCCAGAATTTCTAACTTCATCCCAGTGCATGTGAAGACAAAGATAAAACCAATCTACAGCTTCTGCAATAGCCATCACTGAACTGCTTGCAGAACTTGCCTGGACTATGTATCACTTGTATGCATTGTGAACTCACCTGCATGCATTGTGAACTATCTGTTGGTGCAGCGACTTGTGGTAGTGTTGGGGTATTTCTCTGATGATGTCATCGGTGGTACAATTTTTTCAAAAAGAGCCATCAATTGCCTTGGTGTATCTTCCTCCCTTCTGCTTGTCATGGTCGTTCAGCTAAAATTTGGGTGCCAACAGAGATGAGGCAAAGAACCTCACCCGCCCCTGGTACAAAGACCTCTCCACAGGTGTGGATGTATACTGGACCTGTAGTCAGTGATGGGTAAGATCCAATTACAATGGTACCAATCTAAGACAGGAGGCTGACACCTTGAGGTCAGCTCATTCGATAATGGGTAAGGACCATATGTACTATTGGACAACCTAAGGCAGGCACGGTCCCTAAGCCACATGCTTGGTGTTTAAACAGAGAGGGTTAGATGTTGAGAGCCACAGCCCAAGGGGCCAAAGCAAACTTTCAGACTGCCAGCTGATGGTTGGCTCACAGCGGCCCCAGCAACATCTAGCTGATTGGCTCCTCTGCGGTGATGCCCATTGGGCTGTTTCCCCACCCTTTCAAATTATGGAGCTGCTTCTTGGGGGACTATTTAGGCTCTGCTCAAACAACCCAGCCAATCGACCTCAAGAGCAGGAGGAGTGAGGAGGTTGAGAGCTTGTGGGAAGCCGGTGGTGGCAGTTGTGCTCTGAGTGTTTTTCCCGAGGAGCTATTTTTTGGCGTGTGTGGTTCTAAAAATAAAGTTAGCTTTTGACAAGTGGCTCCTGAATTGTGCCCAGCCAGACTGTGGCAATCCTAAATTGATGGAGCAAAATAACCAAAACAGAATAGAAATACAAGCAGTTCAGAGGAGGCATGGTGTATAGCTGGACTTACCTTTTGTATGATAAAGGGTAGGTGTTATAAATCAAGTCAATATTAAATTGAAGTAGTTCTCCGTGTGTTTTAAAGATAACAAATACGTGAATTCCTGTCTCCCTTTATCTGTATCCTATTCAGCACATGTATTTTTGTATGCACATATAGAATCCTACCTGGTAACACATGTACACTTTTGTGAGGTGGCAGACTTGGCAGATACAAATTGTCAAAAGAGATCACTCCTCCTGAACGTTGTTGGAACTCTAAATTAAAACTATGGGTGAGCTTCCTAGTTGAACAAGATAATACATAAATCCATGTTAAGTAAAATGAATATTTTTGGATCTGTGAATGATATATATTTCATGATAAATTTCGATTCGCATATATATTGCTACCTTTTAATGTCTGTGCGTGTGCGTGTGTGTGTGTGTGTGTATACACACACACTCTCCAGATTTTTCAGAATATAAAATATATGTGTCTTATTATACAATCCCTAAATGCATTCATATTCATGTATGTGGATTTATAATCAAATGTTCACAAAATTATTCTCAGAAATATTCATCCACCTCAAATACATATTGTTTCCTAGTACTGAAATCTAAATTCAGTGAATGGTGCATAGAAGTCCTAATTTTTCTACAGTAACTGACCCACTTTAACATCAATGCAAGTAGATTACTATGGTACATGATGTGTATTATGACGTTCATTTTTATTCAACAATGTTACATGACAATTTCTTCAGTTTATGCACATCATAGGATAAATATTTCATTCACAAGTTTGCAAATTTATAGGCATTTGTTTCACTTTCTATCACTTCCTGCTTCAGTACACATGTATTCCTCCATGTTTTTTGACTGGTCTTTTCATGAGAATACTTTTCATTTTAGATTTCAATAATCATGTTGAAGCAAACCTCACACATTCTTCATGACAAATCATAACCCTAATATTACCATTAGATCTATAAATGGTTGTAATGAATGTATGTATATCAATATAAGATTTCCTGTATATTTTAAGATATCAATTCAATCCATAATTTAAAGTTGGAACCAGTTATATTATTTATTCACAGTATTGTCTATTCATTCATTTTATCAATATTTGTAGACACAGTGTAGAGATATTTGTACACCCAATACTAATTTATACATCTTCAAAATATTGACCACATAATTGGTGGAAGAAAGACTCATGTCACCTGATCTACATATACACTTTATCACAGTAATATTCTGGACACAAAATGCAAAGTTCACACTTATGATTGTACCAAAGCCTAAATGGAAAGTGAGCATGGATTACTAAAAACATCCAAGTCCAGATTGCCTAATGCTCTCAAATGTCAATCCTATTGTTGCTAAATATTTGTTTCTTTCTAAGATTGTATATTCAACATCTACCATGCTGAAAATGTCTAATCCTATCTCTCAATTTATACTTTGCTTGATTTCTTCCTGTCTCTATTGATATCTGCTTCCCTATATATTTTCCCCAGTTAATCATTGTAACTGACTCATCACATGTGCTGACATTTACATTCATTCTCTACCAGAAACCCTATTGCTAAAGAACTTTTGGAGCAAATCCTATACTCACTCTTCTTCCTAAACCTACTGACTATCTTTCCAATCCTACCAACTACCCTTTTTAAGTGGATGTTTTCTTCTACATTTGATCATCCAATTTACAAGGTCCTATGCCATTTTTTATCGATTTATCTGAGACATCTGTGCAGAAGGTATTTCAAAGCTAAGTATCCCAATCATGGACCCAATGCTCTTCTGGGCTTCAAATCTTACCTAGACTTCTGTATTCATACTTATATTTCACCTATATATTCTTGTAAATATCACAGGTTCCCATTGCCATTATTCATTATGCAGAATGATTCCTAACCCAAATCAAACCTGTTATTACCCTAACCATACACTGTTCCCTCAATCTAACTTTACAGAAAAGCAGGACAGAGTTGGTCTTACAATCAGGAGTGTAGGGGATCTTCCACCTGCTGAGAACCTCAAAGGTCAATACAGAAATAATCCATGGAGAAGATGTAGGCAGCAATGAAGGACCTGAGGGAGGAAAAGTCAACTTCCATCGTAAACAACCTGGTCAGGGTGAAGGGATGTGTCTGAATCAGCCTCTCTCTTCTTAATGTAGAGAAGATGGACCAAACCAAGCCTGTGTGGAGAGCTGTTCCCAGGTGCCTATGGTTGATATATCATTCTAACTTGTGAAAATGTCACAGGAAGTAGGTGCACCCTCCATCTCATGGGACCCTTGGAAGCAACTGTTAGGACAAAGTGTTTGCCAAGGCAGTAACTTCATTCACTTCCTGAAGGAAGTTACCTCACATAACTTCCTTGGTAATGGAACTCTCTAAACTTGGGATTCAGGAAGCCAGGAGACCACAGCCAGTTCCAGTCCCAGTTCCAGTGGTCTCACTTGTTTGGGTAAACCAAGGACAGAGTCAGTCTTTCTTGGTTCCTAGTTATGTGAGGATGTCCAAATGCCAGGAAAGCTAAGAAGAGGGGCCATTCCTGAGAAAGCAGGTAGTGGATCACCAGTGACTTCTGACAACTTCACAGAGTTGGCCAAGGAGACCAGAACTGAGACAGCACAGTGCATTTCGTGGAAATATAGTATATCCCACCCATCATAGGACACTTCGGATAGTCACAGACCTACTTTGGGGAAGGTGGTGCCTTTTTGAGTGTGGGTGTGAGTTTGAGAATATATAGGAAAGGCGACTTGTTTGGTTTGGAGAGGACTTTATCTAGTATGTCCTCTGACAAGGTGAGTGTTTCTATTACTGTGTATCCCACTCTGTTTGTGGTCTTGGTATTAGAAAAAGAATGCATCATGGATGTGTTCTGTCTAGTAGAAAGCTTCCCAGCATTCAGACTGCCAATTTATGAATGGATTGCGGCTAGCCTTATCAATGGGCAAAACCTACTATCTTTCTAAGTTCCTGTTTTCTTCCTGAATTCTGGACACTCTCCAGAATAGGCTCAGAGTTTTGTGTCCAAGCTATGTGGCACCTCCAAGCTCTGTCACATGGCCATGTACTGGAGAGCTGAAGGGAAGGGGAGCATGTCAGAAAACTCAGATATCATTGTGACCAGGAAAGTCTCAGTGGAGAAACCCTGCTTTGGGTCATTTGCTTACCTATTTTTCTGTTGCCCTAAATGTAAGGAAAGTCTTTGGCTCAGGCCACCTTTTTGTGAAGCCTGAAGAAAACAGTATTCAGATGGAAATGAGTGGGCATCACCTGTGGCTCTTTGCTTAATTTCTTTGGAAATGGATGTGTCTGAATCAGCCTCTTGGCTCTCGGTGAAGCTGGGGCTAAGATTGTCAGCACCTGATGGATCTAAAGAAAGATCCCATGTGTGCATCCATAACCAAAATTCAAAAAGATCAGTCATTGTGGATGAAGTCTCTCACCTTCCTCTGTTAGGTTCCTGACCTCCATCAAGTGTGATTATGGACCCTTGGGTAAAATGAGTTCTTCAAAGCCCTGCAGATGTGGTAGTGTTTTCTCATGACTACAAAACACATAAAGAATCTATACCTGACAGTCAGTAGGCCTCAAATAGTAGAAGCAGAGCAGTATTAATGGCAGGCCTATTTGATCACTCCTGGTTGACAGGAAGAGTGTCCAGGCCACACTTACTTTAGGCAAATGAGGGACAACGAAGCTTATATTGGACACTGTCTTGAGCTGCGCCACTTATGGAAACCTCTTGCCAGAAGTTATGATGGATGTCTATATGGAAGAAAATGAGGGCCATGTGGGAGTGTTTTGGTTATAATTGTGGTCATTTTTGTGGCAGTTGGAAGAGATGACTCGGTCCACCAGGGCTTCACTCTTGGGTGATTCCCCTTATAGACTGACTTCTGGAACTGACCTCAGAGTAGTATTGCCATGAATTGAGTTGGGATTTTAGGAGGCCACGCATGAGATTCACGCTTGGAATCTGAAATCTAGTCCCAGGTTGGTTTTCCACAGAGCACTGGGAATCTCAGCCAGGATATCACATGATTTTATTATGAAAAACATGGCAGGCATAGTTGAGAGTCAAAACACACATGGACCTCACATTGTACAGTTCAATGGGCCTGGCTTCATGTGACCTTTTGGCCACTCTTTGGGAAGCCTTTCCTGTGAGTGTTGTCCAGAGAATTCATTGAAATGAACTTCCTCACCATTTAGTGGTTCCTGAATGCATTGAAACCCACAGTGCCTCCAACTTCATCCTTGAAAAATGGCTAGATGAATACCATCAAATTTTTGAAATTCCCATGACCAGGTGGCACTGGAGAAACTTTGGATGTCCTGTTGCTGATCATGAGTATACAATACAGTGCCTTGATTGACTGGGTTTCATGAAAATGTTGAAGAACAGTGATGCCAGTAAGTTGGAGCCTCCTGAGTAGTGGGCCTAGAGTAGTGGTGTGCAGGTGTGTGATAAAACATCTGTGGTGGAGTCATGTGGACCTGCCATTGGCTTCCAAATAGCTTGTGACTGACATAGTGTAGCCAGCAAACCCTTATATGTAAATGCATCTTGTTATATGGAGAGTTTTCAGGGCAATGTTCAGAATCAGGTTGCTATGGTCAAGGGGCCAAGCTATGTGAGATAGAGGCCTGGTTGGTGCATTCTCTTGCAGACCCTGACACACCACACATGACAGAACTCCCTCTAGCACTGTGTCCCAGTTGAAATCTTTGTATTTCACGAAGCAAATACCAAACTCCCAGTGCAGCAGCAAAAAACACCACGAAAATTGGAGGATGACCAAATGGTTTCAGAGTCCTCACAGGGAGACACATAGCCCCCAGTGGCCACAGTTTACCTACAAAGAGAGAATTCAGCACTGCTGTCTCATGTTCATTGGAAAATAGGAAACAAGATCCTTCAGGTCACATAGATGCAGATCCAGCTTTAATTGTCTCACCACAAATGAAGATTAAGCTCCTGACAACAACATATATTTCAAGTTCCCAACCTCAGAGGCAGTTTCTCAAGAAGTCTTTAGGCCAGCAAAGCTTCATTTTTGTGGAGGGTTTACCCTGTTCGTTACTTTTGTAAACTCATCTACCACCTCCAAGTTTGTGAACAACTGAGCATATTGCATTCCATATATATATATATATATATATATATATATATATATATATATATATATATATATACAGATTTTCGAACTCTTCTCCTGTAATTGTGTCTTACTTGGGGCAAAGGTAATGTCAAGGCATTGTTCTGGATAAGAGTGGGAAGATTTTGCATAGCACATAATTACATACACATTGGATACCTTTTCCAATTTTCCATTCGAAATACTGAATCCCTGACACTAACCCATAGCCTACTAGACTCTGACTACTTATCCTAATATGATGGAGAATAATAATCCAAACAGAATAGAAATACAAGCAGTTCAGAGGAGGCATGGTGTATAGTTGAATTTGCCTTTTGCATTATGTAGTGTAGGAGTTATAAATCTAGTCAACTTTTGTTGAAATTGTTCTCCATGTGTTTTTAAAGTTAACAAATATGTGAATTCCTGTCTCCCTTTCTCTGTAGCCTATTTGCACATGTATTTTTATATGCACATATAGAATCCTACAAGGTACAACACATACATTCTTGTGAAGTGGTTGACTTGGCAGATACACATTGTGAGAAGAGATCACTTCTCCTAAATGGTGTTGGAAGTTAAAATTCGAACTCTCTGTGAGCTTCCTAGTTTAACAACATTATACATAAATCCATGTTCAGTAAAATGAATATTTTTGAAACTGTGGATGATATATATTTCATGGTGAATTTCAATTGGCATATATATTGCTACTTTTTAATGTCTGTGTGCATGTGTGTGTGTATATATATATATATATATATATATATATATATATATATATATATACAAACTTTCCAGATTTTTCAAAATATGAAATACATGTGTCTTATTATACATTTCCTAAATTCATTCATATTCATATATGTGAATTTATAATCAACTTTTTACAAGATTATCGTCAGAAATATTCATCCACCTGAAATACGTATTTGTTTCCTAGTACTGAAAACTATCTTCAGTGAATGGTGCCTACAAATCCTAAAATTAATACAGTAACTGACCCAGGTTAAATCAATGCAAATTGATTCCTATGGGACATGATGTGTATTTTGATGTTCATTTTTATTCAAAACTGGTACATTACTATTTCTTCAGTTTAAGCACATAATAGGATATATATTTCATTCACAAGTTCGTGAATTTAGAGGCATTTGTTTCACTTTCAATCACTTCCCGCTTCAGAACACATGTATTTTTTCATGGTTCTTGACTGGTCTTTTCATGAGACTTCTTTCCAAACACATTATTTTTGATTTCCATAATCACTTTTGAAGCAAAACTCACACACTTTTCATGATAAACCATAACCTTAATTTTACCATTAGATGTATAACTAGTTGGAATGAATGTATGTATATCAATATAAGATTTCTTATATATTTTAAGATACGAAACCAATGCATTATATAAAGTGGAACCAGTTATATTATTTATTAACAGTATGGTCAATTCATGCATTAGCTCTATATTCATAGACACAAGGTACACGTCTTTGTACCCCCAATACTAACTTATTAATCTTCAAAATATTGCTCCCAGAAATGATGGAAAAAATACTCATGTCACCTGATCTACATATACATTTTATCACAGTAATATTCTGGACACAAAATGCAAGGTTCACACTTATTATTGTACCAAAGCCTAAATTGAAAATGAACATGGATTACTAAACACAGCCATGTCCAGGTTGCCTAATGCTCTCAAATATCAATCCAATTAGTGACTACATATTGGTTTCTCCTAAGATCAAATTCAAATTCAACCCTATTTAAAATGTCTAATCCTATCACCCACTTTATACTTTGCCTTATTTCGTAATATCTCTATTGATATCTGTTTTCCTACATATTTTCTCCGGTTCACTATTTTGACTGACTCTTCACATGGGCTAACATTTACATTCACACTCTAAACAAAACCCTATTGATAAAGAATATTTTTTTCCAAAACCTATACTCACTCTTCTTCCTAAACCTAACAACTATCTTCCTAATCCTACCGACTATCCCTTTTTGACTGAATGTTCTTTTCTACACCCAATCATCAAAGTAAACATTGGGCGAGCTTCGGAGGAAGAGACCACCAAAAGACTATCTCATGCAACAGCAAAGGGTTTATAGGGGGTCAGCATGCAGGGGGTCCGAGCTCACTTGAATAGAGCAGAGAGCCCTGAGAAGAGCTTAAGCAGAGCTTATATACTTTCTTTGGGGAGGGCAGGGAGCGAAGTTTATTGATGGGTGAGGGAGAGTGGGCGGTTTGCATTCAACCGGGTGAGGGAGTACATTCTGCAGTTTGGCATTTGGGGACAGGACATTCTGGGAACAAGATTAGCAAACAGTTCTCAAGATTTCAACAGTGTTTTGTTAAGCATACAGAAAAAAAAGTGACAAGTACATATTTTATTAATCTTTCATTCCCCACTTCTTCTTCTAGCTACTTTTAATCATAAAAGTGATCATTGGGGGGTGTCACATTCTATGTCTGCTAGTGGGGTATTACCATAAGTTTAACTTGTCCAATTTGAGCTTAGAGAAAAGAAATTACACGGTTGAGCAAACAGGGTTTTATAGTTAGCAATAATATGGAGATTATTATCGGACAGGCCAGGGTTGATAAAAAAGTAGTCAAAAAGGGGGACTAGGTGAACCAAGACTCAAACCACTTTTTTTGGTCCTCTCACTCTCTCATTGACGCTCTTCAAGGTGTCTTTTTAATTTAATCATTTTTTTTTTTTTACAACTACATTATGCTCGGAATAAACACAAAATTCTTCCCAGGAAGTGACAAATACCTATTTTATTAACCTTTCACTTCCGACTATCCCTTTTTGACTGGATGTTCTCTTCGACATTCAATCATCGAAGGTACAAGGTCCTATGCCATTGTATATTGATTAATCTGACACATCTGTGCACAACCTAATTCAAAGCTAAGTATTCCAATCAAGGGCCCAATGCTCTTTTGGGCTTCAAATCTTACCTAGATTTCTGTTTTCATACATATATTTCACCTATATATTCTCATACATATCGCAGGTTCCCAATACCATTATTCATCCAGCAGAATGATTCCTAACCCAAATCACACATGTTATTAACACTAACCATACACTGTTCCCTCAATCTAACATTACAGAACAGCAGGGACAGAGTTGGTCTTAAATACAGGAATGTAGTGGATCTTCCACCTGCTGAAAACCTCAAAGGTCCATGCAGAAATGATCCCTGGAGAACATGTAGGCAACTATGAAGGACGTGAGAGAGCAAAAGTCATATTCCATGGAAAACAACCTGGTAAGGATGAAGGGTTGTGTCTCATTCACCCTCTCTCCTTAATGTAGAAAAGATGGACCAACCAAGGCCTTTGTGGAGAGCTGTTCCTGGGTTCCTATGGTTGAGATACCTATCTAACTTGTGAAAGTGTCAGAAGAAGTATGGAAGCAACTGTTCGGAAAAAGTGGTTGCTAAGGCAGTCACCTCATTCAGTTCCTGAAGGAAGTGACCTCACCTCACTTCCTTGGTGATGGAACTCTGTGAACTTGGGATCCAGGAAGTCAGGCATCCAGAACCAGTCCAATTCCCAGTACAGTGGGATCACTTGTTTAAATTTACCAAGGACAGAGTCAGTCTTTCTTGGTACCTACTGATGTGAGGATGGCCAAATGCCAGGAAAGTTTGAAGACTGGCCTTTCCAGAGAAAGCAAGAAGTGGCTCACCGCGGGCTCCTGATATTTCACAGAGTTGGCCAAGGAGACCAGATCTGAGAAAGGACAGGCCATTTCTGGGGAACATAGTATAGCCCACCATTCAGAGGACACTCTGGATAGTCACAGACTTACTTTGGGGAAGGAGGTGCCTTTTTCAGTGTGGGTGTGAGTTTGTGGTTTTGTCTTATATTCTGAGAATAGGTAGGGAAGGCGGCTTGCTTGGTTTGGAGTGGAATGTTTCTAGAAAGTCTTTTGACAAGGCGAGTGTTTCTATGTCTGTGTATCCCACTGTGTCCTTGGTTGTAGACATTAGAAAAGAGAATGAATCAATGGATGTGTCCTGTCTAGTAGAAAGCTTCCCAGCATTCATCCTACCCATTATAGGAATGGATTGCAGGTTGCCTTATCGATGGACAACATGTACTGTCTTCCTAAGTTCCTGTTTTCTTCCTGAATTCTGGCCACTCTCCAGAATAGGCTCATGGTTTTGTGTCCAAAATATGTACCACCTCCAAACTCTGTGACATGGCCATGTAATCCATAGCTGAAGGGAATGGCAAGCATCTCAGAAAACTCAGATATCAGTGTGACCAGGAAAGTCTCAGTGGAGAAACCCTGCTTTGGCCCTTTTGCTTACCTATTGTTCTGTTGCCCTGAATGTCAGGAAGGTCTTTGCCTCAGGCCACCCTTTGTGAAGCCTGAAGAAAACAGTTTTAAAATGGAAATGAATGGGCATCACCTGTGGCTCTTTGCTTAATTACTTTGGAAAGGAATGTCTCTGAATCAGCCTCTTGGCCCTGTGTGAGGCTGTGGCTTAGATTATCAGCATCGGATGGATCTAAAGAAAGATCCAATGTGTGCATCCAAAACCAAAATGGCAAAAAATCAGTCATTGTGGATGAAGTCTCTTGCCTTCCTCTGTTTGGTTCTTGACCTCCATCAAGGGAGTATTGGGATTTTTTGGGTCAAATGAGTTCTTCCAATCCCTGCAAAGGTGCTTGGGTTTAATAATGACTCCAAATCACATAAGGAATCTATACCTGACAGTCAGTAGGCCTCAAATTGCAGAAACAGAGCAGTATTAATGGCAGAACTATGTGATCAATCCTGGTTCACAGGAAGGGTGTCCAGGCCACCCTGAATTTAGGCAAATGAGGGGAAGGGAGCTTATTATGGACACTCTATTGGGCTGTGCCATTTAAGGAAACCTCCAGCCAGAGGTTATGATGAGTGACTATATGGAAGTAGATGAGGGCCATGTGGGATTGTTTTGATTTTAATTGTGGTAACTTGTGTGGCTTTTGGATGAGATGACTGTGTTCACCTGGGCTTTAACACTGGCATGATTCTCCTAAGAGACTGAGTTCTGTAACTGACTTCAGAGTAGTAATTGCTTTGGAAATGGATATGTTTTAATCAGCCTCTTGGCCCTGTTTGAGGCTATGGCTTAGATTATCAGCACCAGATGGATCTAAAGAAAGATCCCATGTGTGCATCCAAAACCAATATAGCCAAAATAGCAGTAATTGTCAATGAACTCTCTTGCCTTCCTCTGTAAGGTTCTGAAAGAATAAAAGAAATTGAAATTGAAATGTAAGGAACCAGGTTTTGTAAAGTTTCCAAGCTGCACTCAGCACCTGAAATTCCTGTGGCAGTTAAGACAATTCCCGGATTTGCACATTAGATGTGTGTTGAAATCTTCCCTGAGGACCTAGTTACTTAACAGCCCCTCCCCAGAAACCATGCAGCTCACCACGTATACATCACAGTGCATCCACCAATCAATTTAAATGTATACCCTTTCTTAGGGCTGACCAATCACCCCCTGCCCAACCTGTTCCCGCCAATGAATGTGCTAATCATGTTTTAGAGTTGTTATTTGATTTTCCCGTGGAATATGATGATTTGCTAAAGGAGGCTATGATGTGTGTAAAGTCCCTACCCTCTCTAAAGAATGTATATAAACTCCGCTCGAGTGGTTCTTAGGGCTCTTTGTTCTTTGCTCCTCTGAAGTGAGCCCTGAGCTCCAGCATGCTATACCCCCAATAAACCCTTTGGTGTTGCATGAGAAAGCCTGTTGGTGGTCTTTTCCTCCGATGTTCGCCCCACCTTTTCATCTGGAGGCCCCAGGTGAGATATCCAGCGCAGCGGACGAAAGACCCCAAGGGACTCCTCTCAGTGTAAGAAAGGCGCCTCTTTCTGGTTTCGGGTTTCAGGTGAGGGCTTGGCAAAGTGGCTGTGGGTGAAGAGCATTAGCTCTCTCTGACGGTGGCTGGCAGACGTGTCACAGAGCTACTGGCCACGTCCCTGGGGGACACTCCAGAGGATGAGGGAAATCAAGGAATATTAGTTTCCTCAACTCGGTTATATTTTGCTTCAGGATTCGGTTTGCCAGCCCATCAGGTTTTGCTGGCTACACAGTTTTGTTCATTGTCCCGAACTCATGTTGAGTTTACTGTCTGTCTTTATTGTCTAACCCATCAGGTTTTGCCAGTTACTGAGTTCTAATATTTGTCTTGGACCCATGTTAAACGTTTACTGTTTGTCTTTGTCTGTGTTGCGTTTGTGTCTTCACTGTCTCTTTTTGAGTAACTCCCATTATGGGACAAAGCACTTTCTTGCTTCTGTCGCTGACCCTTGATCATTGGACTGATGTCCGCTCAAGGGCCCAGAATCATTATTTTTCAGTTAAATGTCAGACCTGGCAGACTCTCTGTGCTTCAGAATTGCCCATCCTCAAAGTCGGGTGGCCCGCAGAAGGATCCTTCTACTTCCCTCTAATTCGAAAAGTCAGAGATATTGTCTTTCAGCCGGGACCACGTGGCCACCCAGATCAACAGCCATATACCCCTTCCCCAGGATCCTATCATTCAAACCTTCCATTCCCTCCCCATCTTCCCCCCATTCTTCCTGAGTCACAAGACTGGACAATCCTCCCCCTCCTTATCCTCTACCCTCGCTCCCCAACCGCCAACACATTCCAGATGATTGTCCCACCACTGACTCAGCCTCTCCGCCACTAGAGGCAATTGGGCCAGACCCAAGCCCTCCAAGGGACTTCTCCGCAGCAGCAGCAGCCCCTCCTTTTCTGGTGGAAGCTGGGCCACCTGAAGAAACCCGCCACCTACGGAAAATAGAAAACTCAGAAGCCACTGTGATGCTCCCTCTTCGTCCTTATGGGCCCATGAACCGACAAAACTGGGACCCCAACACCTTTGAAGGTTGGTAGCATTTGTCCACTTATCACCGGGCTCTAATTGCGGGGCTCTGAGTGGCCGCCAGAGGGCCGACTAATTTGGCCATGGTAAGAGAGATAATCCAAGGTCCTAATGAGTCTCCCTCTATGATTCTGGAGAGAATTATGGAAGCAAATAGAAAATATACTCCTTTTGATCCTCAGGCAGAGGACAAAAAAACCTCTGTTGCAATGGCCTTTATCCAGCAGGCTGCCCTAGATATTAAGAGAAAGTTACAACGTCTAGATGGATTACATGATATGACCTTAAGAGATTTAGTCAGAGAAACTGAGAAAGTATATTGTAAGAGAGAAACTGAGGAGGAATGGGAACAGATGAGAGAGAAGGAAAGGGAACAAAAGGAGGATGAAAGGAGCAAAAGGCAGACTAAATCATTGGCTAAGGTTTTGGTCAGAGCAGCAAATAGACCAGAAGTTAAAAAGCACGGAGACATGAAGGGATACATGGGCCCATGCCAAAGGCTGCCCCTGGCCTCAGATCAATGTGCCTACTGTAAAGAAAAAGAAAACTTGGACAAAGAGTGCCCCCAAAAGAGGCAGAGAAACCAGTATAGGACGAGACTTGAAGGATCCAGCCACTGCCTCACCCTGAAGTCGTATGGTTTACGAACGAGAGCAGCTTCCTCCAAGATGGTACGTGGTGGGCTGGAGCAGCAGTAGTTAGCAAAACTAATGTCATCTGTTTCTCTGGTCTCACAGAAGAGACATCAGTCCAAAAGGCAGAACTGATTGCCCTTACGAAAGCATTGGTACTAGCAACAGGCAAAAGGGCCACCATATACACTGATAGCCGCTATGCATTTGCCACTGCAAATGTGCACGGGGCTATTTACCAGCAAAGGCAGCTATTAACCTCCGCTGGGAAAGAAATAAAGAACAAAGATATGATCCTCCACCTTCTCTCAGCAGTGCAGGGCCCTACGGACCTAGGCATAGTGCACTGTCCAGGGCACCAAAAGGGAAACAACCCCGTGGCGGTTGGAAACAGAAGGGCAGATGAGGAAGCTAATTGGCAGCCCTAAACGGAGTGCCTCTGTTCACTTTTTCCACACCGGGGGGAACAACAATCAGGAGACTTGGCCGCACCGGAACATTCAGGCAACTTATCATCTGAGGAGACAGATACAGAACTCTGGGAACCTACAGAGCCAAGTACACAATTTTCAAAAGCCCACCTTTATCTCAAAGACATACACCAGCTCACCCACTTAGACTCTAAGAAGTTATAGGCACTCTTAAAGGACCAAAGGAAGGAATTATTATTGACTGACTCACAGAGGAAAGAAATAACTGCGCAGGTGACTACAGCTTGTCAAGTTGGCCAATTAGTTAATACTTACCCATCGAAGCTTACTTCAGGGAAGCACTTATGAGGAATCAGACCAGGACAATTCTGGGAAGTGAGCTTTACTGAAATAAAGCCAGCAAGGATTGGACTTAAATGTCTCCTAGTCTTTGTAGATACTTTTTCAGGATGGGTCGAAGCCTTCCCCATGAAGAAAGAAACGGCTCAGCTGGTGATCAAAAAGATCCTAGAAGACATTTTCCAAGGTTCAGCCTGCCTAAGGTAATAGGGTCGGATAAGTGACCGGTATTCATGGCCCAGGTAAGACAGGGATTTGCCAGGACCCTGGGGATTAATTGGAAGTTAAATTGTGCTTATAGACCCCAGAGCTCGGGACAGGTAGAAAGGATGAATAGAACCATCATAGAGACCTTAACGAAATTAAGCTTGGAGACTGGCATGAAAAATTGGACTCTGTTCCTAAGTTATGCACTGTTTTGTGCAAGAAATACCAAGTCTTCCTCTTTGTGTAACCTCACCCCTTATGAAATTCTCTATGGTGCCCCTCCTTCAGTAAGGGACCTAACCCCAACTAGGAGACTTAATGATTCCTTTCACACCCCCTTGCTTGACAGACTTAAAGCCCTTGAACAAAACCAGCACCCAGCGATACCTGTGGAAACAGTTGGCCTCTGCAAATCAGCCTGGAGATGAGGGAACCCCACATTGATATCAAGTGGGAGAGTTCATCTACGTGAGATGGCATCAGGTGTCATCCCTGGAACCCCGCTGGAAAGGACCATACCAGGTGCTGCTTATAACACCCACAGTGGTGAAAGTGGATGAGATAACTTCATAGATCCATACCACCCATCTCATGCCTGCACCCTGTACAGACTCCGGCTGGAAACTGAAACAGACTGGTAACCATCTCAAGTTGTGTGTCTGTCGTGTGGGTAGGGCTATGGATTCTTCCCCTGACCATCAGCAGTCCTAATCCCCATCAGCCTGTTCAGCAACGATGGCAAGTTATAAATCCTACTGGGCAAGTAGGGTGGTGTATTTCACATACAGCCCCCTTATGGAATTGGTGGCCATCTCTCCCCCCGGACATTTGTCAGCTTCCCATAGGCCTCTCTGACTGGGATCTCCCTGACATAGAGGACCCCACACAGATCCCACTCAAATGCAAACCAGGGCAACATAGACCACTTTACCCCATGAATTATGGATGTCATCTCCCCAAGCTCATGTGTAAACTAGCCAGTCAAGACTATTATGTGTGCCCAGCAGATTTCCAAAGTCGCAAACAGGCCCAAACCTGTGGAGGACCCAGTAACTTTTATTTTAGATCTTGGGGTTGTGAACAAACGGAAGCTGCATGGTGGAACCCAAACTCCCCAGACAGCAAGATTTGGGTAGGATGAAATGACACCTGGATTGATCCCAAGAAATGTGCCGCTAGCCAAGTGGTGTCAAAAACTCGCTGTGGAAAGAATAGTCTATGTTACCCCCTCAATATAACTTTCACTTCCAAAGGAAGGGGCTACCTCAGAACAAAATGGCCTATGAGAAATACGTGGGGAATGCAATTCTATATTTATGGCCCCGGTTATGACTTTGGTCTCTGGTTCACCCTCCAGCTTAAAAAGAAAGAAAATCCCACAGCAATAGGGCCCAATCCCCTCAAGCCAGGAATTAAGCCTCCTAAACCTCCCATGCCTAGATCTACCAGAACCCCTCTACCATCTCATAATTCCCGGTTTCCGTCTTTGCCTACTTCCCCAGTCCAGAGTACAGCTGACTCCACCCCCTGGGAACTAATTAAAGGAATGTTTATGGTACTGAACTCCACACAGTCAGAACTCATTGCTTTTCAGCCCAGGTATTTGACAGCTCTGTAAATTATTGTGTAATGGTGCAGATACTCCCCAGGGTGCTCTATCATGATGCAGAATCATTCGAAGGTCTACTTGGGGGACAAACAACCCAATTTCACCGGGAGCCATTGTCCCTTACTCTAGCCATCCTATTGGGGATAGGAGGTCCTGCAGGAGTGGGTATGGGAACAGCTGCTATGATCCGTGGGTCACAACAATTGGCCCAATTAGAAACATCAATAGATCAAGACTTGAAGACGTTAGAAACCTCTATCACAGTGCTGCAGGAAACCTTAACCTTTCTCTCTCTCTGCATTTGTTTTACAGAACAGGGGAGGACTAGAATTCCTCTTCATGAGGGAGGGGGTCTCTGTGCGGCACTGAGAGAATACTGTTGTTTTTATGCTGACCCTACTGGAGTTGCAAAATAATCCATGAGTAAATTAAGAAAATAACTTGAATAGCGCCAGAGAGAAAGGGAGATTCAACAAGGGTGGTTTGAGTCATGGTTTACCCAGTCCCCCTGGTTAACTACACTCCTATCAGACTTAGCTTGACCCCTGATCATCCTTAAGGTGTTGCTAACTGTGGGACCTTGTTTGCTTAACCGCATAGTTTCCTTATTCCAGGCTCAGATTGGGTAGGTAAAACTCATGCTAATCAGACAGAAATATGCTCCACAGGCAGAAATAGAATTTGAGACGCCAGAATAATTATGAAACATTACTTTTAAGATTAAAAGTAGTCAGAAAAAGGAGTGGGAAATGAAAGAATAAAATATATTGAAATTGAAATGTAAAGAACCAGGTTTTGTAAAGCTTTCAAGCTCCACTCAGAACCTGAAATTCCTGTGGCACTTAAGACAATTCCCAGATCTTCCTATTAGATGTGTGTTGAAATCTTCCCTGACCAGCTAGATACTTAACACCCTTTCCCAGAAACCATGCAGATCTGCACGTATACATCTCAGGGCTTCAACCAATCAGTTTAAATGTTAACCCCTTCTCAGGGCTGACCAATCACCCACTGCACGACCTGTTCCCGCCAATGAATGTGCTAATCATGTTTTAGAGTTGTTATTTGATTTTGCTGGGGTATAAGATGATTTTCTAAAAGAGGCTATGATGTATGTAAAAACCCTGCCCTCTCCATAGAATGTATATAAACTCTGCTCAAGTTGTTCTGGGGCTCTTTGTTCTTTGCTCCTCTGAAGTGAGCTCTGAGCCCCAGCATGCTGGACCCACAATAAACCCTTTTGCGGTGGCATGAGACAGTCTCTTGGTGGTCTTTTCCTAAGACGTTCGTCCGAACTTTTCAGTTCCTGACTTCCATCAAGTGAGAATAGGGATCCTTTGGGTCAAAAGAGTTCTTCAAAGCCCTACAGTGGATAGTCCATAGGGGCTTGGGTTTTGTCATGACTCCAAATCACAGAAAGAATCAATACCTGACAGTCAGTAGGCCTCAAATTGGAGAAGCAGGGCAGTATTAACGGCAGGGCTATTTGATCATTCCTGGTTCAAAGGAAGGGTATACAGTCCACCCTGATGTTAGGCAAATGAGGGGCAAAAGAGCTTATTTTGGACACTGTCTTGGGCTGCACCCCTTATGGAAACTTTCAGCCAGAGGTTATGATGAGTGTCTATATGGAAGAATATGAGGCCCATGTTGGAGTGTTTTGATTTAATTGCGGTCATTTGTGTGGCGGTTGGAAGAGATGCCTGGGTCCTCTTGGGCCTGAACACTGGTGTGATTCCCCTTAGAGACTGAGTGCTGGAACGGACCTCAGAGAAGTGTTGCCATGAATTGTGTTGGGATTTTAAGAGGCCTCGCATGAGAATTGCCCTTGGAAAATGCGATCAGGGTCGCTTTCCACAGAGACTGGAAATCTCAGCCAGGATATCACATGATTTTATTCTGAAAGACTTGGCAACCATAATTGAGAGTCAAAACACACATGGACCTCACATGTAGACCTCAATGGGCCTGGCTTCATATGACCTTTTGGCCACTCTTTGGGAACCCTTGCCTGTGAGAGTTCTCCAGATCTTTCATTGAAATGAGCTTTCTCACCATTTAAGGGTTCCTAAATAAATTGAAATCCACAGTGCCTCCAATTTCATCCTTGAAAAATGGCTATATAAATACCATTAAATTTTTGAAATTTCAATGACCTGGTGGCACTGGAGAAACTTTGGGTGTCCTGTTGCTGATCATGAGTATACCAGAGAGTGCCTTGATTGACTGGGTTTCCTGAAAATGGTGTAGAACAGAGAAGCCTATAGGTTGGATCCTGCTGAGTAGTGGGCCTAGAGAAGTGGTGGGCATATGTGTGATAAAACATCTGTGGTAGGGGAATGAGGATCTACCATTGGATTCCAAATTGCTTGGGACTGACATAGTGCAGCCAGCATAAATTTCTATTTAAAGGCATCTTGATATATGGAGAGGTTTCAAGGCAATGTTCAGAATCAGCTTGCTATGTTCAAGGGGGTAAACTATGTGGGTTAGAAACCTGGTTGGTGCATTCTCCTGCAGAACCTTACCCACCACACGTGACATAACTCCCACCAGCACTGTGTCCCAGTTGAGCTCCATGTATTTGGTGAAGCAAATACCAAACTCCCAGTGCAGGAGCAAGAAACACAATGGAGAGTGGAAGAGCAATAAATGACTATACAGTCCACACAGGGAGACACTTAGCCACCAGTGGCCACAGTATACCCACAAAAAGAGAATCCAGCACTCTTCCCTCATGTTCATTGGAATATTACAATTTATGTCCTCCAGGTCACATAGATGCTGACCCAGCTTTGATCATCTCACTAGAAAAAAAGCAAAAGCTCCTGACAACAACATATATTTCAAGTGCCCAAACTCAGAGGCAGTTTCTCAAGAAGTCATTAGGCCAGCAGAGCTCCATTATTGTGGAGTGTTTACCCTGTTCCTTACTTTTGGAAACTCCTCTACCACGTCCATGGTTGTGAACTCCTTATCATATTCCATTCCAGATAAGTATTCACAGATTTTCTAACACTTCTCCTCTAGTTGTGTCTTACTTGGGGTGAAGGTAATGTCAAGGCATTGTTCTGGATGAAAGTGGGAAGATTTTTGTGTAGCACATATTTGCATACACATTGGATAAATTTTCCAATTTTCCATTCAAAATACTGAATCCCTGACATTAACACATACTCTACTAGATTCTGAATACTAATCCTAATATGTTGGAGAAAAATAACCCAAAAAGAATAGAACTACAAGCAGTTCAGAGGAGGCATGGTGTATAGTTGGACTTGCCTTTTTCATAATATAGGGTAGGAGTTATAAATCCAGTCAATTTTTTTTGGAAATAGTTCTCCATATGTTTTTAATGCCTATTCAGGACCTGTATTTTTATATGCACATATAGAATCCTACCTGTTACCACACGTTCATTCTTGTGTGGTGGCTGAATTGGCAGATACAAATTCTGACAAGGGATCACTCCTCCTAAACGCTGTTGGAATTGAAAATTCAACCTATGTGTGAGCTTCCGAGTTGAACAACATTATACATAAATCCATGTTCAGTAAAATGAATTTATTTGAATCTGTGCATGATATATATTTCTTGGTGATTTTCAATTGACATATAGTGCTACTTTTTAATGTCTGTGTATATGTGTGTGTGTGTGTGTGTGTGTGTGTGTGCATGAGTGTGTGTGTATATATATATATACACACACACACACACACGCACACACACACTCTCCAGATTATTCAAAATATGAAATATATGTGTCTTATTTTACACTTCCTAAATTTTTCATATTCATGAATGTGGATTTATAATAATCTTTTCACAAGATTATTCTGAGAAATATTCACATACCTTACTAGAGTCTGACAACTAATCCTAAGATGATGGAGAAAAATAATGCAAACAGAATAGAAATACAAGAAGTTCAGTGGAGGCATGGTGTATAGTTGGACTTGCCTTTTGCATGATAAACGCAAGGTGTTATAAATCTAGTAAATTTTCAATTGAAATAATTCTTCATGTGTTTTTAAAATTAACAAATATGTGAATTACTGTATCCCTTTGTCTGTATCCTATTCATCACATGTATTTTTACATGCACTTATAGAATCCTACCTGGTATCACAGGTACATTTTTGTGAGGTGGCTGACTTGGCCGATACAAATTCTGAAAAAAGATCACTCTTCTTAAACGCTGTTGGAAACGAAAATTCAACCTATGGTTGAGTCCCCTGGTAGAACAACAATATACATAAATCCATGTTCAGTAAAATATATGTTTTGTCATCTGTGAATAATATATATTTATTGATGAATTTTGATTGGCATATATATTACTACTTTTTAATGTCTCTGTGTGTGTTTTGTGTATATATAAATATGTGTATATATATATACAAATACACACTCTCCAGATTTTTCAAACTATGAAATATATGTGTCTTATTTAAATTCCCTAAATTCATTCATGTTCATGGACTTGGATTTATAATCAACTTTTCACAAGATTATTCTCAGAAATATCCATCCACCTGAAAAACATATTTGTATCCTAGTACTAAACACTAAGTTGAATGAATGGTGCATACAAAAACTAATATTTCTACATTAACTGACCCAGTTTAACATCAATGCAAGTAGATTCCGATGGGACAAGGTGTGTATTTTGACGTTCAATTTTATTCAACACTGGTACTTAATATTTCTTCATATAATGGACATCATAGGATATATATTTCATCCACAAATTCACAAATTTATGGGCATTTGTTTCACTTACAATCAATTCCTGCTTTTGAACACATGTATTTCTCCAGGTGTCTTGATTGGTCTTTTCATTAGACTTCTTTCCAAACACATTATTTTCGATTTCCATAATCAATTTTGAAGCAAAACTCACACACACTTCATGATAAACTATAACCCTAATATTACCAATAGATATATAACTGGTTTGAATGAATGTATGTACATAAATATAAAATTTCCTGTATATTTTCAGATATCAATTCAATCCATTATTTAAAGTTGAAAACAGTGATACTATTTATTCACAGTATGGTTTAGTCATGCATTATCTCTATATTCATAGAAAAAGGGTGCACCTATTTGTACCCCCAATACTAATTTATATGTCTTCAATATATTGCTCCTAGAAATGGTGGAAGAAATACTCATGTCATCTGATCTACATATATATTTTATCAGTGTAATATTCTGGACACAAAAAAAGCAAATGTCACACTTATGTTTGTACCAAATCCTAAAGAGAAAGTGTGCATGGATTACTAAAAACACCCATGTCCAGGTTGCCTAATGCTCTCAAATGTCTATCCTATTGGTGACTACATATTTGTTTCTTCCTAAGATTATATATTCAATCTCAAGCCTGTTGAATATGTCTAATCCTATCACTCACTATATACTTTGCCTGATTTCCTAATGTCTCTATTGATATCTGCTTTCCTACATATTTTTTCCAGTTCATCACTGTGACCGACTCTTCACATGTGCTGACATTTACATTCACTCTCTAACCAAAACTCTATTGCTAAAGAACTTTTGGTCCAAATCCTATACTCACTTTTCTATCTAAACCAACACTATCTTCCTAATCCTATCGACTATGCCTTTTTGACTGGATGTTCTCTTAGACATTCAATCAACCAAGGTACATGGTCCTTTGCCATTGTTTATCTATTTATTTGAGACATCTGTGCAGAACATAGTTCAAAGGTAAGTATCCCACTAAAGTGACCAATGCCCTTCTGGGCTTCAAATCTTACCTAGAATTCTGTTTTCATACTTATATTTCACCTCTATATT